>NC_134595.1:38573787-38919620 GCF_037038515.1 Microtus pennsylvanicus | reverse complement strand
AATCTCCATTTTCACCATGGGGTGCGGCTTTCAACCTTTCCTGAAGTCAGAAATCTGGTTATCCAGTCCAGCTTCCTGCACCAACACCCACGCCCTCATCTTCCCATCTTTAAATCGTGTTGGTTGGCCTTTCAAGTTCCCTCTGGCTCCAGGTCTCCTGCTGCCTTCCTGGCCTCGGCCTCCAACATTCCATCAGTTTCTACCACACCTATTCACGGCTGTGCTCAGACTCAGCTTCAAGGCTTCCTTTCCAGAGCCCGCCTCAGGCAATCAGAGGTTTATCTCAAGTTGCCATTATCAGTTCACTAACTCATTAAGGCAAGCACGCAGCAAGAATCTGGAACACGGCTGCTGGGCTTACATACCAACCCTGTTACTTCCTGTGTGGCCTTGGATAAGTTACTTTATCTCCACTCAAGGAGTGAAATGAATAATCGTTTCAAGGTTGGCAAAGCTGGCTGAGTCTGGGGCTGGAGAGATGGCTCAGCGGTTAAGAGCCCTGGCTGTCCTTGCAGAGAACCGAATCTGGTTCTCAGTATTCACATCAGGCAACTCACAGCCGCCTGTACCGACATCAGCAGGAGCTCTGACGCTCTCCTCTAGCTCCCACGGGCGCCCGCACTCACGTGCGCATCTCTGCACGCAGATACACACACATACACATAATTAAAAATAATGATCTTCAATACAGTTATGAAGCATTGACTGTGTTAACGATTTTTACGGCACAGCATCTGGCATAAAAAACACAATAAAGAGGTAATTAAACAGCCGGACGGTGGTGGCGCACACCTTTAATCCCAGCACTCGGGAGGCAGAGGCAGGCGGATCTCTGTGAGTTTGAGGCCAGCTTGCTCTACAAGAGCTAGTGCCAGGACAAGCTCCAAAGCTACAGAGAAATTCTGTCTCGAAAAACTAAAAAAAAAAAAAAGAGGTAATTAAAATTTCTTTTTAATTTTTGGTTTTTACTTCTTCACACATCCGCACAGGATGTCCTGGAACTCACAGTACAGCTCACAGTGGCCTTTAAGTCCCTGCCACTTGAAAACAAAATTATGATTTTGACGGTGACTTTCTTACATGGGACAGTGTCAGGTGCTAGTCGAGGCCATTCTCCCTGCCCACGTTGGCCTCTCAACTAAGGTAGTCAGTGCTAAGCACAACACTTAGCCCAGCAGATACTCACATAGCAAAGGTGAAAAATCCTGGTCAATTTATGAACGTGAGTGCTGTGTTTTGTTTCCTGTCCCATCGAATTTTCCCCTGTGATTATATGCAGAATGGAAACTTTTTGCCTCTTCAGTTTAACTGTGGTGAATGAGGCCAAATATAAACGTCCGTGTTCAGAGGAGAAATATTGCCACTTGGAGAAGTTGCATGAATACCTTTCTCAAAATGTCTTCCCCCCAGCTCTCCCAGCTGAGTGCCTCTTAAGGAGTTACATTACAGGGAGCCAGCGATCGTGACCAGCAAGGAAGCGAAAAGTCAAAGCTTTTATTTATCCATTGGATTTCCAGATGTTGAGCACGTCTTAGCTTTGCCTGAATGGTATTGACAATTTATGGTTGTCTTTGGAAAATCATTTGATAATGATCCAACTATCTAGAACCTCTTTATTTTATGCCCGTTAAAAGAAAAGAAAGTTATTACCCAGGAAAATTTCCAGACTGCCATAAAAGAGAAGCAATTGCTGCCAAGAAACACCTGCCATAAAACCTCTCCTAACAGCTTCTTACCTTTATGTATCTGTGAAGCGGCCTTTTGAAAACTGAGAAGACACCATCAATCATTTCTTCTTAAGGCTAATTGCAAATGTTTAGTGCAGAAATTAAATATTATAAGATGTGAATAAGGTGTGTGGCGTTCTAGAATTAAGGGTGTGCATCTCCCAGAGGGGAAGACAAGAAGCACCAGGGCTGCGGGACCAGTGACGCCACTGACAGTCTGTGGGTCCTTTAGTGAGTTCTTTTTGGCCATGAGCCCCTCCTACATCTAACAAAACAACATGGCCAGTGGATGTTCCACTTCCTTAGTGAGTTCTTCACGAGTAGAAATGAGATCAAAGGTGTGGGATCACTCTGAGAAAACTAAATGAGGGCCTTTGAGATAGCTTGGCAGGTCACCACCCAGCCTGGTGACCAAGATTGAGCCTCAGGACGCATATGGTGAAAAGAAGATTTGATTCCAAGATGCCCTCTGTCCTGCATACTTGTGACTTGGCACAAACTTTTACATGCACACGCACGTGCATGTACACACACACACGCACACACACACCTACCTCAAACAAATAAAGATGGAATAGAAAAGTTAAAATGTGGTGTGAAAGCCAAATGTGTACAAGTCTGTAGCCCCAGTGTATGGCATCTTGAGGAAGCTGGCAAGTTTGAGGTATTCATAGTGAATTTGGGCCAGTCTGGGTTATAAAATAAGACTCTGTCTTGGATAAACAAACAAATAAAAGACAAATAAATGTAACATGAAACTACAAAATTGTCACCTTTTTAAATAAGAAAACAAGTTACATGAACAGTTCCATGTTTATACAACATTCAAAGCCACTGTAAAGAAGTAAATAAAATCCGAGTTTGGACTCTAGATCAGTGGTTGCTAAATGACTATCTGAATCTCCAAATGCCTACTTGATAATAACAAGCTGCTCATACGACCGCAAGCTTACCAAGTCAGAATCTCCATACACCTATTGACCAAGAATTTCTGTGGTAGACCTAAGAATCGATTTCAGCAAACTCCCCAGGAAAGTCTTGTAAATGGGGTCAGGGAGATCATGAACCAAACGTCTCTGAAGGTCCTCTGCCACAAGAATAAAAAAAAAAAAAAAAGAGTTGCTTATGTGATCATCTACAGTAGTGTCTGTCAACCAAACTGATAGTGAGTTAGTCAAATTCCACTCTGCCTCACCCAGACTCAGGCTTATCAATCAGAGCAAAGGGATTAGAGACTGTCACTAACACCAGCATCCCCTTCCTCCCCATCAGTAGGGATAAAGAGAAAGCTGTTGATGGAAGTGGGGTCCAGCGTTATCCCTCCACCTCTGCCTGCATCCATAATTGCAGCCTAAGGGCACCTTGGAGATGGGGTATACTATCAGGGCAATTTCAAAGGTATGTGTAGAGACTGCACTTTTATCCTGAACAATGAGCTATTGATTATTGAAGGGAGAACTTTTCCTCTCTCCCTCATCCTCTGTTTCTTTCACTACCCCCCCCCAACACTAATCTGTTTATTTGTCACAGGCCAGGCCCTGTGCTAGACTCAGGTTCCATGCTGGGCTAGTAACACTCACAAGGCTGGTAGTAAAAGTATCAGGGATGACAGCCTCCCTGCCCCTGAGGGATGAATCTAGAAGGGTACTCAGCTGCAGAGCCCTTAACCAGGGGAATCTGCAGGGGAAGAAATGACCAAAGAGACATAGATAAGCAGGAACTAGGGGACAAAGAAAGTTAGTAAACCAAGGCCCACAGTGGCACCCCAGAGAATGAAACAAGAGTTGGTGGCATGAGGTATCGCCTATGAGGCAAATCAATGCCTTGTGAGTGTCCCATTCCATACCTCAGACTTTATCACATGAGCAAGAGGAAAGCATTAGAGGGTGGGGTTCAGTGAAGAGAAAATAGTCAACAAGATCCATCAGCTTGAGGACAGGGAGCCAGCCACAGTGGCAATGGCAACATGTTACATGTCACATAGGAGACTGGGGGCACGGCTGCCTTGGTGGACAGAGTTAACAGGGACGAATTAGCCTTTGTACTGAGGGGAAACAAAAATAACCACAACATGTTACATGTCACATAGGGGACTGGGGGCACGGCTGCCTTGGTGGACAGAGTTAACAGGGACGAATTAGCCTTTGTACTGAGGGGGAACAAAAATAACCACACTCTCTTCCATCTGGTTGGAGGACAGAGTGTGGTCGGGGCTAAGCCGAGATGACCGTACAGCATGAGGTGTGAGAACGAGGCTTATAACCAGCGACATGTGAACTCCTGGCCCAGAGATAGGAGCCACTGCTTTAATGTGGCTCACAGACTGGCTCTGCTGCAGAGCAAAGGGGACAACACTCCCAGTCCCTATTGCACAGGATCAACACAGGCAAAAATTAGGACCGCAAAATCAACCCAGCTGCAGCCAAACACAGAGTCAGGCTGAAACCCTCTGCGGCAATGCTCTGGGGAAAGGAACTTTGGATGCCTAGAAGGGTGAGCCTTCCCCTTTAATGACTGAGCAGTAGCCCCAAATCTGCAATGTCCTTGGAAAGAAAAAAAAAATAAACCCAGTTGTCCTTTGTTCTCTCAGTTAGCCTGGACCTGATAAAGGTCCACACTCCCATACTGTACTATGAAAATTAATATGGGAGAAATAAAAGGATTCAAAGGCATCATTTCAGAATATGAGGGTGGCAGTCCTTCCCACACCCTACCACAGAGTCTAACAGCACCATGTCTAAGACAAAAGCAAGTCCTTCCCACCCACTCAGGTGGGCATCTCACACCTGCCTTCCCAGATGCGTTCCTGGGGCTGATGGAGCACAGCTGGATGCTCAATGCTCCCCCTCCCACCTCATGCAGGTCTTGGGCTTTGCAGACAGTTTCACAAATGGAGGCTGGAGGTTTCCCATGGTGTACATTACACTCACCCCTCAGCCAGAAAAGATGAGCCAAAGGAGTCAGAGACCCCGTGTGACATCTGAAACAACCCGCCGCATGCAGACTCATACCGTGGCTTCCATAAGATTAATTATATTTTTCCTGGAACCAAGCTGGAAATCACTCAAAGGGCAATAAATGCTGAAATATGTCTATGCTCTGCCAAAATTTCAGACGAAAAGCCAATAAGGCAATTTTTACCTTATGTACTTGAATGGATTCTACCCCATCCAACGCCCAAAACAGATCCTTTCTAATGCAATGAACTAAAGCAACCAGAGAGTTCAAAAACCATGTTCATTATAGCTTAAAAAATGAATCTACTCAGACCCGCCAAGCCATTTGTTGGCATTTGCCATCCCAGAGACTCCATAGCCCACATCTCCTAGTTAAATCTTGGGAAGGAATACTGTGTGGACAATGTGGAACCTCTGCGTGCTGCCCTGTGTCATAGGAGAGAAGCCACTAATATAAAGACTGCAATAACAGGGAACCTGTTAGCCACAGCCACCTCCGGATTTTCCAGACATTACAGAGGTTGACATAAAATCTCATCCTGGCATGGAATGAAAGCCCTTGGGGTTTCCTTCAAGTCAAGTAATAATAATAACCTGTGCCCTTTGTGTATAAAGAAATTTATGGGTTATGAAGAATGTTCATACATCATCATCTTTATCCTCTCAACACACCAGTTAGTTGGGTGTTCTTAATGTCACCATGATGGTGAGGCAACTAAGGACCCCATGCTTTCAACAGGATTATAGAAATTCCTTAGAACAGATGGCCATACATGTGAAGATGGGTTAATACACGCTGTATTAAGTGTGGCGGTTTCTCAGGAAATTCGGGATCAACCTACCCCTGGACCCAGCAATACCACTCTTGGGAATATACCCAAGAGATGCCCTATCGTACAACAAAAGTATATGCTCAACTATGTTCATAGCAGCATTGTTTGTAATAGCCAGAACCTGGAAACAACCTAGATGCCCTTCAATGGAAGAATGGATGAAGAAAATATGGAATATATACATATTAGAGTACTACTCAGCAGTAAAAAACAATGACTTTTTAAATTTTGCATACAAATGGACAGAAATAGAAAACACTATCCTGAGTGAGGTAAGCCAGACCCAAAAAGAGGAACATGGGATGTACTCACTCATATTCGGTTTCTAGCCATAAATAAAGGACATTGAGCCTATAATTCGTGATCCTAGAGAAGCTAAATAAGAAGGTGAACCCAAAGAAAAACATATAGGCATCCTGAATGTTAACCTTCATCAGGCGATGAAAGGAGACAGAGACAGAGACCCACATTGGAGCACCGGACTGAAATCTCAAGGTCCAAATCAGAAGCAGAAGGAGAGAGAGCACGAGCAAGGAACTCAGGACCGCGAGGGGTGCACCCACACACTGAGACAATGGGGATGTTCTATCGGGAACTCACCAAGGCCAGCTGGCCCGGGTCTGAAAAAGCCTGGGATAAAACCGGACTTGCTGAACATAGTGGACAATGAGGACTACTGAGAACTCAAGAACAATGGCAATGGGTTTTTGATCCTACTGCACGTACTGGCTTTGTGGGAGCCTAGGCAGTTTGGATGCTCACCTTACTAGACCTGGATGGAGGTGGGTGGTCCTTGGACTTCCCACAGGGCAGGGAACCCTGATTGCTCTTTGGGCTGACGAGGGAGGGGGACATGACTGGGGAAGGGGGAGGGAAATGGGAGGCGGTGGCGGGGAGGAGGCAGAAATCTTTAATAGATAATTAATAAAAAAAAATGACCATGATGGAGATCTGAGTCAAAATTCAGCAAACTCTGAATGGGATAATTTGTTCAAACTTAGTAGATGGTACTGTTGGTACTGGTGATGGACGTGGTGGTGGTGGTTATGCTGATGCTGCTGCTGCTGCTGCTGCTGCTGCTGCTGCTGCTGCTGCTGGTGATGGACGTGGTGGTGGTGGTGGTGCTGCTGCTCGTCTTTGGTACTAAGGACGTAAAATTAGGACCCTGTAAGTGCTAGACAAGCACTCTTCCAATAATCTACACCCCCACACCTTAGGAGGCTGTATAAGATGCTATTTCTAAAAGCGGGGGACAGAACACAAAGATAGGACACAAAGGCTACATTGGTACTCTGGTATTAGCAATGTGACTGCTGCATTTTTAGGTCTAAGCGGATGCCAAAATGTGGGGAGAATAAAGCCTAAGAAACAGGGTCCTTCGCAGTTGTCATCAGAGAGGTACCATACAGCAGCTGATAGAGACGGATGCAAAGACCCGCGGCTCAGCATCATGCCGAGTTTAGGAATCCTGTGGAGGAAGAGATGAAAGGAGTATCGGAGCCAGAGGCGTCAAGGATGCCACAGGAAGGCTCACACAATCAGCTAACTTGGGCTTCTAGGGGCTCACAGAGACTGAGCCAAGAACCAGGGAGCCTGCATGAGGCTGTCTTCTGCATATATATTACACTTGCGTAGCTTGGTCCTCTTATGAGACTCCTAACCGCGGGAACGGGGGCTGCTTCCTTTTGCTGGCTTTTGGGACCCTGCTCATACTGGGTTGCCTTGTCCAGCCTTATTACATGGGGAGGTGCTTAGTACAACTTGATATGCCATGTCTGATTGATACTCATGGGAGACCTCTGCCCTTTCCTAGGTAGAGACAGAAAAGGAGGTGGCTGGAGGGCTGGAGGGGGTGGAATGGGGAAGAGGGACTGAGAGGAGCCGATTGCAGCCAGGATGTGAACTAAATAGATGAATAAAATAAAAAAGAAAAGAAAGGGGGTCCTTGAGTTCTGTGACCTTCATTAAGGCAGCCAGTGACCTGGGAAACAGCTGTATCAGTTTTCTGGGCCCTTGTTTTAGCCAGGTCACACATATGTTATTATATCAAATACCCAAGAAAACCCAATTTATAAAACCTAGTTGTGCGTTTTGTTCTGTTTTGGCAATTTGACCCATTAGTTGGTCCTGTTGGTTTGGGCCTGTACACAGGCAGTGCCTCCTGGAGGAAGCTCACAGCTGACCTCCCCATACCTGAGAGCAACTGATGGAAGAGGAAGACCCCAGAGCCCTACAGTCTCCTTTGATGACTTGTTCTCAGTGATCTAGCGGCCTCCAATTGTGGTCTTTTTCTTAAAGATTCTGCTGTCTCCCAACAGTGTCATCTGGAGAAATAAACTTTAACATGCAGGTCTTTCGGGGGGAGGGGGCACGTAAGACCTAATCAAGAACAAACCGACTCTCAGAGTGTAAGGGGGTAAAGAGCAACTGAGGTAAATCACATACCTGAACATCTTGGGGCAAAGAGTAGGAGAGAGAAAGGAAAAAGAACTAGAGAGGGAAACGGCACACAAACATAACCAACCCAAGAGTCTTAAATGTCTGGGCCGTTTCCCTAACGGCAGCTGTTGTGCACTCAGGAGCACTGACCTATGGAAGCAGACTCTGGCTGACCCTCAGAGTGCTGCAGATTGTACTCCAGCAGCGGACATTTTCCAAGTTCTTGACATCCGAGGACCACAGAAGAACACTTCTGGCCTTCCCATTACACATTCAGAAGTCCAAATTCGCTGATCTCAATGATGTACAGAAAAAGCTTGTGAGGTTTCTTTTGGGGAAGAGGGGTGTTTTGTTTTGTTGAGGCAGGATCTTCTGTAGCCCAGGCTAGCCTCAAACTGTATGTGTAGCTCCGGATGACTTTGAACTTCAGATCCTCCTGTTTGATGTCTCAAGAGCTAAGATTATTGACAGCATCTACCACACCAAGTTTTATACAGTGCTAGAGATTAAGGATCGATTACAATCCCTGTCTTAAGCAAGAAGACATCAAGTCCCAGGGAATTTAAGTAGCCTGACCAAGATCAAACAGCTAAATAGCAAATTGGGACATGAATGAAGATTTTTTTGGAGCTTATTAAAAAGACAAAGAAATAGGTCGTGTTTGTTTGAGAAAAGCACAGAATAGGAAACCATCAGTGCTTATTTGTGCTTAATGGTGAGGTCTCCCATCGAGTATTGTTGTTGTTGTTTTGGTTTGTTTTTTATTTTTTATTGATTTTATTGAGCTCTATCTACATTTTTCTCTGATCCTCTCCCTGCCTCTACCCTCTCCCCTTCAATCCCACCCCAAGGTTCCCATGCTCCCAATATACTCAGGAGACCTTGCCTTTTTCTACTTCCCATGTAGATTAGATCCATGTAAGTCTCTCTTAGTGTCCTCATTGTTGTCTAAGTTCTCTGGGATTGTGGTTTGTAGGCTGATTTTCTTTGCTCTAATGTTTAAAAAACACTTATGAGTAAGTACATGTAATAATTGTCTTTCTGTGTCTGGGTTACCTCACTCAGAATAGTGTTTTCTAGCTCCATCCATTTGCCTGCAAATTTCAAGATATCATTATTTTTTTTCTGCTGTGTAGTACTCCATTGTGTAAATATACTACATTTTCCTTATCCATTCTTCAGTCGAGGGGTATTTAGGTTGTTTCCAGGTTCTGGCTATGACAACGCTGCTATGAATATAGTTGAGCACATGACCTTGTGGCACGATTTAGCATCCTTTGGATATATATACCCAAAAGTGGTATTACTGGGTCTTGAGGTAGGTTGTTTCCCAATTTTCTGAGAAATCACCACACTGACATCCAAAGGGGTTGTACCAGCTTGCATTCCCACCAGCAATGCAGAAGTGCTCCCCTTTCCCCACAACCTCTCCAGCATAAGTTGTCATCAGTGTTTTTGATCTTGGCCATTCTTACAGGTGTAAGATGGAATCTCAGAGTTGTTTTGATTTGAATTTCTCTCATGACTAAGGATGTTGAACATTTCCTTAAGTGTCTTTCTTTCAGCCATTTTAGATTCCTCTGTTGAGAGTTCTCTGTTTAGGTCTGTACTCCATTTTTTCATTGGATTATTTGTTCTTTTGATGACCAATTTCCTGAGTTCTTTGTATATTTTGGAGATCAGACCTCTGTCTGATGTGGGGTTAATGAAGATCTTTCCCCATTCTGTAGGCTGTCATTTTGTCTTGTTGACTGTATCCTTTGCTTTAAGAAGCTTTTTAGTTTCAGGAGGTCCCATTTATTAATTGTTTCTCTCAGAGTCTGTGCTGCTGGGGTTATATTTAGGAAGTGGTCTCCTGTGCCAATGCATTCAAGTGTACTTCCCACTTTCTCTTCTATAAGGTTCAGTGTGTCTGGCTTTATATTGAGGTCTTTGATCCATTTGAACTTGAGTTTTGTGCATGGTGATAGATATGGATCTATTTTCATTCTTCTACATGTTGATATCAAGTTATTTCAGCACTACTTGTTAAATGTGCTTTCTTTTTTCTATTTGATATTTTTTGCTTCTTTGTCAAAAATCAGGTGTTCAAAGGTGTGTGGATTAATATCCGGGTCTTCTATTTGGTCCCATTGGTCCTCCTGTCTGTTCTTATGCCAATACCAGGCTGTTTTCAGTACTATAGTTCTGTAGTGGAGTTTGAAGTCAGGGATTGTGATGCCTCCAGAAGTTCTTTTATTGTACAGGATTGTTTTGGCTATCCTGGTTTTTTGCTTTTCCACATGAAGTTGAGTATTGTTCTTTCAAGGTCTGTGAAGAATTTTGCTGGGGTTGGTTTGGTTTTTCAAGATAGGTTTTCCCTTCATACCTCTAGCTACTTGGAACTTGCTCTATAGACCAGGCTGGCCTTGAACTCAGAGATCCACCTGGCTCTGGGATGCTGAGATTAAAGGTGCATGTCATATTGCTCAAAATCCCATAGCAGAAGTATCTTCTACTGTGCCAATACCGTCCATGTGTAGTTGGGCACCTACCAGTTCTCCATAATGACAGAATGTGTATTCCGGTGATATGCCCATGAGAAGGGCAAGAAAATTGGTGAATACTCAGTTTCTGCTCAAGAAGGAAAGATGACTCTTCCTGAATTCTTCAATCCCACAGCCTATGCCTAGGCAGTAGGAGTGGAGGTTCGGTGACGGATCTAAATGAGCCTCTACTGAAATTCTTTATTTTATTCAGATCAAGTTGAGAATAAAATGCAATAGAAATGCTTCCCGTTGCCATGGGCAGGCTAGCACAAATCAAGAAGAAAACCTCACAAGAGACCCAGTCTCCAAAGTCAACTTCCCTCTTCATTTCAAGAGCACACGATAGTTAATGAACCAATATGGTTCCTGCTCTTATTGACTCTCTGGTCTGTGGAATGCAGTGCTATGGCTTTGAATATGAAATGACCACCCCACAGGCTCATGGGCTCAAAGCTTGGTCCCCAGCTGGTGGCGCTGTTTTGGAAGGTATGGGAATTTTATGGAATGGAGGCTACAGTGGAGGAAGTCATTCACTATGAGTGAGATGCCCCCTGAAGACCATCTTGTCCATGACTTCCGCCCTCTTCTGGCCACTAGAAAGTGTCACCACATGCTCCTCCCACCTGATATTTCTGCCTCGCCTTGGTCTCAAACCAAAGGATCTATAGGTCAGAAACAGCTTTTCCTCCTTCAAAGTCATTTTTATGTGGCATTCTGTGGCAGTGATGGAAACAAATAAAATAAAATAATGACTGACTTGGGCAGCAAGATCATTCAAAGCAGATCTCTTTCAGTCAGGCTCGCCGGGGTCACCCCTTCCCATCTGACTCCACCGCCAGAGTTTCCTTGTCTCCTTGCAAAGGCTACCATTGTACATTAAGATTCCATTTCACAGTGGGGTGAAAGGAGAAGATGTATCTTAATTTGCCCCGTGTTCTGCCTACCTAGCTTATTTAGATTTTCAGCCTGCTGAGAAGGAATTGGTCCTTCTTAATGATCAGTTCAAGACTTGCGCCTGTTGCTGACACTGGACCGTATTCTAGCCCTGGTTAAAATCAGGGACAGCATTTGGTCAGGCAGCTGGGAGTAGCCGACCCTCGCTAGCCCTCCGCCGTCACTTAATCTTCTGCCTAGCAAAGTCAAGAAAATGGGACTTGTAATGAGATTACATCTGAACCTAGGGAATGTCACTCCTTAAATTCCAACCCCCAGTTTTAATGCTTTTTGGCATGGGTGAGCTTCCATATCTCTAGCCTGACACCCAAGTCTTGCAGCTCCTACAGTTTCCAGAGCTTACCAGTTCTCAGCTGCCTACCTTCCACAAATTATTAGAAATTAATTTGACTTGGTTCAGCATTATCTGACAACTGCACTGACCCCCCCATGAACCTTTCTGACTAATTTACATCCCCGCCATGAGGCTTAATGTCTATGATGCCCGCACACATTATTTTAAGCTCATGCCAATTATAATTTTTAATATAGCCTGAACATCATGCTGTTACTTAGCAACAAAGGTCACTCCAATAAATAATAATATCCTGTGAGCCTATTGATAGCCTCAATTCTTTTTCATGGAGATGGAGAGAGAGAGTAGGGAGGCCTTTC
This sequence comes from Microtus pennsylvanicus, assembly GCF_037038515.1. NCBI lineage: Eukaryota > Metazoa > Chordata > Mammalia > Rodentia > Cricetidae > Microtus > Microtus pennsylvanicus. Next base: position 38,907,528 of record NC_134595.1, on the reverse strand, counting down.
CAAGCTCCTACTAATGTTTGAACTATTGACAAGGAGCTACTACCTCCAACTCCTGTAATGCAGGCAAGTTCACTGCCATAGCCCGTTCATCCTGCTTCTCCTCACTGCAGCTGCTCAAGAGTGAATGAGTAGAACGGTCTAGATGCATCTCTTCCCACTCCTCCTATTCACTGCCCCTTATACTGGAGCAACAGCAGAAAACCTGCTTAATTACAGATCCAAAGGGATCCGGAAATATCAAGCTTAAATTGGCAGAAATGTTTTATTTCAGAAGTCAAAGGTTGAACATCCTTCCAGGGACGTCCAACTTCTTGCTATCGAAGCACCCTGGAGTAACTGTACAATCAAGTTACCAGAAGACCCAAACCAAACAATGGCAATAATGGCAAACAGACAAACAAACAAAACCTTGAAATAAAAGTCTCATATTTTAAGTAACTTTACAGTTTTGTATTGGGCCACGTTCATAACTGTCTTCAGCTATGTGTGGTCCAGAGGCTGCTGGTTGGACAAGCCTCTGTCCCTTCAAAAGTGACAGGCCCAGAAGTAATGGAGTCTAAGATTTCCACGATATACCTTGACTCCCTTGGACTGCATTAGAGTCTCTCACTCACTGCAGCATCCTCTCTCAATGGAGGGTGAAAACATGCTTCCTCCCCATGTAATGGGGAGCTGAAAGTTCTCTGAGAACACTCCATCCATACTCAGGATGTTAAGAAACTGTGAAGTTCAGTATAAATAAGGAAATTCCTGTGATGAGCCCTCAGAAAAGACCGGGCACATCTTCACAGAGCTGGCAAGTCTCTAGTGGAAGAAAATTCTAGCATTTTTTCAGTTCTCTTCCCAGTGGCCAGAAGATTGCCCTGGAGTTCAGTCTCAGGTGAAAGAATAGTGAGTCCCAGCTTAATCCTTCTCCATCAAGACCTCCCATCAGTTGCAGCCAGACAAGAGTTTTTCTTCTAGGATTCCATATATTTGAGTCTTTGCAGGTGCATATAAAAAGGGATGTTGCTATTTTTCTCTCTCCCTCTCCCCTTCTCCTTCTCTCTCTCTCTCTCTCTCTCTCTCTCTCTCTCTCTCTCTCTCTCTCTCTCTCTCTCTTTATCTCTCTCTCTCTCTCACCAAATCCAGCATTACAGGTTCACTTCTAACCTGATGACCTTGGCACCATTACTATCCCCGTCTTGTAAAGAGAAACTGAGGAACAGAAGTACTCTGTATTATTTGCTTAGTGTGCATCAGGGATGAGATATATGAACAATGATTCTCCCTTCAAAACACCATGCATTTAGCCAACCCTGGCCTCTAGTTCCTTTAACTTCTAGAATACAATGAAACCACTCTCATAGACCCATTTTATGGGTGTCTTAATTAGGACTAAACACTTGCTAAATACCATGACCAAAAGGCAAGTTGGGGAGGAAAGGGTTGATTTCAGCATTGCTGTTCATCACTGTAAGAAGTCAGGACAGGAACTCAAACAGGACAGGATCCTGGAAGCAGGAACTGATGCAGAGGCCATAGATGAGAGTGGCTGACTGACTTGCTCAGAACCCAGGACCTGCAACCCAAGGAAGGCACCACCCACCATGGAGCTGGGCCCTCTCCCACAATTGGTTCTCAAGGAAGCATTTCCCCAGCCAAGGCTCCTTCCTCTAATGACAGTAGTTTGTGTCAAGTTGACACACAAAACAATCCAGGACAATGGGCCATAGTGGAAAATCTGAAAAGATCCTGAGTTCCACAGAAAACTGAAGATAAAGTTATGGGAGATCTTGCCCTTTCTCTCTGACCACCCACAATACATCTTAGCAAGTGGGTCCTGGTGAAGTCTCATTCCTTGACCGGCTTTTCCTCTTAAAGACCTAGCCTTCACATCATAATTCTGCACACATTGCAAATTCCATCTGACACTAAACTGGATATCCAAACAACAACAACAAGAACAAGAACAACATGGACACACAAAATACCCTGGACAGGATCTGAACCTGTGTTCCGGGGCCATGAGCATGTCCACGGGCTAAAAACACTAACTGAAAAGTATATTAACACCACTGGATTCATCTCTAATAATTATCATTCCACCTCATTCCTACAGACTAAATGAAAATGAAGCTTTCAATTAGGCTGATTTCTTTCCAGACCAGTGCTTCTCATAGCAAGAGAGAAGGTCGATGAACTGTTGAGAAGGGACCCAAGTGGTGTCGTTCCCACAAACCCCTGCAGGCACTCTCAGGTTCACTCTTAGCCCTGACCCAGCAGCCTCTGTTTAGCTGCTAAGCCTGGTGAGAGAGGGCCACATAGATAGGAGGTGCCACTGTGCAGGGGAATGCCCCTCCATTATTTCATCTGAATTAGAAATCATTTGCAATTCTCTTCCTAAGCCAGAGTACCCCAGGGCCCCTTCAATGACAGCTGTTAGAAGCTGCCTTCCACCTCCAGGCTTCTGCCACACTTGGAATCAGAGTAGAGACCCACGGGCCTCTGCTTCACCCTCCAGCAGGAAATTGCTTCCTGCACTCATCCCTGGGACGAAAGCCAGCTGCAGCATCGGGAGCCATAAAGAGGCCAAAGGCAAGCAGTCATCCTCTCGGATATAATCCTCTTTAGAATCTCTGCTTCTCCATGCTGCTCCCTGCCTCTGCCAGGTTGTATTCCTATTTAACTTGATTTCTGAAATGTGGGTGTGCCCCTGTACCTCAGTGATTTGCATGCTTTCTGAATCTTTACCTTACCCCTCAGCCCCCGGCATAGGGAAGGTGTCTTGGAACAAGTCTCCTAGCTCTCCGCTTGCCATGCACTTATTTCCCAATATTTGTTCAGAGCAGTTCAACGTGTGCAATGTTGAAGGTAGGAGCGAATAAAATACCTGTGTATTTGAGGGTGTCAGATGTTGTAAAGGAGCAAGATATGTAAACTACTCATTGTAGTGCATGCTTGGAGCTTCTCGAATACTCCAGAATTACACAGAGGAGGGTAAGACAAACTGGGACAGAATGGGGACACCTACAAAGAAGAGTAAGAGAAGGGGTCTATTGTTCTAGATCTGAAGGACGAGGGTTGGGAGGGTTCCAGATAGAAACATCAGTAAAATACAAGGCAAAAGACTGTGGAAGGCTAGATGGGCTCAGGAGACTGCAGCAAGTTCTTCAGCCTCTGAATGTTGGATGTGTATGGAGCATAACACCTGAAGGAACGTGAAGGTAGACCGACAATGAGAGCTAGGTTTTAGAGAGCTCGGCATGAACCCCTGGTGACCTTATCTGGCAGTATAAGTAGTTAATGAATTTTAAGATGCACAATATCTGGAACGTGCACTGCCGCATCTCAGTACAAGAGGTATTAGATTCAACCTTTAAAAACTCACCAGTGTTCTGTCGCCCTTTGACCCACAGGGAACATCCTGTGGAGATCCCATGGCCAAGGTAGTGAGTGCCGTTCTTATCATCGTTTAAGAGGCAGGGGAATTACAGCATCTTCATGTTTTACCCAGTGGTGCATAGCTACTAAGTGAGGAGTGGTTTCAAACCCATGTGCTTTCAGAGGAGGAGTTAACTTTTAGATAAGAAATGAGAAGACCTCAAGGAAGCAAGAGTGGGCCATGCTGGTTTCCTAGTGCAGAGCATCGTTGTAAGAGAAAAGAAGCAAGTCAAATATCATCAAGCAAGAAGATACCCTAGGAACCCAGGAGAGCCAGTGTGACCGGCCCAGAGAGAAGAGTTAAGAGAATGACAGAAGATGGAATTGGAGCTATTACATGACATGAGATTAGGTCCAGCCTTATAGCCCAGTGAGACAGGAAAATGAACACGGATGTTTATCTGGCTCCTATGCAAGAACTAACTTGAAAATGATATAAAAATGTAATAGGAGAACCAAAACTATAAAAGTACAGAGGAAAACTTTATGTCATTACTCAGGACAATAATTTCTTGGATATGAACACCAAAGCACATGAAACATAAGAAAAAATAAACAAATGTTACATCAAACTAAATGTCTTCATAACATAGGAAACCACCGACCAAGCAAACAGACAACCCACAGACTGGAAGAAAGGATTTACAAACTACACTCTAGATGAGGGACTGATATCTAAAACATATTAGGAATCCAAATTGTTCAGAGGTGATGAAATAACCACACTTTAAGAAATGAGTAAAGGGTTTGTACTTACATTTCTCAAAAGAGAACAGTCAATTGCCTGGCAGATACATTTAAAAACTGCTTAGCATACATATCCAAGCAGAAGAGGAACTGAAATTATACTGAGGAGTCACCTCACCTGATAGAGTTGCTAAAATTGAAACCATGAAAGATAAAAAGTGATGCTGAGAGCAGGAAGAAGGATGCACTCCACACGGAACTGGTGATGCTATAAATCGGTGCCGCCATTTGGGAGACCAGTCTGGAGGCTTCTCAAGAAAAACTAAAACTGGAAACATTGTGTAATCCAGGCCTCGCACTATCCTGAGGTATAAAATCAGTGTGATCAGTGTGTTTGGGCTGGAAACAAAAGTCTGCCCTCTTTGTTCACATCTGCAAGCTCTGAACTAACAAGGTGAGGAGCTGTTCCCTGCTCATCCACCACCATCCCCGGTGCATGCTGAGACTGAAGCAAACAACCCCAGAGAAAATATCATGCCACAAACAGTGTAACCCCGCTTCTGAAACTTGCCCCCTTTCCCTTCCAGCTTCCATTTAGCTTTCTTTCCAGTCTGAAAATGACAGTCCCTTAGTCATTTTTGTGTTGTTATTGTTGTTTTAAGAATTTCAAACGTTTTGCTCATATTTTTCCTCTCCCCCAGCTTCTCCCAGACAACCCTCCTTCACCCCAACATTGCTCCCTCCCTATCCACCCAATTACATGTTCTTTCTCTCAGAAAGAAAAGAAGGAAGAAAGGAAGGGAGGGGAAGAGGAGAAGAGAAGAGAGGAGACAAGAGAAGACAAGACAGAACAGCACAGAAACTGACACGGAGTCTTGTGTATTGGTTTCCTCCTGCTCACGAAGCCTGCCTGGAGTGTGCCTGATATACCCAGTCCCGCTCCACTGAAGAAAAGTAATTTCCCCTCTTCCAACAGCTATGAATTGCAAACCGACTCTTGGCTAAGGGAGGGACTTCATGTCTGCTTCCCTTTCTCCATACTGAGACTTTGTCTGGCTTGAGCTTGCGTAGGTCTTGTGCTTGTTGTTCATACATGCACCCGCCCTGTGCTGTGTCTGGGAAACACAGTTTCCTTGGGGCCATCCACTACCTCTGGCTCTTAGAATCTTTCCACTTCTTCTGCATAGATCCCTGAGTCTTCAAGAGAGAGTGTAATAAAGACATCCGTTTAGAGCAGAGTCTCGCATTCTCTGCACATAGTTCAAATGTGGGTCTCTGTGCTAGCTACCATTTCCTGCAAGAAGCAACTTCTCAGATGAGGATTGGTGCCCTGATGGATGGGTACAGCAATATGACATTGGGAGCCACATTATCACATTCCTTTAGCCAAATATTGGTAGGTTTGCCCCTAGGGTCCATGACCTATCTAGTCACTTCTGGGATCCATGTTTCCCTGCACAACGTTCTGCTCTCAGAAGCATGTTTTCTTCCGGATCTTTTGCCAAAGAAAATCAGACAATTCACTGAGCACCAAGTCAAACATCTACATGTTGATTGTGAACACAGATACATGCAATACAGGCATGAATGTGTTCCATATGTTTCCTGGAAGAATATGGCTCTACCAGAACCAGAGGGCATCCAATATTAAGCACACACATGGGTTTTGCATAACAGTCTGCCCGTGGCTTTGATTTCTGAGAGAAATTAACATTTTAGTCTATGTAAATAATCTTTGCCATCAAAAGAAACAGAAGGGAAATTATTTTTTTCCCCTGCAACAGAATTCGTCTCCTTCTGGTTAGTAAGCGCCAGTTAAGGGCAAGAGAAAAATTCTTCTACAGGCTCACAACAGTCACCTTGGCTCGACCTTGGTTAGAATCTGGATGAGCTGACAGCTGTGCTCTGGCGACCTAAGTCTCACCCTGTGTAGGGGAATGAGCCAGCCTTTCTGAAAGAGGCCGTATCGCTTTCACGTTCATTTTCAGTGATGCACGCAGAGCACTGGCAGGAAGCTGTCGCTACAGCAGGTGGCTCTTTCCTGTCACTCCCCAGGAATGGTGGATCTGCTGAGCTCTTCTTTGATATTCTGGAGGCTTCCACAAACCATTATGTGATCACGTTGCCTTTTACATGTGTTAACATGTGCCGTGCACTGTCAGGTGTGAACACTGGTTTGAATCTGCTCCCACCCTCTGCTATCGGGTGGGAAAGACAAAGATTTTGGTGATTTTCTGGAACTACCCTAGTTTGGCCCTGATAGCTCCTCTTCAGAAGAGTTGGAAAACCCAAGGGATCTGCTTTGGCTGTCAACATTTACCTAGGAAGTTGACTAGGAAACAAAGCAGAAACAACTTCCTCTTCAGAACCGATGGAGACGTAACTTCAGAAGTCGATCATGTTTGGGCTGCTGTTTTCCTATGAAACTAACATTCACATCTATGGCAGCCTATGGCAGCTATCTGGTTAAAAGTCATCTGGTGTGTGATCATGATACTGGTAAATACTGCCAGCTTATTTGTGGAGTCCCACAAAGTGGCTCAGTCCTAGCCCCAGAGCAGCTTGGGGAAGCAGGCAAATGGGGGATCCCGCTACCTAGTTCAGTGTGCCAAGTGTCTGATCCATGTTAGTTCCTGACACTCTGCACTTCTGTACATCCCTCACTTGAAAATGAAGCCATCAGTGCAAATAACATTAGCAACACATCCAAGGACAAGAGTCGGAGACAGAGGAGTGTTCAGTTTGGGAATGCCCTCGGGTAGGGATAAAGAATGAGAAAAGGCTATTGGGGTTGGCATAGAAAAATTCCTTAGGCACACTAAACCCTGTAAAAATGGAAAAATCCAGTCCTATTTATCTTTTTAAGACAGATCAATGTAAACTGAGAATTGCCACATGTTTATGGGTAAACTATTATAAATGTGTGTGTGTAACACACCTCCCCACTCTTAGAGTTAGTTGTGGAAAGTGCATTTACATATCACACTACTGTAGCATGAATTGTTCCTCAGTGACTGGGGTACATTGAGGGCGGATTCTTCTCTTCGTCCCCTGCTCTTTGTTTTCTACAGAGAGGAAACACTACATGAATGTCTTAGCTGGGGCTTCTGTTGCTGTGATGAAGCACCATGACCAAAGCCGCTTGAGGAGCAAAGGGTATGTCTGATTTACACTTCCACACTGTTGTTCATTACTGAAGAAAGTCAGGGCAAAAACTCAAAGAGGGCAAGAATGGTAAGCAGGAGCTGATACAGAGGCCATGGACGGGTGCTGCTTACTGACTTATCAAGGCTTGCTCTGCCTGCTCTCTTATAGACTGCAAACTGGACCACCAGCTCAGGGGTGACCCCAGCCACAATGAGCTGGGCTCTCCCTGAGAAAATATTCCACAGGCTTGTCTATAGTCCAGTCTTACAGAGGCATTTTCTCAATTAAGGCTCCCTCCTCTCTGAGGATTCTAGCTTGTCTCAAGTTGATATAAAAACTAACCAGGACAGTTTGCAACTTGAAAATAAAATAAAAAAAAAACAAGTTTATTTATTTGTTTCTTCAAGACTCATTGGATAGAGAGATGGCTCAGTGGTCAATAGCACCCCAAAAGTCTTAGCAAATGCTTTAGTAGAGTTAGTTGACTTTCCACTATCCTTTTTCCCAGTATTCATTCCTCCTCCCAGTCCCCTTATAATGAAATGTTGCAAGCTGAAAATGTGCTTTCCTAACCTCTCTCACAGCTCCACAAAGCCAGATAGCATGGCTAATGAGACAGGAATGGCTAGGCTGGGAGGCGGAGGTGGTGGTACCTTTTGTCCTTGCCTTGAAAGGCTAAGCTACTCGAAACCACAGCAGCTAGTTTGCCAAAGTGAAGTGTCAAGGCTAAGGGAGCTGCAGAGGCCAGGCCACATGTTGTTCAGCTACTAAACAAATACCAGCAGCTGCCTGCCTCCAGAATTCTTCATGTTATTAAGAAATATAAATCTCTGTTAGTTTAAGCTACTGTTGAGTATTTTGTTGCTAACAGCTATGTTCATTTCAAACTAACATAAATGCTTACTATGTGCTGGGGAAAGTCAAGCTAGAGTTGTTCATTTCACAAAAAAAGAGGAAGAATCAGAAGCTGCACAAAATGACCAAGATTACGGAAGAAGATGATGTTCAAAATGTAAATAAGAATCGGTACAAAATGAGAGTGTCATGATTTCTTCCGTCCCCATCTCAGGGAGAAGAAGGGGCATATGACTCAAGCCATAAAGCTGTTGAGCCAATTAAGTAAAATATAATTTATGGAAATAGTTTATAAATAGAATAAGAATATGCACATCTAAGGGTTAGTGAGGGGGTCATACATGGTTAGGTTGAACCATAAATGGAAAGTAGCTAAAAGCTCATATATTCTCTCATACTGATGGACTTAAAATCATGGTACCCAACATGCAAAGATTTGAATTATTTATGCATCAAAATGTGCGCTTCATTATTCAGAGAAATAGCCACAAGAGTTCTGTCTGGCTTAAAGAACAGAGGGGACCACTACTATTAAAGAAATGTAGCATTTTCCTAAGGAAGGATAAAGTTGGCCTTCCAGAAGTCTGTCTAGGCTAGCTACAAGTAAGGTACCAAGGGAATCAGATAGAAGGCTGGAGGCATACTCTGAAAGAGATAAGGTGTGAGCCCAGAGGAAGCAAAAGGACACACAAATGATAACAACACCCTAGTGCAGGCAGGAAGCATCCCAAGACAACAAGAAATTGTCTTTTTTTTTTTTTAATTTTTGAGACAGGGTTTCTCTGTAGCTTTGGTTCCTGTCCTAGAACTAGCTCTTGAAGACCAGGCTGGCCTCGAACTCACAGAGATCCACCTGCCTCTGCCTCCTGAGTGCTGGGATTAAAGGCGTGTACCACCACCACCTGGCTTAACAAGAGATTGCCAAACAGACCTGTAGGAAGGGTTGGCGGGGCGGAGGTATCCAAAAGGCCAGAGAGATATGAGAGGGGGAAATGGTCCAAGAATGTTCAGGCAGAAAGGGGAAGTCACACTTGCCTTTCTTTTTTTTATATCTTTTTTTTATTTTTTATTAAAAATTTCTACCTCCTCCCATTTCCCTCCCCCTCCCCCGCTCCCCTCCACCTCCCTCTCCAACCCGAAGAGCAGTCGGGGTTCCCTGCCCTGTGGGAAGTCCAAGGTCCTCCCCACTCCATCCAGGTCTAGGAAGGTGAGCATCCAAACAGCCTAGGCTCCCACAAAGCCAATATATGCAGTAGGATCAAAACCCAGTGCCATTGTTCTTGGCTTCTCAGCAGCCCTCATTGTCCACCATGTTCAGAGAGTCCTGTTTTATTCCCTGCTTTTTTAGACCCAGTCCAGCTGGCCTTGGTGAGTTCCCAATAGATCAGCCCCATTGTCTCAGCGTGTGGGTGCACCCTTCACGACCCTGACTTTCTTGCTCATGTTCTCCCTCCTTCTGCTCCTCATTTGGACCTTGGAAGCTCAGTCTGGTGCTCCAATGTGGGTCTCTGTCTCTATCTCCTTCCATTGCTAGATGAAGGCTCTATGATGATATGCAAGCTATTCATCAGTATGACTATAGGATAGGGCCATTTCAGGTTCCTTATCCTCAGCTGCCCAAGGAACTAACTGGGGACATCTCCCTGGCCACCTGGGAACCCCTGTAGGGTCAAGTCTCTTGCCAACTCTAAAATTGGCTCCCTTAATTAAGATATATACTTCTCTGCTCCCATATCTACCCTTCCTTTATCCCAATCATCCCATTCCCCCAAGTTCTTCCCACCCAAAGTCTCCATGTCACCAGACTGGAGAAAGTGAAGAAGTCCTCAAAAGGAAAGAGAGAGGGAAAGAGTTGGAGACAGAGAGAGCAATCAGAGGGGACCTGAGGGGCCCAGCAGGTGTGGTTGGACAGAAGAGCCCCATGCTATTTGCCTACTTGTTCTGTTAAGAACTAAACAAACCTTAGGAGCTCAGGAGTCTTGGGTTTGCATTTGAAAATGGGCGGGGCAGGGGCTCAGAAACAGAGTTCCTATCTGCACTCACAGAGTCACGTTAGGGTAGAACATGTAAAGCCTACATTCCCGCCTGTTGCCATGTGACCCAAAACAAGTCACACTGTGTTTCTAAGCCTTAGATTCTTGGTGTGCAAGATGGAGTCAAAATGCCTGCTTGCAGGCTGGGGGAGGGGACTTGTGGAGGAAGAAAATGAGCCAAGAGCAAAATTCCTCTTGGCATAAACTTCAAGCAAGTTAGCTCTTCTTATTTTGCTTCTTAACAATTGCATAAAGACTAACAGCACGGCCAGGCCAGATGAAAGCTTTATCTCTGGGTGTCATATATAGACACAGAGACAGTCTGGGTCTCAGCATAACCATTCACCTAGAGTGCTGAAGTGCTTGTACACAACACAAATATACGGGAAGTGAATAACTCATACAGGTTCAGCTGTTCCCTGAGTCGGAAGAGCTCTTGTGTTCACTAAAATCCCCTCCCCACCGTCCCCACCAAGACTCTACCAGCTGTCATTATGCCACTGAAATGTCGGTATCTTTCCTCTATATATGAGGTGAAAGTAACAAGGTCTCATAATAAAATGTTACTGCCGTATGGAAGGCAAAAACCTATCAAGTTTTTATCAACTGTTAACGCCTTGGATATTATAAGGCTAACAGATTAGCTACTTAGTGATTTTGCAAGCCAAGCAAATACCTGCACCTGACATGGGCTCTTGCTTGTGCCTGAGGAGGGGTCCTAGAAGAATCCTGTCTGTGAGAAAGGGACAGAGGGGAAAATGAAGCCAGATGTTGCTGAGCTGAGGTCTGAGTATGAAGAAATCTCCTTAGGAAGCTGTAGTAGCGTTCCTGAGGATCCCAGAACTGTGCACAGAGGGACTCTCAGAAAGTGGGGGAGACTATACAGCTCGGCATGGTTTTATAAAGGTTGGTACAAGAGACAAAGTTGGGAGTCAACTGTGGGGTCTAAGAGTCAGTCAGACTCAGGGGCAAAAGATGAATCAGGGAACTTAAGTGTTCAAGGGAGCTTCCACATGAACCAAGACTAACAGAAAATACAGAACTTCCATAGCATGGATCCATGGCATCCTCAGCTTCTAAACATAGACCCCCCCCAAGACATGTGTGTTCAGCTAATTATGGAACTCCAAAAGGCCCAGGTAGTGAAAGCAAAGGGAGAAGATATTGTCATTGAGGTGTTATGAGAAATCAGGTCTGCGGAGTCTGCCCAAAACTGTGCGTAAAAGAAGAGAAGGAATTGACAGCAGTCATCTTGAAAGACAAAATGGGTCAGGAGCTCAGTAAAAGAAATGTTCACATCTATGTGGCTCATCACTCCATCTCCCAGGGCTACTTCCATTTCCAGAGACATAACACACACAGTAACGGCCAAAGGAAATGTGAACACGGGCTATTCAGAATGTGTCTTCTCTAACCAAGAGTGCCACGGTTTCTTCTCCCTGAGGCAAGGAACTATTGAACTGCTCCATGGGTGAGATCATGATCAATAAATAGAGGGCCAAATGGACTCTCACAATGAGGACCAATATGTGCGGTGAGGAGGTCATGGTAATTGGAGCTGCCTGTCCAATGAGCTCTTGTAGCGGCCCCGAGTGTTTGTGACAGTCCTCCAGTCCAAACGACTTTCTGAGGCTCAGCCACTAGCAACCCAATCTTCTACCAGGTGGAGCCTTAAAGGAGGTCCCTGGGAGTGCTTGTCAGGAGTGTCCCTTCCCTGAGAGCTAACCCTGTAGGAGAAGGAGAAAGTCAGAGCTCTGCCAAAAAAGAGCCCCTGATTTCTCTCCCATCACAGTAGCTGAACAAACCCATCACAGGCTTTTCCTTCTCTAGCTTGTCGCAAGCCAAAAAGTGGTATTTCAGAGGTCATGTTTACCTCCTAGCAATGACTGCCTCTCATACCATCTCCTAAAAGCAGACCAGACAATGAAGCTGATGAAACTGATGTCCCTGTGGTGGGCATGGGTCAGGAGCTGCTCTACACTGTGAACAATGAGCATTTAAATAGCAGTGCTTCAAGACAGAGACAGAGAGAGCCAAAATGTAACAATGACAACAAGGGAAAGGGAAAGCTACAAGGCCTTTAATTGACATAGCAGAGGGGTAAATTCGAGCGAACATATGGAGTACAAGCAACGAACTGGACACAGCTTCGGGGGGGAAATCTGGACCTTGGTTTCCGAGAAGCGCTTCCTTAATACTCACCGACATCTGGACCACATCCATCCTGCCACGGACCGTCCCTGGGAAATGTAACCAAACAAATCAACTGTTCTGCCCCTCATTTCCAACACTTTCATTTTTACGGTGGATGGGAAATCCGCGGCAGTCGCTGCTAGAGCCTTTTTATGTTTATTATTTTTTAAAAAAATCAGCAGGTAGACAGAGTACAACGGCTAAGACGAATCCCAGGGCTTTCTATTTGTGTGCCGCCTTCGGTTTCCTTGGGCCCCACTCAAGCCCAGGAAGGGTAGGGCACTAGTCGATGCAACGCAAGCTGATTTCACCAGACTCCAGAGAGGAACATTTTAAGAAAAATTAAACATCATCCAGGGACTTCTTTTTCCCTCTGTCTTCCATGACAACTGGCTCGCTCATTTTTCCATTCTTCAAACTCCGTGAGTGGAAAAGGAAAAACTGATAATTGTATTAACCACCCAAATAGACGTTCAAAACTAGCATGTCTCTGAGTGATGGCCCCTCGCCAACCAAAACAAGTATCTACTAAAAGTTCAAGATGAAGTGTGTCTTCAACTTTGCCATAGAACTTTCACAGCTAGCCTTGGATTCACTTTCCCATCCTTAAAATGACAATATTGGGGTAGGTGGCCCTTCGGGTGCCTTTCCTAGACAAATCCTATAAGCCTAAGTATAGATACATTCATCTATTTATATTTATGCATATCTAAAGGTAATTATACATACGTATGTCTATATGCTCACACGGTAACTATACAACAAAATCTAAATGTAGAAATCTACTTTCGTGCATACATGTGTACATACGTGAGGGTACACATACCTATGGAAAGCTACATGCTGACCCTACCAGCACCATTCTAAGACACAGATGTATGCTCCCGTCCCATGCATCTGACATGAATTTGGGCTCTGGGTTTTTTTTTCCTCTGGGCTTAAAAAAGAAGTTAAGCCTTGGAATCATGGGTGGAAAATGGGTTTTGACTTGCTTGCCAAATCTTATCCCTTGCCAGGATCATTATGTTGAAAAACATTGGTGAAGCCATGCCTGGGCTCAGCATAAAAGGGTGCTTATATTTATAATGAGTATTTATATACGGGGAGCATTTATGATGAGTAATTAAAATAAGTCATAACACAAGACAGATCATACATGATATTTCTGCTCCCCTCAATTAGTCTCTTAAACACTGAATCAGTGGCTCCCAACCTTCCTAAGGCTGCAACCATTTAGTACAGTTTCTCACATAGTGCTGACCCCAACCATAAAATTATTTTGCTGCTACTTCATAATTGTAATTTTGCTAGTGCCATGAATCATAATGCAAATATTTTTGGAGGTTGAGGTTTACCAAAGTGGTTACGGCCCACAGGTTGAGAACCACTGGTCTAAATTCTATTCCATCTGTGGGAAGAGCTATCGTGGGGACAGAGAGAGAAACTAGGGTTAGGGTAGTGTATCTATTGGGGTTTCACCACCAAAGAGAGAACATCCAAAACACGGAATTTGTCTATGGTCAGAACTCAAACCTCAGCATTGTGAGTCCAGATCCATTAACTGCACACCCCACCCCTCAAGTCCCACAAAATGAAACACCCACCCACACCCAGCAAATCAGCCAGGCAGAGTCTCCGCAGTAAAGGAGTCTCCTATCTCTCAGGACTTCAACAGGGCAGATTCGATTATGATTCGATTATGCGTCAATAGCTAAAACAGTAAGAAACAAAACAGGCAGAGAAACTGAGGCATAAGTAGCAGAAGAAAGGGCCAACTCTCCTTCCTTTAAGAAAGCACAAGAAGAAGAGGGTGGTGAGCCTCTGTTTCAGAAGCTGTCTGGCAAGGGTTGGCACCATTGATGGAGAAGCCCTGGGGAGCTCACACCCTGAAAATGAGAACTAGAAATGCCTGCTTCTCCCTTGTCTCAGCTTAATGTTCAGTCTTTTGCAAGCAGTAGAAAGGAAGCCCCAGAAAAATTCTCATTGAAGTGCACTCAGATGACATGTGTAGAGAAACCTAGTCACATAGTTCTACAAAATGGCAGGCAGAGATGAAGTAATATATCGCCAGATATGTAGACAGACATAGAACCTCAAGCCATGAGTTTAAGATCAAACAGTGCATACACATCCTCCAGGTAGGCCTATTTTTTCTACCTAATCTATTAACTTATTCCTAATAGCACATTATACCTTTCTCTTAAGAGAGAGGCAGGGGTCCTTTCCTTCCATCTGAGATTCTTACCGCTAGATTCAGGGTCAGGGGCACCAGCTGTTATAGAAAAGTCTTGAAGGAAATTCAGAGCCAAAGCAAAGAGACATTTGCCAATCCTGATCCCCCCAACTCTCATTTGAAGGCTTAAGACACAAAAGGAAAAGAGAAATTGGAAGAGGATGGCCTAGGAACATCGGCTCTCTGCCAAGACTCATAAGCTAAATGAAAATATCTTTACAGTAGTAGACTGGAGATAATTCTGAAGCTATGAGATCTTTGACTCAGTATCAGTCAGTGGTTTAACAAGATGATGATCCTCAACGCATGGCCCTGGCTATCTATATCCTCACTATTTGGAGATTTTGGTTAAAGATTTAAACTCACAAGAACTACCAAATCTAGACATAGAATTCGAATGCATTATTTTGGAGAGCGTCTCTAAGGCATGTTATGAATGAGGTTCTTAGCAGCAGCTGGAAGCTCAGGGTGTAGATATTGGCATTCCTTCTCCTATATCAGAGATAGTCCTTAGTGACCCATGCCATCTACAGCCATCAAGCATCAAGATAGCCATTGCTGCTATCTGGTGATCCATGAGAAGCCCTGTCCATGGCCCAGTCTATTCTTGGCAATCTGTTCCACCTTTAGAGTGCGTATTAATAATTATCCCCTAGACTGGGGAGAATTCTGGAGGGGACAGTTTGCCTCACCTCATCTCTACAGCCCTTCTTCACTCCCCTTCTCTTCTGCCTCACAAGGCATCCATGGGAGAACCCCCTCCTGAAACGAGGGTCTGCACTGCCAGCTTCTCTCATCTCTCAAGTAGCAGAGGAAGTGGCTGTGGTAGGCACACCTGCCCTAGCTGTGGGTCATGGAGGTTTGCCTATCACAGGTGGTGAGGGCCTTGTCTGTTCTGGGGTTGATCGAGGCTGAAGGGCCCTGAGGGTTCCTGCTGTTTTACAGCTGATGGGGGGGGCAAATGTTCTTCCTGCGGAAGCTTTCACTCCCCAAATTTGCAGGTCCCCCTTCTTCCGGGAAAGGACTGGGGTGCAGATTTTTATTTGTGTCCAGGATAATAGTGTTTCTTTTCTTTTAAACAATCAACAGAGGCCACCTTCCTGGGGATAGAAGATGAAAAGACGGTGAGATTACCTGCCAGAGCCGTTTAGGCTTTAATGATTTTCACGTGAACGCTTCTAGAATTGCCATACAGCAACCAAGCCACAGGATGCTGTTCTAATAAAATTAAAATTACTAAAATAAACTGCCTGGCATCTGGAAAGCATGGGAAAACACAGCATATTATGTAAACTGACATCCGAATATTGTACACCTCCACGGTCCTTGAGTTACAACAAAGGTATTGTGCTTTTTTTCCCCTACATTTTAATTTCCTTGTAAGCAAATTTTAATCACTGAATAGCCAAATCACATCCAGATCAAGTTTCTTTATGCTGTCCAATGTGTTATAGTTTCCTTACATCAAATCCTCAAATTCACAATCATATATATTCTATATGAAGAGAGAAAACAAGGAGGAAGTCAAGTCATTACAGATATGCAAATAAAGCATTGCCCTCCCCTTCCTGTCCTGGCTATCCTAGGATGCACTGAAAACAGACTTAATTTAGGATTAAAGCTCTAAATATACACATTTTGGGATTCTACAAGCATGGAGCTCTGCGTATAACTTTAAAAAAAAAAACCACCAAACACCAAATGACATTCAGTTTGATCATGAATATTGATAATATTATATTTATTTTAAATATAATGTATTCATCGGTACTCAACCAAAAGTAAAATTAAACTCATCAGGATCAGAATAACTGTTTGGTTTTGCAAAAGTCAAGGACCCTTGTTGGGTGGCTTAATGACTTCTTGTTTGTGTTCTGTTTGCATAAATTATCCATCAAGTGCAGCCATCACTCCGGATGCAGCCTGGTACTTGCGGAGGAATGAGAGCCGCATCAGGATCCTCATTAAGGGAGATGCGCCTGGAACGGAGTCCATTCCCTGCCTGGCAAGGGCCTGCCATCTCCATCCTTCCCTCTGCACCAATTGCATTTGGAG
The DNA here is from genome assembly GCF_037038515.1 of Microtus pennsylvanicus. Taxonomy (NCBI): domain Eukaryota; kingdom Metazoa; phylum Chordata; class Mammalia; order Rodentia; family Cricetidae; genus Microtus; species Microtus pennsylvanicus. The sequence continues at coordinate 38,890,902 of NC_134595.1, read as the reverse complement.
TTGGAACTGGACTCAGGGACCCAGATTTTTTGAGAATCAATGGATGCAATCAAACAATAGAGGCTGTAAGAGTCAGCCACTGCTCCCGTAGCCAAATGTAATAAAGAAAGAGGAAAACTACAGTTGAATGGGTTTTGAGGCAATCAGATGAGTCTCTGAGAATATGCAGGTGCTGGGTAGTATTCTCTCTTTTCATCTAGCCATTTATGTCTCCCCCCCCACACACACACACACAAATCCCCTTTTCAGTATCTACACACATTCTTTCCACCTCATAGTGTTTCTCTCCCCCAATAAACTGGGTATGGATCAGACCCAAGTCAAGCTGTGTGTAATACTAATTAAGTAAGACAACAAAAATAATGCCCTCCTTGTTTCCCACAGCACAGTCACTGCGATCCAGTCCGGACACATCCTGCAGCTATTCTAGTAATTGTGTTACTTAACTATGAGAATGTTGCTGTCTAGAAAGAGATAATGCAACATGAACTTGTAGAACATGAAGAAAGCTACAAAACAGGGGGAGAGCAACTTCCCAGCAGAATGATAAGATGTTCTGTCTCTGAGCAGGGCAGAGCTGAGCATATGTTGTATCAGAATTAAAATAAAAATGCAGGTGAATGCCAGGGGAGGAAGAAAACACATCATTTCTTGCTGCAATCTTAGGCAAAATTGCCTGGGTACCTAGAGACAGTTTGGTTGGCCCACAGACCTTCGGTTATGAAGTAAGAAATTGAAGAGCATTATCAAATGACGATCGACAGTAGAAACTGGCCTTGGCTAAACTGCCCTCAAGGCTGAGACACTATTACCAGCAGCTTATGCTTGTCACAAATGTTCCGTGCAAGACAACACGGTCCTGCGAGATCCACACAGCTGGGGCCCAGAGTCGCACCGTAACTGGCTCAGCTGGCTCAGGCTGGACCTTAATGCTCTACGCTGGTACCCTAACAGGCTGCGATGTGATGTGCTTAGGAATAAAGGACAACCTCAGGCCGAGCCATACCTCATCATCCGAACTTACAGATAGTTTCAAGTCCGTGAAGGGACACCAGGCACAGAGGTGACAGGAAACAGCTGCGTTCCAGATACACAGAGGACTGGGAAAAGAGGGAAGGGAGCCGAAATAAACACAGGCAGGTGCGGCGGGGATTAAGACAGAAATAAGAGCAATGGCGTTGTTAAGCAGGGGCAGCACGGTTAGAGACTGTAGGCAAATGGACTTTCAGACGCTGGGTATGAGCATGCGCATCCATGGCATATAGAACCAGAAGCCTGCACATACATTTTTCATAAAATAGAATCGTGAGCCATGTGACAGCGGCATTTTGGTAGAGCCCAAGTGGTCAAAATCAGCAACTTCATGCGGCTCCACCTAATTTGGCTTCTGCCTCAGTTCAGAGTCTTGAATGGCATGTTGTTCGAGTTTCATTTCTGTTGTCGTGATAAAATAGCCTGGCAAAAGCAACTGCAGGGGCAGGGGAGGGAGTGTAATTCAACTTGCAAGTCCATGCTGTAGCGTGTTGTAGCCCAGTTGTCATGGTGCAGCTGCTCGTTTCATCTGGCTTCCTCCTCTCCTATACACTACACACGCATGTGCACGGGCGCATGCGCACACACACGCACGCACGCACGCACGCATGCACGCATGCACGCACACACGCACGCACGCACGCACGCACGCACGCATGCACGCATGCACGCACACACGCATGCACGCACACACGCACACACGCACGCACGCACGCATGCACGCACGCACGCACGCATGCACGCACACACGCACGCACACACACACACACACACACACACACACGCACGCACACACGCACGCACACACACACACCTCTCTACCTGACAGCCTAGGGAATGGTACCACCCACAATGGGCTGAGTCTCCCTACATCAACTATCAAGACAGCACCCACAGACATGCCCATGGGCCAACTCTGCAGAAGCAGTCCCTCATCCGGGCTCTCTTCACAGGTGGTGGCAAGCTGGCATTTAAGACTAAGCACCACACACCTAGAGCACATCAGACAATTAATAAATAATTGCAGCACGAACAGGTAAACTAATTAATTTGCTAGTCTTTAAAAGGAAAATATTTGACTGAATGACCAAGACCTTCCTACTTTGGCACAGAGAGCAGTCTGCCATCGATTTTTTTTTCTACATCTCTGTTTTTTTCATGCAAGAGATCACCTTGCTATGTTCTCTCACATGTACAACCCTAGCAGTGATCCTTAATTTTCACCTTTATATTCTCACACCCCATATCCAGTCAATCACCAATTTTGTAGCCCCACCTGCATTCCTAACCAGCCGCTATTCTCCCACACATCTCCCTATGCGCATACAGACACCAAGACCCAGCTACCTCTCTCTCTCCTGATCATTCCGAGAACCACTAACTGGTCTCCCTGGTTTTACGTTGCTCCCTATGTCTTATACTCCATGGAACATAACATCATCAGTCTCAAAGGTGTTTATTAACTACCATTTCCCTTAAAGGAAAAGCCAAAGTCCCAACAATAGTCCTGAAGAGTTGTCCAATGCCTTTCCACGACCCCAAGCGACCTTCCTGAATTCACCTGCTATTCTTCTGTCAGCACCACCAACAGCAGCCTCTGCAAACTCCCCTCCAGTCTGACCTTCTTGGTAAAGCCTGGTTTTGTCACCCTGACAACAATGACACCCACCCTTCACCAGCTACATGCTTCTCGTCTCTCTGCTGTATTATATTCCCCTAGCCTTTGTGTGATTGTAAAAAAGCTCTTCTTGCAAATGTTGACTTTACTCGGGGACTCTTTTAACAAGTAGAATGTGCAGAAATGGCTGCTTTCGTATGAACGGGGTGGGTTTCTCCTTGTTCTTGAAGGTCAGGATGTGAAGAACAACTGGGGTACCCTACAAGAGCATCCTCCAGCCCCAGGAAGTCATCTTAGCTCAGAACCACTCAATAGTTTTTCTCACTCCCATGACAGAGCATGAAACGCACACACCCAGCTAAGCTACTCTCTGACTTATGATCCACGGATGCTGTGAACAAACCTGTTATTATTCTTAGCCCTTCTGTTTAGAGGAAATTGGCTGAACAGCAATAGATAACTAACACAGCCCTGTTGCCATCTGGACATGTCCTAAATCTTCCTCCTATTGGCTGTCCCCCACAAGGACTGAACTCTGTGAGGACAGGGATGTTTATCTATTTTGCTCGTTACTGTGCTCCCCGACTCCAATGCAGTTAAATAAATCATTCCTTTGTTTCGAATAATGAATGGAGTGGGTATCCGAGATGCACATGTATTAGTAGATCAGCAGAAAGCACCATTCACACATGGACATTTTGAAATCTAGCAAAAAATACCTCTGGCGGATTCTGGTTGTAGGCAGAGTAGTTCCCCTTGTCACACAGCAGTCACTTGTTGTGACGGTGGCACTGAATTAGTGACTACAAGAGTGACCCTATATATTTTGGAGATCAGTTCTTTGTCTGATGTGGGGTTAGTGAAGATTTTTTTCCCATTCAGTGGGCTGCCATTTTGTCTTATTGACTGTGTCCTTTGCTCTACAGAAGCTTCTCAGTTTCAGGAGGTCCCATTTATTCATTGTTGCTCTTATTGTCTGTGCCACTGGGGTTATATTTAAGAAGTGGTCTCCTGTGCCCATGCATTGAAGGTTACTTCCCCCTTTCTCCTCTATCAGGTTCAGTGTGGTGGGAGTTATATTGAGGTCTTGGTATGTACTCACTCATAAGTGGATACTAGGCATAAACAAAGGACATCAAGCCCATAGTTCATGATCCTAGAGAAACTAAGTAATAAAGTGAACCCAAAGAAAAATATAGAGAGAACCTCCTGGAAATTGGAAACAGACAAAAATTTGGGAGCATGGGGGCAGGGGGTAGAAGGGAAGGGAGAAGGGGGGATTGAGGAGAATTTTGAGGGATGGGATAGTAGAGATGGAGGAAGGACAGATACGAGAGCAAGGAAAGAGATATCTTGATTGAGGGAGCCATTAGGGAGATAGCAAGAAACCTGGCTCTAAAATAATGCCCAAGAACCCACAGGGATGACCCCAGCTAAGACCCTAAGCAATAGAAGAGAGGGTGTCTGAACTGGCCTTACCCTGTAGTCAGACTGATGATTATTTTAAATATCACCATAGAACCTTCATCCAACAGCAGATGGGAACAGAAGCAATGACCCACATCAGAGCACTGGACTGAACTCCCAAGATCCAGTTGAAGAGTGGAAGGAGTGAGAGTATGAGCAAGGAGTTCAAGACCATGAGGGGGTCAGCCACTGAGACAGTTTGCTTGAGCTCACCAACTCCAACTGGACTAGGAGTCAACTCTGAAGGGGGTTGAGAGTTAGGGCAGGCTGAGGGATAATGACATTGGGATTTGTCTCTATGGCATGTACTGGCTTCTTGGGATCCTATTCTCTTCAGATGTAAGCCTTGTTCAACCTAGATGTAGTAGGGAGGGCCTTAGACTTTACACAGGGCTGGGTGCATGGCCCTCTCTTAAGACTGGAGGGGGGCTGGGGTGGGAGGGTCTGTGGAGGGAGTAGAAGAGGAGTGAGAGGAGGGGAAGGAGTAGGAATTTGGATTGGTATTTTTAAGTAATAAAATAATAATAATAGTAATAATAATAAAAAGAGTGGCCCTATTTTCCTACTGAAGGCTAAAGATGTGCTCCCATGGAAAAACAAATCAATTAGTCCTTTACTTACAAGCTCTTGGCTTTTCAGACAGGCAATCAACAAAACCACTTCCTACATCATCCTGGCATTTTGGTTCAGGAAGTCTAGGAGGAAGACTCAGCCTCTTTGGCTATAAAAAGCCTCTAGATTATTCTACTGTACAACCAAGACTGTGAGTCTCTTGACCAGAGGGTGAATAACTACAATTTATAGTTGGATTCCTTGCCTGGTTGTGATGGAAGCATTCCTTGTGAACACAGCCCTTGCGAAGACCCCTTCCTCATTCCTGCAAGTTGTTGGGTGCTGCGCTAAGTCTTAAGAGAAAGCGCAGAGCTTGGCAGAACTCAGGCCCTGGGAAAGGAGATGAGACTGTTACCCAAAGAGACATCCAACCCACAAAGATGATAGCTAACATCCCGCCCCAGCCCTGCCTTTCCCACCATCCAAGCCTAGACTCTCTCCACTCAGACACACCAGGCTGAAGAAAGATTTGACATGCGTCGTCAAAGAGACACAGGCTGGAGAGCAACTGATTACAAAAGAGAGTTGAGGTCACCCATGGAGAATGTGCAGAAGGGAAAGGAACCTCAAGGAACCCCAGAATTTAAGGACTTGCTGAGGAGGAAGATTCTGCTGTGGCATCTAAATGTAGGTTCCTCGGAGCTAGAAGGAAAGACACACAGCTGCCCGAAGTCCTTTAGACAAAGGCGCAGCTTCCTCCAGCATAAAGGCTGATGAAGCCCTACTGTTTATAATGTGAACTGTTGCCTTGCTTACGCAGATCTATACATCTGGCATTCTGCAATGACATTTTATCTAAACAAGAAAGATTTCTAGTCTACTAGCTGATAGTTTCATTCATCCTTGGTTGACAAGAAAATGCACATAGCTAGCACGCTACTGCCCTGGGCCTTCGGTTCTGGTCTCCTACTAGCTACTCTGGGGTTGGGGAAATAATCTCAATTGTTTAATCTCTGCTTCCTCCTCTACTGACCAATGCTGCAGAATAAATCCTCTTTAAAGTTGGTTATTCTTTTTCAGCTCTCATATTCAATTAAAAGCTGGATGTGTGGGAGAGGCGGGGAGACCATTACTAATAGTGTTCTCTGGGAACTGGAACGTGTCGTGTGTAAGAGGAGTTGTAACCGGGCTTGACTGGCGCGAGAAGCAAACGACAGGCACGGGCTGATTTCCAGAGTGGTGGCTGACAGCACCATTCTTCACTTGGAAAGTATTTCAATACCAATTGGATAAGTTAGAACAAATATCCTCGGGCATTCTTGCAATACCAGGGAGCTGTCAGAGGCACAGGCAAGACCCAGGAGTTCATTTGGGTTACACAATGCCCTGGGCTCCCAGGCAGCTGGCAGCATGGAGTCCCGGCCCTCCCACCTGGTTGCACACTACTCATCCCTGGTTTGTGGAAGGTGTCTACGGGCTGCAGACCGGCACCAACAGCACCGCGCGGCAGCTCTCCACCTTCGGGCGTGGCGTGGGCTGGGACATAATTGAAGCTGCAGCAGGTGGTGAGCTGACGGACGTGGGAGGTTGGAACTCCTTGTTCCCTCTGCCAATTAATTCCTCAGAAACATTCTAAAGAGAGATTTCCAGTCCTCTCTCTGCTCCTTCTTGTGGGGAGGGGAGACGAGGGATTCAGGAAAACAAGGAGAACATGGCGACAGAAACAGTTGTTCATTCCTGTCACACTCGGGAATAAGGTTTCTCAAGCTTACCCGGCACACCGATGTCTGAGCCAGATCGTGATTGGTTGTGGGGATGCTCTGTGTGTTGTAGGTGTTTGGCAGCATTCTGATCTCTACCTGTGAGACACCAGCTGTACATCCTTCCAAGTTCCAGTGATTGTTGCCATTACCCCTGAAGCTGAACACATGCTTATCACAGCACTCAGGAGGCTGAGGCAGGTGAGCTGGGGGTTCAGAGTCAGCCTTGGCTACAAAGCGACACCCTTTCTCAAAAGAAAGAGACTTGCTCTGCTGAAGAACACATACTCACACACACACACACACACACACAAACTCACACTCTCACACACACACACTCATACACACACACTCTCTCACACATTCACACACTCACAAGTCACACATTCACACACTCACACACACAAACTCACACACTCTCACACACTCATACACACACACACACACACACACACACACACACAGCCCAGACAAACAGACTGACTAAAAGCAGTAATATCCACAATCCACATTAACATTTCAGACAGTGCCCTCCTTGTGAATTGATGCTGTTGATACTGTTTATCTTGCTTATGTGATGAAAAATTAAATAATAAGTATCAGAATCTCTTACCAACAGCACCACCTTGTTCATTCCGGAATCCCACACACAGGCAGTGAAAACGTCACTCATGTTCTGGTAAGCCTCAGGGTCACCTCATCACATGGCAAGTCTAGAACCCCTATAGTCCACAATTCTTGGCGTCATTCCAGCCATTCTGCCCTGACTTTCCTCTCGTGTATTCCAAGAGCAGTTTGGATGTATAAAGAACTCCTTGAAATGGAGAAAAAAAGACTAGCATTCGGGATTCATGGTAAGAGATTCCTCTACGCCAATCACCAGTGTTGGGACTTTCAACACATCCACTTGGGCCTTCCAAAGATACCAGTTTTGCTTTGCCTAAAGCCCCACTGTGATGCCTGAGTACAAGTCATGTGACTTCTATTGACCAGCAGACAATGACTAGGATTCACACCCTCACTGTGTCTTTGAGTGCCTGCATTATTAGCAAACAGTGCAGAGATGCTCCCAAAGTCATTAGAGGAATTCTTCTTTCAATTCTAACTTGACTGGAAGTCGCCTTTGCCTGATGGGCAAACTTGTGAAAGACCTCCAGGCATTTTCTTCATGAAACCTTTTCCAACAATCACCAACATGCTAGTGCAAAGCACCGAAGAGGGCCAAGATGAAGTCAGTGAAAAAGCAATCCAGGATGACTGCCTCTAAGGGGCTTACTTTCTCCGTGACAGAGAAGTCGATGAGAATAAACAATGAACAAACAGGAAGACATGATGGAGAAATAAACTACAGTGTCCTGGAAGCCAAGAGATGCTGTGGAAGAAAAGCAAACAAAGGATACCCAGCCACATGTGTGTATAAGGGGACAGGGGCAACTGTAGCTTGACACAGGCATCATGGATGAGAACTGAGATTTAGACAGAGATGCTGAGGGAGCTGCCTCTGAGCTCCCTGGGGAAATGCATTCCAGATGTGGACCGGCCAAAAGCAGCAAGAGACATCATGTCGACAAGGACAAAGCGAGTTAGGGGAAGAACCTGAAGTAGAGTCGGATGTCTTGCGAGAAAGTGCTGAAGCAGCTGGCAAGGGTAGAAGGCACCACTCCATGCTAGCTGGAGAGCAAGTCACTGGGGACACAAATCAGCTCTTGGGTCCCTGCTGTAAGAAGCCAGCAGGCCACCAGTGGATGCATCGGGGCAGAGAATAGAGGTCACTGGGTCCCAGGAAAACTTGAGGGAATTCCAAGGCAGTGGCCTCTTAAGAACTAGCTTATAGGCAGTGAAGGAGGCAGTGGTCTCTGTCTTTGTCGACCTGAAGATTGCTCAGGCATCTCAGACTCTTTCTAGATAACTCATCAACTGCCACTATCCTCCGCTAATCGTAAAGTGACCTGCACCGGGGACACTTGGTGATTCACTGAGAAAGGCAGATCGTCCCCTCCGATGACTTCCTCTTCTCTCTGCCTATCAGACTTTAGATGTTCAATCCAATGAAAAATAAAATCCAGAAGGCCCCAACTCTATAGCAAGAGACCCAGAACAACAGGAGCGAGGCAAGGTTTCCATACTGGATGCAGCTATCTCGATCTTGCCTCTTCCTTCCCCAGCTATCTGCAGAGATGTCAGTGTGAGGACACACAGTTGGCTTGGTGCCTGAGGGAGAGGCAGGATAAAGCAGTGGGGGCCGTGCCTCTCCCAATAAAAATTAATGGAACAAAGCACCCCTGTGTGCTGCATGAGTTTTATCTCCCAGGGAGTTTACTTTCCATAGTTCTCTCACTGAGCCCTCCTTCTGGGTGTCTTTGGCATAGGTTAAAGAACCATCATTAAAGGCATAGGGCCCACAGAATAAACCAGATGGGAGTGAGCTGCATACACCCCCAAACATACGTGCACATATAAACACATAAGAGTCATGTATACATGTGCAAATATATAAATATGCACCTTCCTGTTGTTTTTAAATAAATGAGATCATTAGCAGTACCCAGAGGAAAATAATTACATCATGAGGGTGGCAAACAAGAAATACACAGAAAGATGTAAGGAAACCCACTAAGGGTTTATAAAAAAATCAAGAGACTCTGGTTTTCTTTTTGTGGTGTGTGTGTGTGTGTGTGTGCGCGCGCGCGCGTGTGCGTTGGAAAATTTATAGCCCTGTGCTTCTGTGCCTAGCATCACGTCTCATACACACTCCGTCCCCATTCCTCAGAGGCAAGTGTTGTCCTGGATTTTTCTAAACAATCAACTTGGTTGCTCTGGGAATGGCATTTCCCAGAATTCCCTTCCCCTTACAGTTCTGATTTAGAGGATGCCAAAAATGACATGCACAAGATCTAAGATACAAAATTGAAGCCGCAGACAATAAGGTCTAAAGATTGTCATTGCTCTAAAGTGATGGGAGACAGAGCAGAGGTTCCAGCCAGGTCTAGCTTGTCTTGATTCTCCTCCTGACTCCCAGGTCACCCCAGATGTTCTCCTGTAAATACACAGAGATGGAAGCCACTAACAGGTAGCAACATGGAGCCTACCTATGACAGACAGGTGGTGAGTGTACCAGAAAAGATACGACCTCCACACAGTCAGAAAATTCCAGATACCTACACGTGTAACCAAAGAGCAGGGTGAAGGGCACAGGACAAAAGAGATGAGGAGGTACCACTGTAGGGTGAGAGATTGATGCCAGGGACAAGAAACCCAGTAGGAGATGGCACTGGGCTGTGCGAGGAGTCAACACAGGCATATCCTGGGGGGCGGGGAGAGGGCTAGCGGTATTAGCAACTGAGAATTCATCCCAGGGCTCTCCATGCCAGCCTCCAAGCAGGGCCTTGAGGAACGGTCAAAACAGACATATAGGCATGCCAACCTGACCCTCTGCCCTGCTATCTATTATCCATAAATCTGGACAGTCACATAAGTAGAACATCATATGCCTAGGTCATGAACTGGTGTTGAATAGAACACCAGATGACCATTAAGCACAATAATTATGAAGACTCTGTAGCAAGTTAATATGAGAAGTTATCATAAAAATATGTATTTACCTGGTGCGGGAGATTTGTCTGTATTCTGTCAATCATGTTTTAAATAAACGCTGATTGGCCAGGCAGGAAGTATAGGCGGGAAAACCAGACAGGAAGTAGAAATGATGTAATGAGAACAGAATTCTGAGAAGGAGGAAGCTGATTCCTCCCACTCTTGCCCAGACCACCGAAGCAGCAGGATGTGATCTGCCCCACTGAAAAAAGGTACTGAGCCATATGGCTAACATAGATCAGAAAAATGGGTTAATCAAGATGTGAGAGTTAGCCAGTGAGAGGCTAGAGCTCATGGGCCAATCAGCTTATAATTTCTGGAGACCTATGTGTGATTTTCTTTGGGGCTAAACAGTTGTGGGGTACCGGGTGGGACAAAAACCCCAACAACAAGCAGGCCCCGTTCATGTTACACTTACCTGTAAGTACAAATATTCTCCTGTCTTTGCGGGGTTAGACACTGTAAATTTCACAGATTAGCAGCATCTGAATATAGAAGCTGGGAGGTTATAATTGGTTTTCACCCTCTCCTTCTAATATTTTCTATCCTCTGATACGCCATTTTTACTATCATGTAGAATAGTTCAATGTTGCTTATTTGTTGCTGAAATATAAATACATGAAAGCAGCAAATGAAATGGGAAGGGATTCGATCTGGCTCATGGTTTTGGGGAGATCACAGTTCATCAAAGCAAGAAAAACACACAGCAAGAGCCACTGGAAGCTATGGCAGCAGGAGCAAGGGACAGAGAAGCTGGTTACATCCTGTCCCCAGTTAGAAGACAAGTGAGGCCAAACTGTACCCTTCAAAGGCCAACCCTATAGCCTTGTCTCTGCCATCAATGCCCCAAGTCCAAAAGGTTTACAACCTCCACAATTAGTACCAGTTGTTAGAGACCAAGTATTCAAATCCGGGAACCTATGGGGGACATGCCACAGTCGAACCAAAACGACAGTGAAGAGGGAACGTGACCAGGGTTGGGCTAGATTCCTTCAACAGTATTTGTCCAAAGTGAATGTGAGCAGTAGTTCTTCTGATGGTTCCAATAGGAATAAACATACCACATACACACAGCATACACAACACACACAACATACAGTGTACACAACACATTCATATCCACCACAAACACACGATGTGCACAGCACACACAACACCCTACACACAGCACATATCCCACAAAGGCTTTTTTTCTCATGTGCATTCCACATCTACTGAAGCAAGAATCTGCTCCTCAGAATCTTTGACGGACTGAGAAAGCAGGGAATTTCTCTCTTCTTTGCCTTTATGGGAAACTGAAGTGTGATCTCCAAGATACTTACACCTTAAACCAAATGGAAACCCTAAGCCAGTTCCCACTCCACAGACTTGATTTACTTGTGAAGCCGGTTGTAAATGTGCCAATGGTCAGACACGGGGTAGGAAGCCCAAGGACTCCTTCCAGACAAGCCGCAACCTGTGTGAGAAAGCCCTGCCCTCCCCCGCCCGCACAGGCGAGCATTCCTTCTTGTTTCTCTCCTTCAGAGTGGCTCTGCTGCTTCCTCTGCGAGAAGGAGGTGTGCTCACACATGTGAAGCTAACCCATAATGGTCGTCTCTCCTTTATGATGCTGGTATTAGGCTTACTGAAGTCTTCCAGCATTGGATATTAGGCACGGTACATTGCATGTCTATAAATCAAATTAACATACACTGTCAGTGCGCGGCTGAGCAGCTGTATTCTTTGTGTTAAATTTCATAGTTAAAATGAAACACTTTTCCATTACCAGACTGCAGCTCCACTGGGTGACGGCAATGGTTACCTGCCAGAATTAAGTTTTGTAATGCCAGCCCTGTCTCAATGTGGCACATGCAAACTAGATTTATAACGTGACTTCGGAGTTGCTAATTGCCACCAGAATAAAACACTGAGGTTGATTCAAATCTTTGAACCAAATGTTTGTGAAAACTGAGCACACACAGTTCAGGGCATGCCTGCTTTGGCTGGTTGCAGGGAATTCTGTGAAGGTCAAGGTTAAAGTTCAGGTGAGTGGTTAATTTCAGGGCTCCTAGTTAGATACCCTCCACCCTCTCGTACCAGTCACCTGTGTGCTGGCCTGTGCTGAGTGTCCGTGGTGTATGTTATAGACATTCTGCACACTGCTTTTTGTTGCTTTGTTTTTAAGCCAGTTAAGGAGATGGCTAAGTTGGCAAAGCACTTGCTGTTCAAGCATGAGGACCTGGGCTTGCATCCCCAGCACCAACAGCGGAATCTGGGTGTGGCGGCACGTAGCTGTAATCCTACATAATGGGTAGGGTATAGAGACAGGAGGATACCAGGAACATCTCTGGCCACACTAGCCGGAAAAGTAAGCTCCAGTGTCAGTGAGACACCCTGTCTCAAAACTAAGGTAGAGCGAGCCAGTGAGCTGGCTCAGTGGATAAATGTGCTTGCTGGGCATGCCCGGCAACCTGAGTTTGATTTCTGAAAGCCATGTAAAAGTGACAAGAGAGCATCAACCCCAAGGGTTATTTTCTGACTATGATATTGCATCTGCTCATGTGCATAAAGCACACACACACAATAAGCAAACAAATACATACATAAATGCAATTTAATTAAAAAACAAAGTAGAAAAAAACTAAGATGAAAAAGTTCCCCTCTAGCCACCATATACACAGGCATGCACATCTTTGCATACAATGGCACTATGCATAAGTACACTTATGTCACACGATAATAAAATAAATTAAAAGCCATAAAAGGTATTAGCCCCATGACACATACAGGGAAATTGAGATCCAGGGAGGCAGTGGATTTAGGCTATATAATAAACACCTTAGTCAGGACTCAGACCAGGATGTAACCGAATCCAAGACCTCTATCCCTTCCTCGCCTGTGTGCCGCAGCTGGATGGTATGCACACATTAGAGACCGCTGGAAAGAGCAGAAGCACTCAGACCGGCTCCTCTGGGGAGAGGTCAACACTGACATCTCCCTGAAGACTACGCTTACGTCACGATTACTCTTAGCACTCAACACCTTTCCTTAAAACCCAGGTGTTTTGCTGCTATGTTTCTGTCACCTACGCTATATTGGTGTGCGAGGCCCAGGGAAGCAAGAGCGACAAAACTTACACCCCAATATCCCAAGACGCAAATGGCAAGAAGACCCCTTGCCTCTCGCAGCCAAACACTTACTTGCAGATTCTCCTCAACTCTTGACATTTCACCTGTAGAGCAGGTTCCTTGGCCCAGAGATGCAGCCTCCGGGTCTACCCATACCAGTGAGAATCGGCTTTAATCTCTGTCTCCCCACAGATCCCTGGCAGCTACAACCTCCTCACCCACGGCACCTCACATCTTCTTCCCATATGTGAAGGTTTTTCTGATTTTAGTCAGCATGACACAGAGAAGGAAAGACAAGGTAGTGAGTCCTGTCTCTGCTGAGCCGCAGGGCTGAGAACTGACCCTCAGGAGGGCAGGTTCACACTGCGTTTCCAGGCCTGCGTGCTATAAGCCTCTCAGCATGTCAAGTGTGTGCAGCCATGGAAAATTGTCCTGGTTCAGGAAGCCCAAGATTGGATAGTTCTAGAAAAGTCTTCACCCAAACATGCAATGGTCCACGAAGTAGAAGAATTATACATTTTGGACTCTATGGTAGTTTGGAAGAACATAGTGCCCCATGGCTTTTTTGAAGTAGGTGTTAGAGGAAGCATGTCACTGTGAGAGTGGGCTTTGAGATCTCCTTTGCTCAAGGTGTGCCCAGTGTCACAGTTGTTCCTCATGCCTGTGGATTAAGATGTAGATGCCTTAGCTTCTTTTTTGGCATCATGTCCGCCTATAAAAGCCACCATATTCTACCATGATGATGATGATGATGATGATGATGATGATATACAAAACCTCTGAAACCATAAGCCAGCCCCAATTAAATGCTTTTCTTTATAAGAATGACTATGGTCATGGTGCCCATATGTCCACAGACTCAATATGCTTTGTCCTGCCAGGGAGCTATTTTGCCTCAGGCAGGGGACATCTGCCCCATACCTTATATGGCCCTAATTACAAACCAGAGTTTAGCCTAGGGAACCAATGAGTTTACTGGGCTTACCGTCACAGCATGCATGTCCTAGAAGACTCTAGGCTGGAGGCTGGAAGCTTCTGAAGTCCTATTCAGTTAAAGGTCTAGTGGTTGATAATGGGAGACTAGATTCCTCTCTATGCTATTCTTCTGTGAAACATCCCTCACAACATGATGGCTGGGTTCCAGGAAGAAAGTCGCCACACTTGAGGGAAAGTCACTGGACCACCTTCATGGTCCATCTGAGAAGCCATGCAGACTATCTCTGTCACATTGTATTCATGGAGGCAACCACGAAATCTCTCCTAGGTTCAGGAAGAGGGAAGGTAGACTCTTCCCCTTCGTGGTTAACGACAATATTCTAGAAGAGAAGGTGGGGAGGAACATACATAGTGTAGGGTTGTTATGTACAACTTGAAGGGACTTGTAGCCATCTCAAGCATGACAAACATGACTTTGCCAGGAATTACCCTTCTCTCCCATTCTGTCTGTCTTGCAAAAAACTATTAGATTATATTCCTAAAGCTAGTCACCAAGGTTTATTCCCTTATTTGACCACTTCCTTCTCCTGACATTGACCACCAAAGTCAAGGTATCAAAGTATTGAAGTTCATCAATCAAAATCCCAGTTTGACTCACCTGATTAACATGTCAAATTAAAATTAAACCCCTTATCCTAAATGGACTTTCCCCTTTTACCTTTATAAACCACTATGGGCCTATGGCCCACTTCTTTCTCCTCCCTATCCAGAGGCAGCCCTTTGTCCCTGCCGGACAAATATCCCTGCCCCCTCTGCCTTGTTCCCTTCCCCTTCTTCCTCACCCTTTATTTCCTGTCTTTGACTCTTATTCCCTACTCTTTGTACCTTTGGGTACAAATAAATCTCATTTGTGCCAAGAACTTGGAGTTGGAGCCCTGAACCTATACTGATCTTTTACACAACCCACTCAGGAATGAGACATATTGGGGCCTTGGCTACTGAACCTTCAAAATGTGAATAAGCGTACTTATTTCTTCAGTTTGTTATGATGATTTATTTAGAGTTAATAAGTAAAAGTAATAAAGGCTGAGAGGATAGCTCGGTTGATGAAGCACTTGCCTATCCTGCACAGAGTCCTGGGTTTGATCCCTGGCACCGCAACACCAGGCATAGCACACATGCCTATAATCTCAGCACTGGGGAAGCAGGACAGGAGGATAAAAAGTTCAAGTTGTCCTCAGTTATTTCATAAATTTGAGGCAAGCCCAGTCTACATGAGGTCAGAGCAGGGGAAATAGATAGATACAGATAAAATATATGTATATATAGAGAGAAGGGGGGGTGCTGGGGAGATAGCTCAGCAGTTAAGAGCACTGCCTGCTCTTCCAAAGGTCCTGAGTTCAATTCCCAGCAACTACATGGTGGCTCACAACCATCTGTAATGAGATCTGGGGCCCTCTTGAGGAAGAGACCTGGTCAGTCATCCTCATCAACTTAGACCATGAAACCCAATATGGACAAGTTCATCAGAGCCACCATATACAGGCTGCCCGTGCATGCTTCAGCATTGCCAGGGCGTACATTTCATTTTCATAAACACACACACACACACACAGAGAGAGAATAAATAGAAGATAGATAGATAGATAGATAGATAGATAGATAGATAGATAGATAGATAGATGATAGATAGATAGATAGATAGATAGATAGATAGATAGATAGATAGATAGATAGATAGATAGATATAGCACATTTAAATTCTGACACCAAGTGGCCAGTATATCCTCTTGTCCATAGACAAGTCTAGCTATGAAGCCAGATGAAGTTGAGAAGTTTCTTTGCTTAAGATGCTCTAAAAGAACGAGACTGACTCGACCTTGGGAGAGGAGAGGGCTTCCACCTTCACCCACACCCTACAGACAGGATGCTGGCAATCGAACTCTGATCCTCTTGTGTTCTTTCAAACTTTTTGTTGCAACATCACCTGTGTGGCACTTAATTGGATTGCTGCTTGCCTTATATTACTTATGGTATGTGGTGTCTCCCCAGTGGGGTTTGCAAAACCATCCTAGTCAGCAGCAGAAATCTAAAACCATTAAGGAAGATTAATGTCCAAGGAGATTTTAGCGTGCAGCTAACCCGTTACAGATGAGTTCTGGTTGGTTTCCCTCTAGGCCAGGGATGCTTTCGACGGAAGCTTCTTAACTCTGGGAGGCCCTGGCTCCTGTGAGGTCTGCATCTCACTTTAGCTCCCTAAATGAAGCAATTGAGTCACTGCCACCACCGTAATAACACACTCTGACAAAAACATGAAAGATAGCGTATCTGTGTCTTAACTCATGCGGGTATCAGAAAAGGGGAAGAAAGTAAATTCCCTTAAAATACAGACAGAATCTTTTATCAATGGAAAACTGTCATGTGGTCTTTCTTATCTCTTTGTGTAGTGACAGTGGGATTTATCTTTCTTAGACTCGAGCCTCCAAATGAGTATCACGCCTGTTGTGCCAAGGTGAGCAGTTTTTCATCTCTGGGCAAGCAGACATGTTTTACATAGATGTCATGGTGCACACAAGCCATCTGTCATCAATCCCCGTGCCCTCCAAGGTGTCCCAAAGCCATCAGCGTCTGCCACTTCTCTCACGAACAGAAGAGTCCTATGGTCATAGCCTGCTCCACAGACACCAAAAGAACAAGGGGTACCAAAACATGTATTACATAAACATATATTGTTGTACAATGCCAAAAGTAAACCTTAATATAAACTATGGACTGGGAATAATAGTTCATAGTAATAACAAGAAGGAGAAGATCAACTGATTGATACAAATATACTGCGAGACCTTTAGAACTAAAGGAAGAGGGAACCACAGACCACAAGGAGAGGAGCTGAGTGCTCAGGGGACCAGCGACAAAGCCTGAAGATAGTCTTGTGTGAAGAGTCCAGGATGACTACTGACCCTCACTACAGTCATTCTGGCATGACTCACAATGATACAAAGTCCTAGGTAGAATGTCTTGGTGGCTTCCCTTGGGATATGTGCTGAAGCTTAGGAGTCCTTCAGAGAGGTCATTCAAATGAACCCCAAAGCTAATTCTGACACAGAGTCAGGCCCCCAGAGGATCTGCAGCCTACACTTTGAGAGAGACCACAGCCCACCTCACTACTTTGCAGTCTGTTTTGCAAACCATGGAGTCAATTCTGCCCTTGGAAGCTTCAAACCAATGTTGAACATTTATAAGAGAAGGAACACTTTCTACAGCTGGAGAACCTGAGACTCGGAAACTTTTAAGTCATTCCCAGAAGACACCCAAAATTCGCTCGGGTTCTCATCCCAATTAAACCCCAGATATCCTGAGCTTGGGATGCTGTCTTGCCACTCCCACTTGGTGCCCCACTGGGTTTCACAAACCTAGGGTAATTTCAATCTCCTCCTGCTCTAGCATGTGGAGTCTTTTGTTTCTCTTGCTCTCTCCACCCAACATACACAGGCAGGCCTGCAAACCCACTCCCTCAAGAGCCCACCCACTGCCAGGGAAGGAGCTAAGCTACAAGTGGTGCAATGACCCCCTCTGTAGGGAAGAGAAGGTTAAGCAATGGAATGCTCCTACAGGAGCTTTGTCTAGGATGCCTGCCTGGCCTACAGTTCTGCTCCGTCTTAGAGATGCCAGGCTGCAATTCCCAGTCTATTCTACACATGGTTCCTGCAGAGGGCTTCCCCTGACACACTTGAGCCTGCTTCCCCAGAGCCAGACTCAGAGAGAGGGGCCTTATTAGATGCAGCAGGGTGCATGGCTCAGGGAACAGGTGAGTGGTTCTCAGTCAGGCGTGAACCAGTCTACAGCTGAAGGTTGGGGGAGGGAGCAGCGTTCTCCCCCTCGCACATCTGGGAGAGCACCTGGCCGCACCCCCAAAAATGCCAAGCCAAAGGGAGAATCGGCCCTGATTAGGACCCCATCAGGGTTAGCACAGCAACGTTCACTTATGCTAATGGGCATCAAGGGTTCATTCATCATTACCAGTGAAGCGGATTGGCCCGGGACAAGCCGAAGTCATAAAACACACTTCAAATCTCTGCCTCGAAATAGGCAAGGGAAGAGAATTTATTATTGTTGTTTCTCAGACACAAAAGGAGAGGGAGAGAGAGAGTAAAAGTGAAGGTCACCGTCCCCATTCCAGTTGATGACTTACTTCTCCTCTCTTGAAGTCAGAAACAGCAGAGCATGCTACATGATTTTGTGGTTGCCTTCATTTTGCTCAGGATGGGAAGGGACATTCTATTCAAATGGAGCTGGTGCTTCTTGCTCAAATTTTAAACGTCATTGGAAACGTGTCGGCAGAACTAACTTGTAACAGGGAAGATAGGAAACACAGTAGTCCAAAAATAATAATCCCAGGGTGGGAGAGATGGCTCAGAGGTTAAGAGTTCTTGCCACTCTTTCAGAGGACCTCGGTCTAGTTCCCAGCACCCACATCAGGTGGCTTGCAACCTCCTGCAAATCAAGTTCGAAGGATCCAATACCCTCTTCTGGCCTTTGTGGGCATCTCCATGCGCATAGGACACATACATATGCCCAGATACACAATACAAACACAGAAAGTAAATGATCTCAAGTATACCTACGTTTCAAAGTTCTTAAACACTTAAAAAAATTAATTTATTTTTATTATTTTATGTGTATGAATGCTTTGCATACATGTGTATCTCTATACCATGTGAGTGCTTGGTACCCAAGGGGACCAGAAGGATCCCCTAGAACTGGACTCACAGACAGTTGTGAGCCACCATGTGGATGCTCAGAATCAAGCCTGGGTCTTCTGTAGGAGCAGCCAGTGCTCTTAACCATGAAGCCACCTCTTCAGTCCCAATGTACAAGATTTTAATATGCAGGGGCTGGAGAGATGGCTCAGAGGTTAAGAGCATTGCCTGCTCTTCCAAAGGTCCTGAGTTCAATTCCCAGCAACCACATGGTGGCTCACAACCATCTATAATGGGGTCTGGTGCCCTCTGCTGGCCTGCAGGCATACACACAGACAGAATATTGTATACATAATAAATAAATATTTAAAAAAAAGATTTTAATATGCATATACACACTACATATGCATACACACGCTACATATGCATCTAACACAAATATACCTACAGACAAACATTATATAATGTTTACATCTACCATATGTATATAAACTATTTGACCCTCATACCATCTCCAGAGGCATATGGGTAAAACAGATTCACGGTGCGAATGACTTACTCCAAGACACAAAGTTCAAAATGAAAAGCCTGCTACTTACTTATGGGTTTGTTTTGTTTTGTCGCTGTTTTTTTCTGATTTTGAAAATAATACTTTGTCACACAGTATTTACTTTCTTATGAATTAGACCAAGGATCATCCTGTGACTCCCCTAAAAGACTCACATGTCTCTGTGTACCCGTGTCCTGTGGTGTCCCATGCGTCTGCGTGTATTGGTGTCCTGTGGTGTCATGGAGAAGCCTACATCTACATGTCTACAGTAAACCAGCAGGGGAACAAACCCCAGACTGGAATAGATGCCACAGGAGCAGCAAGTTCAGGGTCAGTAGCTCTGGAAACACAACCAAATATCTAACCAACAACACAAGCAGGCCTCAGGGAAGGGATTTGGTTTGAAGAGGAGTTATGGGATATGTGAGCTTGTAGAGATGGGAGCTTAGCCTTGTACCATGCCTGGCCTCAGAAAGCAGCTAAAGTGGAGGGTCAGAGGAGGAATAAGTAGCATTTCCACACCCGCGACTTCTTGGGTTTATCTCCAACGGTACCCTTCCTGCAGTCTACTCAAAAGTGGATCTGAGTGTAAATGCTGCCATGCCACAGTGAAGTCTACATTTGAAAGTCAAGGACCTTGTTTGTTGTTATACATGACATGCTGGCCTTTCTTTAAAACCTACCTCATTTGTTCTCTAAAACTCAGGTGCTATCCCTATACCTCTCGTCTTGGTCAGTGTTCTATGGTTGTTAAGGAACACATTAACCGGAGCAACTCTTACAAAGGAAAGCATTTAACTGGGGCTGGCTTACAGTTTCAGAGGCTTAGCCCATTAGCATCATGGCGGGGAGCACTGCAACAGGCTGGCAGACCGGGTACTACAGAGTTAGCTGAGAGTTCTACATTTGGATGCACAAGCAGCAGAAAGAGAGGCAGAGACACTTGGCCTGGCTGGCTTGGGTTTTTGAAAATCTCAAAGTCCATCTTCATTGACACATTTCCTCCAACAAATCCTTTCAAATCACTCCCTGGTGAGTAAGCATTCAAATACATGAACCTCTGGGGGCCATTCTTATTCAAGCTATTACACCTTTCAACAAGTCTTCTGTGCCTTTCTTCCAGCCTCTGGGGCCAAGTGTAGACCTTGGGCTATACATGGAGCTTCTGCCTGGCTCAGTCACATATCTCGAGCTACTATCACATGGGGACCCCTGGAAAGAGAGCTACATGGAGATCTGGGAGGAGCTGGAAGAAATTCTGAATTCTATTACTCTATTGCCTGGGCCCTGAACTGACCCAGTGAGTTACTTAGAGTCCCCTAAAATCACAAGCAACACAGCTCTTTCAGCCCAAAATTCTAGTCTGTGTAGAGAGGTAACCCATGTTCTCAGGGCTCAGAGAACCCTACTCCATGAAAAGTCTTCCTCCCCTTTTAGCCAACTCTGGGTTACTGGTCATCCAGGTCCCCAGGTCCCCAGTCGGCCTTGGCCAGCTGAAATAGGACACCTTGTTATGCCTTCACTCTGAGATCCGAGAATGGTCTCAGGGAGGCCTGCGGTGATTTTGGGGGACATCTGAAGGATATAGCATTTTTGATTCTTAAAAAAATTCCAAAGATAAAGGGTGGACTATTGAAGCCCAAGAACCTCTTTGTCCTGATCTGTCCACAGGAGATCAATTAAACACATACCTGAAGCCATAAGTAAGCAAAACAGATCTAAGCCATCAGGAGAAAAAAAATCGCACAGTTAGAAAACCCAGGACCTCTGCACACGGACCAAGCCAGGAGTCTTCCTTCATATGTGTTAGATCCAAATGCAAAGCAAAGAATTGAATCTATTACGATGTGTCCCTTGCTCCCTCGTGTTCGCCTAGTCTCCGGCTTTTGATAGCATCTCTGACTGGCACCATCAGGGTTGAGGGAATACGCTTTGGAATATGATACTATAGTAAACCACCCATGGGATGGATGAAAAGTTGGTCTCCAAAGTCCTCTAGTCATGGATCGTATCAGAGCCCTTAGGTCCTTGGGGAGACCCGAGATAAGACAGGATCCGGCGTCCTCCCCGCAGTACAGGTCACCACTCCTGAGCCCAGGGTTTCAAAAATAGTCAGGCCCCTTTCCCCGGGCCCCAAACCCACATTCTTACAACTTAAAGCTTCCAGTGATTTTAATGCAAGTTCCATGCATGTGAGGCCTGCAGGATAGGACCCTCTGGGGGTGTAAGGTGACAACGTAATAGAGAAAAATCACTTCAGCAGGCAACAGTGACAGCTGGGCAGGCACCAGAAAAGAGGGAAACGGCCTCAGTTTAGACAAATTACCGAACTAAATGAGCAGATGAAAAACCCTTTTTACAGCTGCCACCGAGAAGCCCAGAAAATATAAAACATGTGAAAAAGTAAATAAAAGGAGTGTGAGCCTTTTTTTCCCATTTAAGGTGTGGCAAATGGTTAAAAGATTCTAGAAAGGCCCTTAGTGTTCTGAGTCATGGGCCCAAATGGAAAAATATGGCTATTTGGGTTTTACGTGTCAATTTTGATACAGCCAATAAAACATAAACAATGGAAGTGCTCCAAAAATCTTGGAAAATTCCAGAGCAGGCATCCGAGGCTCTGTGATTATACACCGGTCCTCTCCTTTCTGTGACTTCTGACATCTCATTACCCTGCATTAGACTTTTACGGACTCATTTTCCAGCATATATAAAAACGACTTAATGCGTCCTCAAAACCATCTCAATTTCCTAATTGATGAGAGCTATCAGCCACTTAAAAAATAAAACAGACATTTCCTTAATAAAAATAAAAACCTTGGGGGAGGGGAGAATGGGATAAATCCTGTGTTGGCGAAAAGAATATTATATAAAAGAGGAAGCGTGATCATGACGGGTGGGGCCCCCGAGTGGGTGTTAGCAGATTGGGTTTCTGGTATGGATTCTGCAGCTAATTTGCTGTGTGATTTGGGGCTCAGTTAACCCTCACTGGGCCTGGTTTCCCAGAACTGGAAAAGGCACTGTCAAAA
Source organism: Microtus pennsylvanicus (assembly GCF_037038515.1). Classification (NCBI taxonomy): domain Eukaryota; kingdom Metazoa; phylum Chordata; class Mammalia; order Rodentia; family Cricetidae; genus Microtus; species Microtus pennsylvanicus. The sequence goes on along the minus strand of NC_134595.1, from coordinate 38,868,560 downwards.
CCCATCCTGAAAGAACAGCCTGAGATTTTGAAAGCTGCCGGGAACAGAACCATTTCCGAGCCTGCCCTCAGGACCTTCATATTTTCAATTTTAGACACAAAAACCTTGTTAAGTTCCTTTTGGTTTCTGTGTATGTGTGTATTGTTTTATCTTGCTCTGTTTTCTCTTCTACAACCCAGTACAGACTAGAAAGAGAGACTCAGAAGGCCAAATAATACAGAGATAATTTTTTTTCTGGGTCAAAATCAACTTTATATAGTGATTCCCAGGACTATCTTAGATGAAAGTACTTGCGGAAAAGTGCCAAGTTCTCTAAATTCTCTAGTTTGCCACTGGACTCCCAAATCAAGTACTGCACTGTTCTTTCTCAGCTCCTAAAAGCTTCATCAAAGTCGGATGGAAATTGTCCAGAGTGACCCAGTTAGATACACACACTTCAGGGAAAGGGGGAAACGGACAACTGAATCACACACTCATGTTCAAACAAATATGCACAAGTAATGCATGAGTCTGGAATAGTAGTGTTCTTAAAGTTCTCAGAAGCAGCCTGCTGCCTACTGTTGGAAAGAGGAAGAGGGAAGAAGAGGGGAAGGCCAACCAAGTAGGGACACTTTCAGGTCACTGTTGTTCTCTAGGTCCGGAGCCTAGTCCAGGGATCTTCTACTTTTACAGTACATTGAAATTATGTGAGAAGCTTTAAAAAATCTAGGGGCTGTTGTGACTACAAGGTAGCTGAAGACACTTGTCTCACAACCCTGATGACCTAGCTCAAATTCCAGAATCCACATAAAGATAGAACCAATACAAGTTATGCTTTAACCCCCATACATATGCTGTGGCGCCCCCTACCCTCCACACATGACAATAATTTTGTAATTGATGTCTGGTGTTCACCTTCTGAAGTTTCAGTTCAATTGTTCTGGAGTGTCACTTGAATAACAAATGCCAAATCTCCCCTAGATGATTCAATTGAGCAACCAGCTTTAAGTCACTGGTTCAGCCATACAAACCACAGCATCCCCCAATTTCCCCTTACATCCACTATACAGGTAAACAGAACATGTTTTGCTTTGTTTTGTTTTTTGAATCTTGCCCTCAGGTTTTCTGAATCTTTGCTTCAATGGGATGAGGCCCCTGGTGCATTCCCAACCTGATCCCTGGTGATACTGAAGCTAGGCTGATGGTCCGGGGCCCACACTTTAGAAGTGAGTGTTCTAACCTGCCACTTTGCTTCAGTGATCACAGGTTCTTCAGGTAATCCATCTTGTCTACACTCGATCTTCCCCCAATCCATTCTGTTCTGGTGGCAGCAGGCCTGTGACTATAGACACCTGGTCAAAATCTAGGACTCAAGTACACCTGGAGAACAACAGAAAAATAGCTAACTTGGCTTCTGTTAGCTGCATTTTCCACTCTTAAAGAAGCCAAAGGGAAAATATTTACTTTTCTGAGGGCCCCATATTCCATGAACATTATATACCATTTTTAGCAAAACAGGAGACAGCATAGAAAGAAACCCTGGTAACAGTGGTATAGTTCTGAGATTGAGGTTATAGAGGCCTTGGATGCTTGAAGTAACTGGATCTCTTAAATGCAGAACTTTCAAGCTGGACATGGTCGGTCATGTTTATAATACCACCATTCAGGAAGCAGAAGCAGGAGGATTACCATTAAGTCTGGACCAACATTGGCTACATAGTAAGATCCAGGACACCCTGAGCTATGGAATGAGACCCTGTTTCAAAAAGAAAAAATGAAGAGAAGGAAGAAAAAAATGAGGGGAGTATGCAGGGGGTAAGAGGAGGGGAGGAGAAATAGAAGAAAAAGAATTCTGATGAAAAGAAAGAAGGAACAATTAGGAAAACAAAGTTCCAATAAACCCACATGATCTTTCTCTGTGCACATGCATTCATTATTGAGAACAAATTTGCAGTGGTGTAATATGTCAGTTGAATAGTGAAAACAAACATCAAAACCCAAATTTAGCCTTGCAAATAAACCTGTGAGCTACAAGCCAAAGCCCATGGCCTCTCTGTGTCTCACCCTCATCACTGGTCACATTAAGCACGCTGATATGATTGCTCTACACTAAGGGCTATGGTAGGCGTGGCCCCTCAGCTTGCTTGGATTGAGTTGCCCATGAAGAACTGGAAAGCACATTGCTTTGTGGTTCAGTTTCTTCTGTCCGCATTGTGAAGACACATTCATAGCACAGGCAAGATAGTGTGACCAGGCACAAACATTCCGCTACAGTCTGACATTGTACCCTCTACTTACAATAATGCCACTCTTGGGAAAATGACAGATATCTTAGTCTTCGTATCGATCTGCTTCCCCGACACCCACAAGGAAGTGCCTGGGTCACCAGCTCACACGCTGGTGGTTTAATTTCATAAGAAAGGACTATTATGCCTAGGGATGTCAATACAAGAATATAACCTTGAGGTGGTTACCACTATGGAAAATGGCTCTCTTTGTGCAGGACACGTGTAAAATTGTCACAAAGGAGAAGGCGGTACTCAGCCATGTCGCTTTTGTTGTCTTATTAGCAAAGTTCCTCCTCCCTGGACAGTAATTCATTCTACTCCCAGGCAACACATGACTGAGTGTCAAGTGGCCTTCAGAACTGTCACAAACCTCATTGCCAGAGAAGCAAGTCAAGGATGCCTATTGTCACTGGAAGAGACCCAGTCAGGACACAGCTACATGAAACTGGTGCCACAAAGGCACAAGAACAAGAGAACGGTTTAGGATATAAGGGTGTCTATCATTGTCCCTCATAGCTCAGTGGAAATGGTAAGCCAGCATGGTGCCCATGCCTCTCCCAAGCATGTTTGCTTGTTTGTTTGTCTTTAAAAAAATCAGGGACTGGAGAGATAACATTATCAGTGAAATTTCTGCCACACAACAAGCATTAAGGCCTGAGTTCTTACCCCAAGATATGGGTGTAGAGGTATATGCCTGTGACCCCAACGCTAGGAGACAAACTCCAGGTTCAGTGACAGACCTTGCCTCAAAGAAATAAGACGGAGTGTGCTTGAGGAAGACAGCCTCTGGCTTCTACATGCACGTATGCACACACGCACACACACACACACACACACACACACAACCAACACCTCATTAATGGCATCGTCATCACCAGTGATGGCAATGTATTCATCAGCAGTTAGGTCTTGGATATATTTATTAACAAGTAGAGGATACCACTCCAAACCCTGGACATTGGGTTGCCCCTGTTTGGCCTCTGGGTATAGATTTGGTATATATGCTACTCAGGCTATACAATCAACAAGGTGAAGCCCCAAGAACCACTCAGCTTCCGCTTTCCACTTTGTACCAGACTAGCTCACACTCAGAAGATGAATTTCAGTAGAGAAGCTCTGCTAATCATCACCTTGTTAGCAACCATAGGAAAATCCCTACGGCAGATGGGAGGGTCCAGCTTTCTCCACTACTGCAAATCTTAGCTCCGTATTCCTAGCAGAGCTCTGAGCAACCCAAAGACATGTCCACTAAGAAGAAACATCAAGGTGGGCCTGATGTTTACCAGGGCCTGAAAGTCAGGGCAACCTTTGCAGCTCATGGTCTCCTGGCCCTTGAGCAATTCATCCCAGGGCTATCCTAGTCATTCTCAATGCCCTCCTCCTGCCTGCACTCTCTCCCACACCCCCTCAGACACAACGGGCCAATTAGTGCCCCCAAAGCACCCTTGGACTGTGTCAATCCCACCTGAGTAGCTTTCAGATTATGTCATTTCCAGGTTCCAATAACACTTGGTGTTCCCTATGGTACAGAGAGTAGTAAAATGCTGTAGTCTGGCATTCAAGACTTTGGTTTGACTTTGCAAGAGTATTTTCCTTAATACCTCCAACACAAATCCCAGGACACAGTCTGTAAACACACACACATACGCACGCACGCACGTTTGCACACAACCACTCAGAGATCTGCCCTTTCAAAACCTTACCGATACTTTTAACCCAAAGCCCCACTTCAGGTCTTCACCCCTCAAATACAGATGGGGATTTCCATGTCAGAAGGAAGGGTTGTTCTCATTCCCAGATCTGGTCCATGAGCTGTGGCTGTGCACACATTCATTAGTGCAACATAGGCTGCCTGCCTTCCCTGTGGATCTGGAGACAGAAATGAGGAGGATGCAGTTTCTGACCCCAAGAAGACCAGCATCCTGCTGGAGGCGCAGGTAAACAAATGTTCACAGAACACTGATAATATCAGAAGAAATGAAGGACTCCCACCCACGGGAAGAGTAATAGGGGATCTACAACACCCCGTGTACATGCTGGGAAAGGAGAGGAATTTTCAGGCAGATGAAGAGAGGAAGACTCCAGAGAAGTAGGAAGAACGAGGCAGCAGATGAAGATGCTTAGGATTTGAGAGAGAAGCCACATGTCCTTCAGACCCCGGGGTGGGACTCCATTCTCATTCTGCTGGCCCCGGGAACCATGGTTGACTGACATGAAAGAGCTACAACCAATCATGTTCGCAGACAGCAAGCTCACGTGGGCCGTCACACTATAGAGGGCACAGTCGGGGAAGAGAGACAAGATCTGACAATGAATTAGAACAAGCGTTGAGGGGATAGAGCTGGGCAGGGAGATGCTGTGAGTTTGAGCAGGGTTTTCTAATCCTGCGGGGCAACTTGGGCAGCGTATCAGGTAAACTGTGGCTTCACAAGTGGTTTCTTTTTAAAGTTATAGATTTGAATCCAAGGGAAAGTACGGAGTCTTCTAAACAAGCCTCTCATAAATGAGCAGCTAGGCACAGCTTGTCCCCAAGCAGGACACGGCTTACTTTATCAGGTTACTGCCTCTGCGCCAACAAAACACAAACATATACCTCCCAAAACACTCTTTGCTTGGGGAATTGCGATTAGCACATCTCTTAATGTTGTGAAACTCAGCAGTATTGCTAATTTTGTTTTTTTTTTAGCAAATTAATATCTTATTAATTTATGCGTTTCTGGTTGCTCTAGTAAAAGATTAAATAAAATAAAATCTTTCTGAATAGCCTTTGGCAGGCAGATCAGTGACCACGAAGAAATGAGGTAGCGAAGGGGAAGTGGTGCCATTTTGGGAGCACAGAGAAGCGGGTCCAGGGTTTCCCATGGCTGTGAAGCATCTGGAAGAACGGGGAGGGACATGGGTCATACTGACAGCTGCCTAGCTTAGGAACAGGGGTCTGTCCTGAGAACTGTGTCCATTTTTAGGCTATTGTACCATTATGCAAACATTATGGAGTGCTTATAAAAGCCGAGACGGTGCAGGTCAATCACTCCACGTGGCCATCGGGAGAAACTGTAAACACAAGACGAATGAGCTGTTGCCAGCAAAACACAACAGACTTTTGTTATGTAAGAACAAAGTGTCCATGCTGCAACAATGATTAAAACTGCAGTGCTGGAAAGCATAAGCCAGTAACAGAACTGTTCATCACCAAGCAATGTGTACTGCACGTAATTATATTGCTATACTTTTCCATGCCTGGAAGGAAGGACAGTAGGTTTGCTTAGACCGGCATCAGCAATGCACAAATAATACAGCTGTGCTATGATGCTGTATTGGCCACAGCACCATTAGCCAATGGGAACTTATCAGCGCTATGTCACCTCATGGGTCTCCTGGCATCTATGCAGTTCATCATTATTAACTAGAACACTGTCATATGTCACATGACTGTATGAGTATGCACCTATTGTCTGTTTAGTTCTAGAAGCATGTGATTCTGTGAGAGCAGAGATCTTGCTTTCAGGGCTTATCACCCCCTCTTCCGGCTAAGAACAGCTCCTGGCACAGAGTACGTGACCAACAAATTCTTTGTGGAGTGAACATCGGACGAGAGAGATGAAGGCATAGAACATAAGGATTGAACTATAATTGCCTCTCGAATACAAAAACACAAGTAACAGAGTAAGATTTATAACAAAATTCCATTAAAGCCGATTAGAAATGTGGGCTGGCAAAGCATTAAAACATTTGCTCAAAGTGCTAAGATTATCGGCTATGTAGAGGGTGGGAAGGATTGAAGTGCTAGAACCCCCTCCCGAAAAGGCAACTACCATAGCCATGATCTCAGATATAAGAGGGGAAATCAGAAGTACCTAACAGACCCACATGGAGTTATTAATTTACATATAGATTTTACATATAAAGTATGAGATAAAAGCAACTGTTTGGTAAATTGTCTGTTCCCTAATGCTGATTGATTTGACTCGTCTTTTGCTTTCTGTAACAAATTTCCAAATAAAGATTCCCCTAAAGGGGCTGAAAAGTGGAGTGATGCAAACTTGGTCAAGAGGGCACTGAGACCAGGATTCTTCTGCCCACACTAAGCAAGCCAAGGAAACTACACTCACTCTTTAGCAGTCACCTACAGATCCATGCCTGGATCACTAAATGCCCACCAGAGGCTTACTTGGGACTGCATTTCCTCCCTAATGAACCTGTTTTAACCAATCGGTTTCTGTGACTGTCACACTCTAAGACTGAGAAGCAGGAACCACAATGGTGCACAGGACTTCTTGGGACACGTGATGCAGCAGAACACAGCTAAAAATGAGACCAACTGCAGATGCAGACATGGCTTCCCAACCACCATGTCTGGCCATGCACTTAAATGAATCACTTTAGACTAAAAGAACAGTAGAGCGAGACACTTGGAACGATCTTGGTGAATGACGTGCTCTCATTTGCACATCCCAGGTGAACATGTGTCTACAATGAGGACACGGCAGGGCCAGCATTCGGATTCTGGTCTCCTAAGTCCCCCTCCAGTGTTCTGTTTTGAGGATGGACGAAGTCTCTGTTTATGCACAGTAACACTGGGCAAATGGTTTATAGAGGCGATGCGGCCGTACGAGGCACAACTACCAAAGAATGCTCAACCATGTGCTATTCTTTTTTAATTCTATTGATCCCCCACAATCTGAAGTGAATCTGCACCTTTGTTTTTAGCTATTAGCAAAAAATTAGAGCATTCAATATCGTTCCTGGTTCTATATACTGGCTTAAGTATAGCAGCTCTCAAAATAGAATCCCTTCTTTTATTCCCCAAACTATTTGGCAATGGGTCTAGTTTCTTGTACTATTGGTAGGTTCCCTGCCCCGCAAGATCATTATAAACAGTACGATCAGATTGCATGTTGCAGTAACCACTGCCCCATGCTCACAGCCATCCTTATTACTGCTAATGCAAAGGGGAAAGGGGCAGAAAAGGAAACCCACTCCTCTTAAGATAACTGGTTGGCGACCCCTGGTAACTGACAGCCAGGGCCCAACTTCAAGGGACTTGTGACTTGAAGCTTGAATTTCAGGCAAACATCTTCCTGCATTTCTAATGAAAAACGGATCTTTCCCCCTGCTTTTGAAGTACTCTTTGGGAATTGTTTGAGTGTGCTTTGCAATCTTTTATACCCAGCGTAAGGCCTCTGACAAACTCTCTCTCTCCCTTCAAAGGCTTGTTAACTACGTGATGAATACACCTGTCACTTCCAATTCCAACCTTGCTTTCTGTTGTGATGGCTATAGAATTTGGTAGCTATGGCAACTTTTCAGTGACTCAACATCGATTAGAAGGTGATTGGCTTATCAGAGTTGCATGGTTGATTGATGGAAATGATCGGTTGCTCGAAATAATTACAACAGATAAAGTCTCGATTAGCTAGCATTTTTCAGATTCAGAAACTTTAGATTTCATTACAGTCTCTTTTATTATTTTCATGCAAAAATAACTAGAATTTGATTCCTCTGGAGTAGTTACAAGTTAATTTAAACTATCTCCATGGAGGGGGATTGTTTCAATTCGCTGATCTTACTTAGAGGTCAAATGGCACATTTCACCCAGTCTAGAAAATCTACTTCTTGATTTTCTCATATTCCAACATCAGAGATTAAGTTACGCGTATTTTCTAAAATCAAGTTTGGTACTAAGAGACATTTAAGGTGAGAGCATTTTCAGATTAACCCAGAAGCTTTCATGCTGATGGCATCCTCAAGTATATAAGCCCAGAAAAGATAATATTATAAGAGAAATTTTAATGACCTATTGAACAGAATGTCTTAAATCTATGTCTTTGAACATGTAGTGATGGACCACCAACACTACACAAGATCATTTGGAGTCAAACTTTGATTTCTTTTCATTGCCAAGTGTTTATTTTAGGGTGATGGTGCTGTTGTCAATCATTTTTAAATGTATGTATTATGTGTGTACATACATGTGTGTATGTATGTTTGAATGCACGCATGTGCATGCAGAGTCCTAAGACTGATATCGTCTTCACTGACGCTTTCCACCTACTATATTGAGTGGGGGTCTCTGGCTGAACCTGGAGCTCACTGTTTCAGACTGTCTAGCGGTCGTCTTGCTTCAGTGGCCTCTCATCTCTGCCCACAGCCTGTGAAGATTACCGGCGGCCTCCCACCCCGACCTGGCTTTTCATGTGGGTTCTGGGGATCCGAACTCTGGTCCTTACGCTTGCACAGCAAGTGTTTTACCCTACGTCATCTCCTCAGGCCCCAGTTTTCAAAAAGGTGGCAGGCAGGACATTCTGGCACATGTCTTCATCTCCTATAGAGGCAGATAGGTTTCTGTACGTCCGAGACCACTCAAGATTACATCCTGAGTTTCAGGCCAGTCAAGGCTACAGAGTAAGGCTGACATCAAAGGGAGGTTGGAGAGAGACCTAATGTGGCTTGCCTTGTATCTTATGCATTTAGTTATGTCTTTATTTAAGTACTGGGGACTGAGGCCAGAACTTTGCAAATGTTGAGCTCATGATTAATCACTGAGCTACATTCCCTAGCACTTACTTACATTAAATATATATAAAATATATATTTAATGTAATAATATAAATTATTATTGATATAAATTAAATTATATAAATGCATATATATAAATAATTATATATACGTGTGTGTGTGTGTATATATATATATATATATATATAAAATTTCCTAATGTTTCCATACCACATATTTTAGGAGCATATGTGTACCAGTGTCACAGTTCTGAAACACAAAATTTGAAATCACAGTGTCTGCAGAGCAACAGAGCAATGCTTGTCCCACACCCCAGGAGGATGCTTCCTTGACTCACCATCCTCTGCGCCAGCCAGAGCTCTTCAGCGTGCATCAGCACCGGACCAGTCATCCCTTGTCGTCACGGTGCTCTCCCCATCTCCGTCTTCATATAACCATCTGTACTAAGAACTCTGGCCATACTGGATTAGGAGCACACAGTGCTTCACTATGACCCCAGCTTAACTTGCTGCCGTGACCCCGCTTCTAAATAAAGTCAAGTGAATTTTGAGAAGACACAATCGGTCCACAGTAATTACCATATTAAGCCTGTGATTTCACAGATAATACTCCTCTGGATGAGGCTAAAATAGTTTTGTTTTTTTCATCTGAAGCTGCGTTTAAAGCTCTAATAAGGACAGGATGTGAATGTGCCAACCTTTATCAACATTATACAGAGACTGACAGAAGCTGGAGGAGGGGCCTTATTAGAAAGCCGAGCACGTGACTCCCTCTACCATGTCTGCGCCCTTTTACAACATGACTTCATGACTTGGCGGTAGCTCTCCGTCAGAGGTCAAGTTTTTCATGGTTGACCTCAGGGTTTGTTTTGGCCAAATTAGTAAGCCTGCAGTCAGCGGCCACTTAAAAACTGTCTGCTCATTAGGCCCTGTCCTCTGGCCCATGCTGCTGTGCTGCGAGACTCAAAAGACCACATGAAGCACACCAGAGGCCAACATCTGGTGGTCAATCCCTAAACTGACCCAGCTGCTGACTGACTCCAGACACATGACTTGTGCCCCAGGCCAGGTCATTTTACCCCTGGTGTCCAGACCAAGAGAGCCACTCAGTGGAACCCGATCAAACTGCCAGCATGAAGAAGCGTAAGACAAACACAAAATAAATTTTAGCTTAATACATCTCCTTAAATCAGGGATTGGTGGTACTCTGGAGTCAGAGGCAGGAGGATTATAAGTTTGAGCTCAACCTGGGTATAAATCACTGTTTAAACTTTCTCTTCACTTTATTTTGCTTAATGGTTATAGTAGTTTTGCAAATATTTTGGGTTTTGACAAAGTTGACCCAGAAATGTTGCGCAGAGCAGCAAACACTGAACTCATTCAAAAGCATATTAGAGGCTCAAGAAAGAAGCATTGAGCAGAATTCTACTTCAAAGTCAACTATCTTGCCTCCTATTCTCTCATCGGCCTGGGCCCATGGAGCTGACTAAGAATAACCTCTGAGGCCAAGAGAAAGAAAGGAGGCAACAGATGAATCTGGATTTCAGGAATGCCCCCAACTTTCTGCAGAGTGTCTTTTGATGAATTTTGATTTTGGCAAAGTCAAGAAATAGATCTCTGTAGACAGAACCTCCACTTGGTGACCCAATCATGGGTCTTTGTGATCTTATGTAACTTTTCTTCCAAATCCCATGCTGCCAAAATCTAATTTGAAGCCCAGCTCTGGGAGTTAAAGAGATGACTCAGTGATTAACAACAGCACTTGCTGCTCTTTCAGAGAAGTAGAATCCGAGTCCTGAAACCCACAGTGCCTGTAACTCCAGCTCCATGGAATCAGAAACACTGTTCAAGCCTTCCTAGGCATCTACACACAAATAAGCGTGCATTTGTGCACGCACACACATACACACAAACACAAAAACACACGTGTGCACTTACACAAACACGCACGTGTGCATGTATACACACACACAAATACACACATACACTTAATTTTTAAAAATCTTCTTTTAAGACCCAGATCTGAAGCACTAAATGGAAAGAGATCTAGGTTCTAAATGAAGACCCCTGGGGATTTTTTTCTGCACAGGGATCCAGCGTCTATTCCTCTCCTGCACCCTCATCTCCAGTGACTTTTCCATATAGAGTCACAGTTCTAAAACATACAACTGATCAGAGTTTCCAATTGCTCTTGGAAACACCAAGTTTCTTTTAGAAAGCCAACGTGACTATGTTAGTCCTCTTGGGCTACCATAACAAGACACAATTTGGGTGGTTTAAAGACCAGAAATTTCTCTTTTGAAACCCTGAAAGCTGGAATTCCAAAGTCAAGGGTCTGGTGGAGCTGGTATCTGGTGAGACTTCTCCTCCTGGCTTACCGATTGGTAAGAGCATATACTTTTGTTGTATGATAGAGCCTCTCTTGGGTATATTCCCAAGAGTGGTATTGCTGGGTTTAGGGGTAGGTTGATCCCGAATTTCCTGAGAAACCGCCACACTGCTTTCCAAAGTGGTTGCACAAGTTTGCATTCCCACCAGCAATGGATGAGTGTACCCCTTTCTCCACAACCTCTCCAGCAAAGGCTATCATTGGTGGTTTTTATTTTAGCCATTCTGACAGGTGTAAGATGGTATCTTAAAGTTGTCTTGATTTGCATTTCCCTGATCGCTAAGGAAGTTGAGGATGACCTTAAGTGTCTTTTGGCCATTTGAATTTCTTCTGTTGAGAATTTTCTGTTCAGCTCAGCACCCCATTTTATAATTGGATTGATTAGCCTTTTACGGTCTAGTTTCTTGAGTTCTTTATATATTTTGGAGATCAGACCTTTGTCAGTTGCCAGGTTGGTGAAGATCTTCTCCCAGTCAGTGGGTTGCCTTTCTGTCTGTATCAGACTGAGTCAGGGAATGGCAGAGGAGTGTGTATGTTCCTTTAAGTTTGGAAACAACAGCTATTGTGTGATATTTACCTGAGCCCCAGTTTACAGGTGAAGCTTAATCCCTGGCCAAGGAACAAGAAATCATCACCCTCATCTTACAGGAAGCAAAATTTCAAATCAAAACATTCCCAGCACTTCCAATAAGGCATTGAGCCTTTGGGTGGAACTGCAACCAGTCTGACCTGCCTCCCTGCCCCAGGTGTTTTGTCCCAGGATGCCTCCAAGCAGACAGGAATACATGCTGGCTGACTCCCTTTGTGGAAAGTCTGGGATAAAAATAAGTAAATTAAATGAATAAAGTAGGTCTCTATTTTTGACACTGGAAGTGTGTGTGATCTTTCATGCCTCCCGAAGTCCAGAGAGAGAAAGCACACTGCCTCCGGCCTTTTATCCAGCTTCTCACAAAGCAATTCAGACAATTTCCTCTCTGGAAGAGGCAACTGTAGTGTGGGCAGTCAGGGACACAAAAGTGGAATTATGCAAGGTCGGATTGTCTTCACCCAGAAGATCTAGAGAGTGGCCTTTCTCCCCTGTGGCATAAGGAAAACCAGTGACAAGGGGTAGTCACACTGCTGGGGTCAGACATTCTCCCAGTCCACTGGAGGCTCCAGGAATTTGCTCAGGGACAGTCGCTCCTTTTGATAATCTATCCCCCCCACATCATCACCACCACCAATGACCTTAAAATACACAGGACCCTAGCAAGATAACCCAATCTAAGTCCTCAAGCTTCTTTAGTTTATTTGAAAGCAGTTAGTTAGTCAATCACCCAACAGTTTTTAAAGAATGCAGCCCAAAACAAGCAAGTTTAGTGTGCAACTGGCTTTTCCCTTTATTGTAAAGCTGCAGGCACCAACCCCGGCTAGAATAAAAGTAAATGTTCCTCGTGTCACTCTCAGTAAGAGCAGTTTTGACATTCCTAACTGGAAAATGGGGATAAAGATAATATAATAGCCTTGCAAAATTGCTTTGAGGTGAACCGAATCAAGCAAGCCCCAGACCCGGTATCGCACACTAAAGAGAATGCCAGAAGCCACACCTGGCACACAGGAATCCCTCAACATGTGGGAATGCTGGGAACTCTCCGGGCCTTGGTTATCAGATTTCTAAAGAAAAGGTAACAGTGCTCTAAACTGGAAACACCTGGCCTCCCTTGATGCCTTCGGCGAGGAGTTATTGAGTATCTGCTGCGTGACAGGCGGCGTACAAAGGGAATTACAATACACTCGTCTCCCATATTCATTGACCTTACCCTGTAAGGGACAAGTCAGACTTGTTGACAATTACGGACGATAAAGACCACCAAATTTTGACTGGCATTGGTACAGGGCTTTCAAGGTAAGAGACCAGACCCAGTGGGCCCACAGGCAAGTCTTTCTGAGAAAAAAAAAAAACACCCCAAGAAACTTTAAGATAGGTAGCTGGTTGTATGGAGAATGTGGGGAAGGGTGCCTCCTCCTGCAAGGAAATACTGTAGGTGAAGCCCTGCGGCCTGAGAGGCTAAGTATAGCTGGAACAACGAGCAAACCAGTAGGGAAGTCTGCAGGGGGAAGGAGAGGGCAAGGTCATGTTCAGTTGCAATCAGGGCTTGGAGGTCAGACTTGAGATTCTGATGGTCATCCTGCAAGAAATAGCAAGTATGGGCAATAGGAACCAATTTAAAACTCAAGGCGATGGAAGAAGGAGGGGGTCAGGCTCAGGTCATCGAGGAAGAAATGGTTGTAGATGAAAATATGAATGAAAACGGGGTGTAACTGGGAATTGTTCTAGAAGTAGAATCCATAGGATAGGTGTCCTGGCTTCATTTCGTAGCTGTGACAAAACACCTTAACGAAAGCCACAGTTTCAGGTTACAGTCCGTCATTCCAGGGGGGTCAATGCCGGTAACTGAAGTGGTTACACACACACACACAGTCAAGACCAGAAAGAGAATGCATGTATGCTTGCCTACATATGATCTGTTCCACCTTACATAATAGAGTTCAGCATGTCCTGACCTAGGGAATGACCCTGCCAACAATATGGACGGAGAGGAGAATGCCCTCCTGCCTCAACTAATGCAATCAAGATAATCCCACACAGATATGCTCACAGGCCAACAGGATCTAATCCCTCACTGAGATTCTCTTCCCAGGGGGCTTTAAATTGTATCAATTTGATAATTAAGACAAACCATCAAAATGGCACATCGGGAATAGCCCAACTGTCTCCCCTTTCTCTCTTGGTGAGTGGCCCAGTCCTGAAGCCCTGGTGACCAAGGTGATCCTTTATCTCAGGCAGGGATTGCACTTTGGTCCTCTTCTCCAGACTATAATAAATACTATTCACTTCCAGAAGCAATGGCTGGCTTTCTAGAGTGGAAGGAGGTCAGCCTGGACAGAGCAGTCACTATCTACTGCGGTCCAATTAGTGTTTGCTTCAGTCTCCAGCAACTTACATTGCTCTTCAGGGATGGTGAGCAATTAACTCCAACAGTGTGCAGATCCTCAGTGAGGAGGAAACTGATTCAAGACAAGCCACAAAACAGGTACAATCATCCATGCTTCCAACACCAAAAACCACTGTGTGCAAAAAGGCTATCATAGCCAACTCAAGAATACCTGGCCACTCCCGCTCACACAGCAGGAGGCCACATAGCTTGTGGATTCAGTGGAAGGGAGCCAGCAACTGCCCTAGGAACTAGCTGAACTTAATGGCCTTTGTCCAGATCTCACCATCACGTGGAGGATGCCAACACGGAACAACTCAGCTTCCCTTCCTTTTCTGTCTTTTACTTCCTTCTCAGATTCTCCTCCTACCATAGTAGGTAACTGTAAATTGTAAAAGTTAAGCGATTCTTGTCGGAATAGCAGAAGTTTAGAAGACTAATACAATCAGCTGCTGGGGTGGATGCTGGGAAGTGCAGCATCACTGTTCATTTGGGGGATGTGCAACTCAATGATGTCTTTTTGAAAAACAATTTGGCAGCCACTATCAAAACGCTAAATAAATCTTAACGTGAAGCCTTCTGACTGGACAGTTCCTCTCCCAGGAATTACGTTTACAGAGAATTTGAGTATGTTCGCAGAGGGATGTTTAAAGGTCATTCATGCCTTTTTATCATAGATAATAGCACAAAACTGGAGACATGTCCTCTTACTGGATAGGAATTTAAATAAATTGCAGCATATCTGCCTTATGGGATAGGATGAAGTCAGTGGACACCCTCATGCTTCTCTGTAGGAAGTACTCTCCTCCACCAAGCCATCTCTCCAACTCACATCAGGATGAAGTCAGTGGGCACAGAATTAAGTCTGTACACTCAAATCCCCAACACCAGCATAAGAAGCCAGACATGGCCATGTTCGTACCTATAATTACACCGGTTGGAAGGGCATGTAAAGATGTGAGAAGACAGGGGCATCTCTGGGGCCTGCTGGTTACCAGTCTAGCTACTGGCTGATTAGCAGTCTAGCTAGTAATTGAGTAGTAATAGTAGACTATCTCAAAGGAATAGAGTAAATATTGATGGGGAAGGACACATACACATATTCACATATATTCGCATATACACATACAGACCTACATAAAAAATAAATATACTTTCAAATAAATATAACTGACTCCTCCCAGGGCAAATGACATGAAAAGAAAAAACTGTATATGAGAAGAACTGTAGAAGAGTTGGAAGATTCATGTACTCGATGGTCTTTTTTCACTTAAAGGGAGACATGTAAGTGTAAAGAAGTTAGAACGATGTTCTACACTATTGATGCTGATAAAGAGACAAGTGGGGATTTAGGGAGTGAAAGATGAATATTCACATGCCTAGGTATCTGAGGAACCTAGACCAGTCAAATTCATGGAGAAACAAAAGTGGTGACCAGGAGCTGCAAGGCGTAGATAATGGGAAATTCGTGCTTAGTGAGTACAGAGTCTCTATGTGGGATTCTAAAAAAAAAAGTTCTGAGAAATAGACAGTGGTGATGACTTCAGACTGCTGTGAACATACTTAATGCCACTGCAATGCCCACTTAAAACAGTTGAAATGAGTTACTATAAACACTGTCATGAGCCCCACGTTGATGAACTCTCTGTTAGAGTCCCACGTTGGGGTGACGTCTGTCAGGGTTCAACCTGTTCAGGTTCGTATGTTCCAGGGTAAGGGCATGTGGACTAGAAATATTAGGCAGAAAAAAAAACAGAGACACAGAATAAAGTCAGGAGGGCAACCCAGTGAATACCGAATTTGCCCACACTCATTTTCCATACACTTTATATACCCCAATGCAAAGGGGTGGAAGAAGGCAAGGCTTCTAACAAAGTAATTACCTCTTCAATATCCAAACCATTAAGTAAGTATATCCTGAGTTAAGTAGTCCATTGTTTAGGTAGGACATGCAATGACCACACTCTAAGCCAAGCATTCTGTAGGCAGTCACACCCCGGATCAAATCTCCTCCTATCATAACCTTGAAGGAGCAAGAAAAGACCTGAACTCTCTGACCCCTGGTCAAGGAGAAATGGATCCATATCCATGAACTCTGACAAAACATTCAAATATTGTGATAGGAGAGATGGGTCAGCAGAGGACCTGAGTGGTTCCCAGTACCCACATCAGTCAGCTCACAACTGCCTGTATAACTCCAGCTCCAGGGTAACCTAATGCTCTCTTCTGACTTCTGCAGGCACCTGTACTCATGTGCACATACCCTAACCCAGACAACATACATGTACATAATTAAAAATAAAATGAATCTTTAGGGTGAAAAAAAGCACTCACATTTGATCCACTATATGAAGATATACCTTCGTTTTTCATAGGGGAATGCAGAGTTCCATGATAATTCATTATTACAAATAGCCAACGCATTTTTCTACGTGTCGGTATAACTTCTATACCCAATACATATGTAGAAGAATTATAATGACTGGATTGCATCTTCACCAGTTATTTCGAGACAGAATTTCTCTGTAGCTTTGGAGCCTGTCCTGGAACTTGCTCTGTAGATCAGGCTGGCCACGAACTCACAGAGATCCACCTGCCTCTGCCTCGCAAGTGCTAGGATTAAAGGCGTGCACCTCCACCGCCGGGTAGCTTGTTTATCTTTTTAATGGAAGTCATTTGTAACTCTGCAACAGTGATCACTGTGGTTTTACTTACTTTTCCTTAACGAACAATTTCACTGAACATCTTTTCATGTGTTTCCAAACCATCTACACATCTTCCACAAAACGACTGTTTAAATATTTTATATAAAGAACTTACACTAGTCAATCATAGAAAATAATGAATGCCTGTAACCCCAGGACTATAGGAGCAGAGATGGGGAAAATGGATCTAGTCATGACTGTATAATAATACGAACATACTCTACTCAAGGCTACAAAACTATACATTTAAAATGGCTAAGTGGTAAATTCTATGTTGTATATATTTTGCAACAATAAAAATTTGAAGTTAAAAAGGAGGAGTAATAGTGGCGACTAAAGGACACAGCAGATAAATGGGGCACAGGAAATGAGAGAGGAGTTGGGGAAGTGGAGCCTCCACTGAGAAGAAATATGTATGAAAACCCCATATGGAAATCCATTGCTTTGTAAATCGATTTTTAAAAAAACACATAAAATACATTTTAAAATTAAAGAAATAAAAAGATAGATACAAATATTTAAAATGGTAAATTTGTATTTGCCAGAATGATAAATACAGTAACTAATAAGAATAATTCCATTGGGATTGATGCCCAGTGTCAATCATGAGAGGACAACGGAAGACTCTTTGTTTGTAACTAACAGCACCTAATTCTAGGGCCACCTAGAGATGAGCATATCCCATGCACAGGGCCCCCTAAGCAGGAATTTAACAAACTATTTACAACTTGGAACCACTAATCCAAGCTCCCAGCATCAAGACTCTTTGAAATGGTCCATTTTATTGACACAAGCTTCCTAGCTGTCGATTTTGGATGGTATGAACTGAGAAAGACTGTCATGGATGTCATGTACGAACAAAGAAGGAGAGAAGAAAAAAAAACAGAGGCCTTGATTTTGCCCAGTTCTTAAGTGTTCCTACTTGAAGCCAACAGCTAAGTAAATGTTCCAGAATTTTTATAGCATGCAGCTTCATTGTTGAGTGGTGGATGTTTCTCTAGGTCAGCTGGCTTCTTGGAGACAAACACCCTAAGGACACCCAGTCATCTCTGCAAATGAGACTAGAATTAAACTACCTGGTGCCCAGACACGTCACATTGGACATCTGCACACCGTTACTCGAAGCTGTTACAAAGGCAGAGGGACAACAATGATTACGTCCAGCTAGAGCAGTTTAGAGAGGAAGCCAAACACGAATAAACAAGCCCCCATCTTAGAGTGTTTCACTGCTCTTCTGCAGGAATCTGTGGGCACAAAAGACAGGAGATGTTTACACTGAGACAGGAAGTCCAGGTCAAAGGTGAAGGGAGAAAGGCTCCAGTCCTTGCTGAGAAGCCAGTGCAGGAAAGCAAACGTTATTAGGAGAAAGTCCGTCCTTGCCGCAGGTAACCAAATACTGTCAGCCTTTGATTTTTACAGGCTGGTGATTTCTGCATCGAGACAAAACAGAGGGGGCTGTTCCTTGAGCTGATGCCCGTTTAGATGAGGGGATACACTTTGGTATTTATTCCCAGCACTTTCAATGTTTTAAATGAATACTCATAAGAGATCTGCTTGTTTGTTCAAAACAAGGACACCATTTTCTGCTGTGTCTTGTGTCATCTAAGTGGCCTCACACTGGAAACCTGCAAGGCCGGAAAGGTGCCAGGAAACTGCGAAAGTCTAACTTAGCAAACTCAAGCTAACCGGAGTACCACTTGAAAAGCCTGCAGAACGAGGTGTGGAGGAAGAGGCAAACAATAGCATCTGGCAAGCAACGGGCACAGCCTGAACTCGCCCCAAACCTGGCACTGCTTTCTCAACCCTCAAGACAAGAAGAGAACTGCACGTTCCCTGGAAAATAGAACCTGACTTTGACTCTGGGACTGAGCGCCCCCAGGTCCGGCAATCCGTGGCTTACACGTAGTACTTGGGGGTGAGGTAAGGACTTTGTATGTTCCACACTGTGGCTACAAGAATGCTTTCTATCCCGGGACCATGCCAGGGCCTTAGAGCTCATTTTTTCCCTTTGTGGGGACCCTTATACCCCATGAGCTAAAAAGGAATCTCTCCCCTCACCTTTATGGCAACTATCTCTCTTATTTCTGATGTTTTGGAAAGCTGTGTTCACTGTTTACTTTCTTAGTTAGTTAATCCAGTTCTTCTCTAAGGAAAAAAAAATCCAAGGGGTCTTGACTAAAGTGATATTTGCAAATACTAGATTCCTGCCCCAATATCCTGGTCAACATTTTCATCCTTTCTAGCCAAAGAGTTTCTTTGAAGCAAAAAGTTGAAAAAGCAAAGTCTCCTTTACTCCTCACTAATACCCCTCTAAGCTGTTAATGATCAATTACCTCGGGTTCGCAAGAAAGCAGGGTGCCCGCAGCAGACTTTGAAGAGAAAGGTTAAAGAGGAGAGGGAGAAAGAAGAAAAGCTGGAGGGCAGGAGGGAGCGGCAAGGAAAATGGAGACGAGAAAGAAAAGGGCAGAATGACGAGAAATAGCTTAGTCTCGGTCACTATTGTGTCTTAATATGGTGTGGGAGCGCAAGACACACACACACACACACACACACACACACACACACACGTGAATGCATGTCCCAGAACACACAGACCCCATACTCATTAAGCAGCCCAGACAAACCGCCTAAAAGCTAACAGCTCACCATGCATCTGATGTCTTCCCACTAAGCACTAACAAACCCTGCGTTTCCTCCATCCACCAGCTTACCCACTCGCTCTCCATCTTCTATCTACATTAGCGCGGAGACAATGTTTGCTTAAAGAGCTTCACTTTCTTTACAAGCATACCGATAACGATAGGTGGAAATTTTTTTTTTAAATCTCTGTGAACTAAAACCTCAGGCTGCAGAGATTCCTTTCTAATTATGACCAGGAGCCAGATGGAATAACCTAATAAAAGTTACAACCTGGGGCAGGCAGAGCTATCGTGCATATGGTCAAGTGGTCTGTTCTGATATGGAAATTTCTCCTGCGGAATTCAATAGTTCTGTAGGCGTTTTCCAGACTTTCATCTCCTCTGACTGACTTTTCAACCGCAAGTCTCTCTCATCACCCCAAATCTGTCCTTATGACCCACCAAACCATGTCGCTTGTCTAAAGTCTCCCACCAGAACATTACTAAGAAAAAAGCAAAGCCCTCTTCTGGATGCTAATATCAAATGTTACTTAATTGTTTGTTTACCCTCTGTACAATACAATTCACACGGGAACTTTCTCACATAGCGCTTAGGAGCACGATGCCTGCTTCGCAGGTAAGGGGTGATGAGAAGCCTGCAAAAGTATAGGAAAAAAAGAAAAGTCCGAGGAGGAATATATGGATTATTCTGGCATCGTCTTTGTTAAGCAAAACCTGTGACCGCATTCCACTTTCGCAGGCATTTTACAAAGCACCATCACCCAAATGACCCTGAGTCTCGCGTGGTACTCCCGAGTGAGAAGGAAATGGTCACTGTCCCCATTTTACATGAAAGGATATTGGCAATCAGAGAAGTCAAGGAATTTGTTCTGTTGTTACTAGGCACTGATGCCCATAAATCCGTGCCTCAGTTTCCCTATTCCAAAGAAATTAGGAACTAGAAACAAGTGATGGGAAAGGGAGCTACAATTTGCATAGGGGTGGGGATCTAGTTTTCTCTCATCCTGCCTGTGGATCTTTCATTTTATAGAAAGCCATGAGACAAAGGCTAGCGCACCTGCAAATTAAACTGTGAGACCGGTTAACTGAAAAGGAGGGAACCTGGGCCCCAGGCTGCCTCCAAAGTCTTCTTCATTCTCTATTACAGAAACAGCTTTTGTATTCAAGTCTTGGCTGAGGGAAATGAGGTCTTAAAAGATACTCCATTTTTGAAAAAAAGAAAGAAATCAAAAATTCCATGAGATGTAAGATTTGCATCCACTCCAGGCCTGGCATAGTTCTTTGTCCCTAAATCTATCCCTTCCCTGGCTGGGTGAACACTGTTAGTTTTATGTCTTTGAAGGTCAGGTTCAACCGATGCTGCATGTTGATTAAATTCTGCAAGTGGAAAAGCTGGTAGGCTGGGAGAAAAGTAGTAGAGACAGGCACAAGCGTCTTTCTTTAGGGTATTGTCTCTCCCACCAGCCTGACGCACCCCAAAACATAGTGTACCGACATTAGGGTTCCCCTTGCCACTGTTTGGAAAGGCCACTGGAAAGCCAGCCTCTTGCTACCTAACCGTTTGTAACATGAGAAATCCTAAACACTCCCTGGAACTCACAGTCTTGACATTCCCACACATTGCGTCAACGAACAGTTATGGCCAAGGCTCAGCTATTTCTTGCCACTCCACCCTTTTCCTTCTGTTCCTTCTCCTCTCCTGTCTGTCTCTCTCCTGCTGGCTACTCATTTTTAATGCTCCCCTCCCCGATGCCCCCCAAAGTTCCTGACTGTGCCCTCCTCCGCTTGAGTCAGCCTTCAGATGGGCACCTGATGTAAGTGACGTAGTAAGTCACCTCCAGAGATGGCATTCTCATGGGAGCTTAAGCAGTCGGAGAAACCTGCCAGGATCCAAATCTGGTTCAGTGATAATATCTGAATCTGAAGCCAAACAGGTGCCTTTCGAGGTCAGAGGAGCACAGCAGAGTGAGACCTGGCAAGTCACAGGAATCCCTGACACCACCTCTAGAGAAGGAATATTCTGTGTGAATGTCATGCTGGAGTTGGGAATTCCCAACAGAAAAGAGTCAGGTGATCCTTCTCACAGTCCTGAGGATGGGCATCAAGATACAGGCCTTTAAAGATCCCTGGACAGGAGCAGTGTGCACTTAGAAAGGTCTCTACCATGGATGATGGGGGTCCAGTTTCCACAAAGACCTCCCCGCCATTGTTTTCCCCAGAACAGATTCAGGACCCCAATGTGAACCAGCGGCTGACCATTCCCTCCCCCTGCCTCTGTGCTACCCCGTCTCTGATATTGCGAGTTACCCCTGTAGCCCCTGAAGCAGGAGAGCAGAGTGGAGAGTGACGGCCAGAAAGATGGATGCAAAGCCTAACAAAACCAACATATGGAAAAAAGTTAGCAAAGAAGAAAGTGGAGACCACCTCTCAAAACCTCACTTTACCCCTCCTCTTGGGTGGGTTAAACGACCTGGAGTCACTGGCTCAGTTACAGCTGTATTCCAAAGTATCCATCGGTGGCCTGTGGCTCTCTATAATACTAAGAAATGCACACCCATAGAGCATTAAAAGCTAATTTTATTTACGTGTGTCACATGAAGCTGTAAGTAGGAATGCAGAGAATGCTGGGTAAAGCCCAAGTCATGTGACATGAATGCCTGAATCCTGATTGGACTACGGTCTCTTCCTCCAGCTCATGCTCTGTCTTGGAAGTGTATCTTTCCCTAACGAAATGTCTCTGCCTCTATTGTTACCATGTTTCTGCTCAATTTATTGTTAGCAACACATGAACCTGGAGCCCTTCTAGAGGTGCTCTCTGAACACCAATATCAACTGACATCAGCTTACATCATGAGGACCGGCTCGAGGGTACAAGCCTGGCATGTCCTGGACTCTGACTGTGTCCACATCCTTCAAAATAACGTCACTGAAGTCAATAAAATTGCCCCCATTCGTTATAACTATGCTCTCAATAAATTCAGGGAACACCCTGGGTCACTCAATGAGAGCCCATAATTTTTGTGAGCACCGCATGTCCAGCCCTGGCCCACACTCCACCTTGATGATGGTGCCAGTCACTTAGGGAACCCTGGTTCTGTGCCACGCACTATGGTAATCCCATCATTACCATTATCTTTCTTACACCCTATTAACCCCAAGAGGCGTACACTTCTATGACTCTCATAGCAGGTGAGGGAAGTGGAGCCAAGAGTGATTTAGGAATGTTTCCATGGTTAAACAGCTGTCAAGCCAGGATTTAGCTCCTAGCTGTCTTGTGATTAGATTCCTGCACTCTATCCCAGGGTGTCATCTTTAAACCAGACCCACCAATGAGAGTCTCTGCTCTGGGGGCCAGCTAGATACTGTTTAACCCAACTTGTTCCATATGGTTTCTGGAACTGTACTTTTCTGGACCTTTCTTAATTATAACAGGAATGAACACATTCATCTGCTATAGGGAGAAATGGAGACAAAGTATGGAAGGAATGTTTGGCAAACAGTGCTCATGTGGGTAGGATCAGAGGACCAGGGAGGAGTAGGGACTAGCTTTCCCATTTGGATGATGTGAAACCTATCGTACCTGGCTTAGCTACTTCCCAGACTCCTCTAACTTTTTGATCTAACTCCTTTGAGGTGTGTGTGTGTGTGTGTGTGTGTGTGTGTGTGTTCACATGGAGGGGGAGGTGCATGCATATGTGTGCATACACATTTTGGGGCCAGAGGTTAACCTCAGGAATCTTTCTGTGGTAATGTCCTGCCTTGGAACATGGCAAGGAAGCGAGGTTAGCAGAACAAAAAGCCTCAGAGAAGTGCCTGGTCTCTCTTCAGAGCCGGGATTGCAAGCATATACTATCATGCTGGGTTTTTTTTTCCTTTTTAATATGGGTTGCATCTGCAGAGCGAATGTCTGTCTTTGTGTTTATTAAACAAGCAGTTTACCCAGTAAGCGATCTCCTCAGCCCCTCACTCATCACCTCTCAAGCCAACCCTCCCCACTACTGTGTGTTCCATTATGTTCTTTGTCCCTTGTAACAATAATGACAGTTTAGAAAAGGACGCTGAACTGTACCAGGAGGAAGGAAAATAGAGTTCACAAAGTCAAAGGACTTTATGATGAATCTCAACAAACTTCCAAAGCCTCTACTCACAAAAACAACAAGGACAGAGAAAAGGACAGAGAGTCTACTTGGGTGGAAACAGCTCCAGATTCCAATCCTCATAGCTACAGTTGGAGTCTGAAATGTCCGCCGTAGATTCATGTCTTAACCTCAGTTCCTGGCTCTCAATGTTTCGGAGCCTTTAGCTGGTGTGAGACTGGCAGGATTAGATCAGAAGGGGCCAAATTTTGAAGGTTCCATGAGTTCCTAAGTCTCCCACTAATTCTCCATTTCCTGCTTGGCGTGGTTGGAGAGCTCGCACCGCATACGTCAGCGGCTGCAAACACCACCACACCTTCCGATCGGCCGTGGACTGAGAACTCTGAAAGGCTGCGCCAAGATAAACCTTCCCTTCTCGGAGCTGTTTCTCTCAGGCGTTCTATCACACGGTGATGAGAAAACCAACTACCACATCCACTAACCGGGGAACATACCTGGAGCTTCCCTTCCTTTGACGACGAGAGGAAACAGGACCAACCTTCAAACTCCTCCTCAGTTCCCATTCCTGGCAGTTTATTAGTTAAAATATGACCTGGAATATTCCTACACAGCAGTGTTTGATATTCTGTTTATTATGTCCTATGTCACACTCCAAAGTGACTGCTCTATGAGCCCCAAACCTCGCCCATCATCCTCCGCCAATAGAATGACTGATCTGATTGCTTGTCTAATTCGAACACTGGAACACCAGACTAGATCACTGAGATTTCCCCCAGGTAACTATTTTTCTCTTTATATCCCACATTGAATCCAGGAAATCCCATAACTGCCCAACTTCTGCTTTAAGTGGGCAGGGACATACCAAAAGACAATGATATTTTCTCATTTAAGAAAGGTTTCCAAGCAACAAGGGTGAATAATCTTTGCCAGTGGAGTGGAAAATCCAGTCATGCTAGAGGAGGGTTTGGGCTTGACAGGATCTCCACACTAATGTTGATTTTTGTCAGACTTCTCAAGGCAAAGAGACGCATAAAAGGCAACTAAGAAGAAAGAGTAAAGTTTCATACTGGAAGTATGTTTTCTTTTCAATCCATCTTGGAGGTGTGCAACCTCGGCTCCCCAGAAGGACAATCTCACCTTTTAAGTGTATCACCAGCCCTGGGGCAAAGTTAGAGTCGTTAACAAAGAACCATTGTAATCAAGGGCACCCAGCAGCAGGCTCTCTATGGCTGCCTGCTCGGGAAAGAGAGTTTTCCTTTCCCTAACTAGTCATTAAAGTACTTAGGTTTAAACCCGGGATATTTCAATGACATCAGCATATGGACCAACCCTAAGCCTTTGTGAAAACTTAAATTGCCACTTAAAAATGTTCTGTTAACTTTCAATTTTCTTGCATTTTTCATGTTTTACAAAAATACTTTGTTACGTTCTCTTGGAGTAGCTGTCTTGATTGAGTTAACCAAGGGAGTTTTTTTGTTATTTTTTTTTTAAAGAAAAAAGAAAAAGAAAAACAGAAGAAGGAACTTAGGAACAATGGTATTCTTTGAACTCAGTTGAAGGTAGCTATTTAGAATTTACTAAATTGGATGGCCTGAACGTTTCAGTTCTATTGGGCACACTTATCTGATAAGTCTTTGATGCATATCTCTATTGGTTTGTGGTAAGGGAAAAAATTAAAGGCAGGTGGGGAAGCAAGCCAGGGGCCTATGAGGCAAATTTAGAGCATGTTAGAACATTGTTGTTATTGGCTGGGGCCAGAGCTCCCCTTCATTCCCCTGCTTCAGAGGTTAGGTTTGACTGGTAGCGTAGGGTGGAGACCTCTCAGTGGATTCATGTTCAGGGGCCGTGAGCTGAAAGAAAGGATAGGAGCACCAGAGAGCGGTGGCCAGAGGTCTAAGCATTATGGGGATGGAGGAGGGGAGGGGCTTCTGCTCTCTGCTTTAGAAGCTGGTGCTCTTCTAGCCTGCTTGTTCATTCTGGCACTTGTGTCCCCAAGCAAACGTCGTCATTCTTGGTGTTGAGCACCACCACCACCACCCCCACTGCCTGGGAGAGAGTCATTAGGTTCAACTCTAAGACTGAAGGCAGCTTTAGAAGATTCAAATGTGATCAAAATCAGAGAGCTTCATTTTAAGATTTATTTTTTTTACTGTTTTTAAATATGGATATATGTGTGTTAGGTGGAAGGTACAGTCTGTGCACATGTGAATGGAGATGCCCACAGAGCTTCAGAAAAGGATCTCAGATCCTCTAGAGCTAGAATGACAGGAGGTTGTGAACCATGAGGCGTGGGTGCTAGAAACTCGATATGGGTCTTCTGGAAGAGCAACACACACACACACACACACACACACACACACACACACACACACACCTACTGAGCCATCTCTCCAGGCCCAGATATTTTATTTTTTAAAAAGATAATTTTTTTGTTGTTAATATTTGTTCCCTTTCCTCCTCATTCTTTTATAGAAGCAGAAAGTTCAAGGGAGGAAAAAAGAACACAGGAAAAGACAGGTAGGGAAGGTTCAGCTGTTGTGGGCTCCTTCCTCTGGCACAATTCCAGTAAGTCTCAGCCACTAGCCTGGCTGCCTCAAATTTTCTTCCTCTGTGCAGAAAAGCCTCGCTTACTTTACTCTTAAAGTTTAACCCATATTTCCTGGTCAACAGGTTACCACTGAAACAAAACATTGTTAAGAGCTCAAAAAGACTCAATTCAGGCCTGGAGACTCAGACACAGCCCTGGGGAGGAAAGGCCATCACCTCGGTGAAAGCCAGCGTTCAGAGCCTCGAATGCAGGAGAAAGGGAGGTTTGTTTCATATACTTCATGCCTGCATTATTTGCGCACAAACTTTAGTAGGTGTCTGGAAAATAAATAAATAAACCGTTGGGACCCTGGGCAAAGCTCTGGCGTAGAGAACTAGCCTTCTAGAAGCAATGGACCCTGTGTGCAAATCATTCCCGTGGCACCATTTCCATGGGGCGACAGCCAACACCTCAGAACCCTGGGGGCCACCCAGGAGATGGAGTGTTGAGAACTACCCCGGGCACGTGCCAAGGGATGGAATGGTTGACTGTGTGGTCCTTGACTTTTTTAGGAGCTCAGGAACTTGATGATCAGTTTACCTCTGCGGTGTGTTAGTAAGGATCACTCTTCTCTCTTAATGAGACTCCGAGTATGTGTACCACTCCACGGTCCATAGCACTGTCACTCGGGGAACCAGGGAATCGTGGGAGTTTCCATGGGATAACGTCTCTCCCGGATCATGCAGGAAAAGAAAATGAAGGAGGAGGAGGAGAAAACGTTGATGATGATGATGATGATGATGATGATGACAACTACGACTAAGTTGTTCCCCACTATTTTACACTCACACAAGCAGGGCCCAGGGCTATAACACGTGGACACCAACATTTTCTACTGTCCCTCTTCAAGCTCTGTGTGAAAGCTTCTCCTCCATTGCTCCTTTATCTGTATCAACAGATACCACACCACTGAGAGCTCATTTTCATTCAAGGCTTAACACAGTCCAGAGATTTTTATGTAAAGCAATGGTGCTAACCTGTTGTGCCCGCTGTCATTTTAATGGTAAGAATATTGACACAGAGGGTTAGCAACCTGTTCAACAGTACACAGTGAGAAAATCTAGATCCTTAGGCAAGTTTTTTTTTTTAAAGCTACTCCAATTTGTGTCCTTAGATGACTAAGGGCAAAGCAAATCATTGATGACATCAGGACTGCCTGTGGTATCCATGCATTAGGAGCCTGAGCGACAGCTGAAGGAATGGATGGGGAGGACGTCTGTGTCAGGATGCTAAGGTTGGTCCTGGCAAGAGCCTACATCACCCATCTTCCCTTAGCACAGGAATTCTAGAAGGTTCAGTGCTCAGGCCATCCTGGTTGGCTTGCTTAAATTCCTATTCCTGGGTGCTACCTGTACGCCAATCCAGCCACAGAAGCTGGTGGGGCCCAGGGATCTGCATTTTTATCAAATTCTCCAGGCAATTCTTACATACTAATTTCTGGGGAGGGGAGGAATCTCACAGATTGGAGAGGCTCAAAACTTCTTTCCCAAATCTAAGAAGCTGAGGCCAAATACGCAGCACCCAGGCACAAGCCAAGCATGGTGGTGTGGGTTGAAATCACAACTCCGGATGAGGAGGAGGTCAGACAGAACCCAGCAGTACTGATGGTTTACTGACAAGCTAGTCTGGCCAAAATAATGAGATCTAGGTTCTGGGAGAGACACTGCCTTAAAATAAAATCTGGGTACCAACAGAGAAAGACATCCTACTCTGTGCACAAGTGTGTGCACATACACACACACACACACATTCACATATATACTCAAAAAAATGTAGGAAGCAGGATTTCCTAATGCTAAGTTCTTGTTGTTGTCTACATTGTTTACTTCGAGGAATCATTTTTTGTTTTTGTGGAAAGGAGGTAATGGGGGGCATTTTCCAGGGCTGGTCCTACGATATATAGATCCAGTAGTAATGAGTGCTCCCCAACCAGATCTCACTCCTTCTTTCTTTAAAAAACATTTTTATGAGGGGAAATGAAAAAAACATCCCTTCCCCAATAAATAAATAAATCTAAAGTGGGGGTAACTAAATTAACTACTCAGCTACTTGGTTTGTTTTGGCTTTCGTGAGTTTTGGTTTGGTTTGGGTTTGGGTTTGTGTTGTTGTTTTTTCCCCTTGAAAGATTTTGATGATTTGGCCTGCAGGGCCCACATTCCTTACAACGTTCTCAGCTTGAACTTTTGGAGGAAACTCTGGGGCCCGTGGTCCCACAGGAATCATGCCAGGGTTTGCTCCAGGAATCTGCCAAAAAGCTCTCACAGTTAGTGGAAGACCGGGCTGGGGCGTGACTGCCGGTGTATGATAAGATGTAGTCAAGCTCATGAGGTGGGATTGTGTTTTAGGGTGTTTCAGACCTAGACTATCTGGGGGAGACCCCAGTGGCTATACATAAAGGCATGAGGGTTGCACAGCTGTGAGAAAACTGGAGCAGGGCTTCTAGATCTGGTACCAGTTTCTGGGAAGGACCCTGTAGTGTTTCCTGAAGGTCATTTATTTATATACCTCTTCAAAGTGTAATTTCCTTTCTGCCTTCCTTTCCCATCTGTGCTATTATTAGCTTCTCCCTTTAAAGAAACTCATGGTTTTAGCCAAATTCACTGCAGAAGCCAGCTCCGAGTCAGTGCTGTGAATGGAGGAGCACCATCAACTGTTGGGAACGGGTCTCAGCTCTCTCATCGTAGGAACCAGACAGACCTAATAATCAAGAAGCCCCGTGGCTAAATTTTAGCCACAGAATCAAGTACCCATCTGGTGCTTGTCAGAGGGTATACTAGCTAGTGTTAGAGGGTTGTTGGAGCTTACTCCTGATCAACAGAGATGCATCTAGAATTATCTGAGGATTACGGGATACTTGACAGAGGATGCCATTTAAAATAGAATGTCCACCCCTACTTGTACCTCTCTGGCCTCCCAGCCGGGCCCATTCTTCAGTTACTGGTGCCAATGCAGACTACATCACACTCTCTTACAACCTCAGGCTGCTGTGACCTCTTCCACTGACCTCCTGAGTCTACACTGGGCATAGATGTTAAGTCCTGTCACACAGAGGAATTGGCAATGGTCACCCCTTCCAAGCTGACAACAAGCTTGATTTCCTTGGTGATGGCCGTCATGTTTTAAAGCGATGAGATGTATGCAGGTGGCACACCTTAAACGACTTCTCTGCTCAAGCATCTTCTCTCCCTGCTGCTTAGAAAACAAAGTAGAAATCCCCTAGTGCAGCATGGGACACTTACGCCCACCTGATCGCAGTGTGCTTTGCACAGACGTGAAGCCCTGAAAGTCACAGTTATAGTTGGGACTCTTTCAATCCTTTGAACCTCAAGTACCAGTCCTCATGAACCTCATAATCAACGAGCAGCCTCATGCTCTCCAGGGAAGGGCAGTTTTCCACCTCGACAGCCTGGGAAGCTTTGGGAACGCCAAATGCCTGAGCTGCACCCAATTCCCGCATGTGTTGGTTACTTTCTCATCACCATGACCAGAATACATGCCGGAAACAGTGTAAGAGAATAAGGTTTTGGTTCCCAGGCTAAGGAGGTTGCAGTCCAGCCTGGCAGAAAAGGCACATGGAGTTCACGGCAGTGGAAGCATGGGGGAGACGGTGTGCATATGATAGCCGACAAAGGTATCTAAAAAAGAAAACCACAAGAAGAGGCAGCACAACCTTCAGAGGTCTTCTCTAGATGCCTTCTCCAGCCAGGGCCGGCCTCCCAAAGGCATCGTGGTTTTCAAAATGGTGCCACAAGTTTGCAAATAAGCATTCGGGAGATGTTTCATATTCAAATAAACAAAAAATCTACACAGTTGCATCTCTGGGGTAAAATTTAGGAATCATTCATATGAAAAATTCTCCTTGATGATTCCAACAGGCAACCAAGAGGCCAGGACTCTAAAGCTCACGGAAATACACAAACCTTTTGACATAACATAAAGTTATTGTGGCAAAGTTCACGCTTGAGAACTGCACAGTTAAGTCACACACACACACACACACACACACACACACACACACACACACACCTCATACTGTTTTAAGTATGTTCATAGTTTTTGTGTTGGGCCATGTACACATGTCCTGGGACCATGAATTGAAGAAGCCTAAATCATAGGCTGTCTGTAACACATGACCTTCAAGAGTCAGGTCAAGGGTTCTGTATTTTAGTCTTGGGGACAGTTTGGTTTTGGCAACCAGGTTGAGTCCTTCCACCATAGCATATAAACTAAGCCACAGAAGTTCCACATTGCTGAGTCATGCAGTCAATTTCTGAAGCTCAACTTAAGTTGTTGAACTCCCAGGAAGATCCCTGAGTTCAAATTCTCTGTCCCATACTCCAGAATGCTCTCTATCCAACTTTCTGAACTTTGATCGCTAGAATTTTTGGCTACACATTCTGCCTATCTGCCTAGAATGTCCCTAGATGCCCCAATACCTGTAGGCTTTTACCATGCTGGGGCCTCTGGTTCTGCCTGAAATAACAATAGCCAATCTGCCATCTTAACTCGGTTCCGCACTTGACTGTAATCTCAGCCTCACTTCCTGTGTAAGTTTACTTAGCCACACTCCAGCACACTCCACTTCGGCCTTCTCTTGACCCCGGTGTGCTCACAGGTTAGCCCCAGTTATTCTTTAACGGCATAGGATAGACTCTCCCAGGGGGCAGAGACCACAGCGTCTGCTCTCATATCTACCCCGTGCATTTAGAATAAACACGCAGCAAACACTCTTCCAGAAGGAAAGCCGCAAGGCTTTTTCAAGTGCACCTCCTTCAGAATCACCTTTTAGGCCTCTTTCCGAAATGTGTTGCAAGGCGGGGGGGAAAAGCAAGAATTACTCTCTCTCTACTTCCCTTTTTTTATTTCATTGGGAAAGAATGGCCTCGAGGTTTATGTCACTTGCAATCAAGTGACAACCAACTTGAGGCCCAGAATGCCTCACTTTTCAAGAGATCAGCATGACATATGCATAGATATTGTATGTGTCTCCTTTAGCGTGCTATCTTCCTGCAAATGTCAATGGCTTTTCAGAACAATAGACAATCCTGGGCGGCTGCCGCACCTGCACGTGTCCTGCTAGCCGTTGCTCAGAGCTAGAAATAAATAGAACCTCCCCCAACGCCTCCACGAGCAAAGTGGCACACGCACGTGGCAGCTCCTTCACTGGCTCTTCAGCACTTAGCTCCGTTGATGTCCTCAATCTGGTAAGTGGCGGAGCCACTGAACCTCAGGTTCAAGTTTAAGATTTCTCATTAAGACTCTCTCCGTTTTCTAATGGGTTTCATTAGAGCTCTTCCTAACTGTATGAATTGCGTGTGTGCGTCTGTGTATTTAGCCAAGGTATAAATTATCTTATAAAAAAATTAACACAGAGGTTTCCATGCCGGTAGAAAAGGACAATGGTACAGCCTCTTTGGAACACAGAACTAGTGTAGGGCACAGTAAGTCCACGCTTGCATAGGGAGCCAAGAGAAATGAAAGCACATGCCTACACGAGAAAATCTATATAAATATTCATAAAAGCCTGATTCATAATAGACAAAAAAAGTGGTCACAGCACGAATGCCCATCAGCAGATGAATGAATAAAATGTAATTCATTCATAAAATGGAATATTTAGCCATGAATAGGAGCACATACTACAACACACACGAACCCTGAAAACATGCTAAGTGAAAGAGGTTACCCATAGAAGACCACATATTTTATAATTCCACAAAATATTTTAGTAATTCACATGAAATAGCAAGTTGCCACAGGCAGAAAGTAGCTTCATGGTTTTCTAAGGCTGAGGGGGAGGGACAAGTTAGGAGGACTGGGGAGTGGTTACTGGTGGGTACCAAGTTTCTTTGTGATGGGTGAACATGTTCTCCAATCCATTTGATGGTTCACAGCTGAATACACTAAAGAACATCAAACTACTTTAAATAGGTGAATGTTGATGTATATAAATTGCATCCCAATAGAACTGTTACCAAAAAATCTTTTAAAAATTAAAAGACAACCCCAACCCTTTGCTCTCTTTTCTTTCTTCTCTCAGAGTAAGCGGCATCCGGTTCCCCAGACCTCAGCTTCCTCGTCAGTGAAAGCTACTTGGATCACTTTAAGATTAAATAAAATAATCCACATGGGTGATTTAAACTGATCTATATTTTTTTGTTAATCTCCAACTCCTGGAAGAAGAATACGAGTCCAGAAAGCTTCTGCTATGAGGGAACTAGAATCTGCTGAAGAAACAAAGCAACAGTATTTACATGGGGAAGAGGACTCAAGCAAGAATAGGACTGGAGAGATGGCTCGGTGAATACAGTCCTTGTCTTGTGTAATAGTTAGCTTTAGGTGACAACTTGATACAATCCAAAATCAGCTTGGAAGAGGGGCTCAATGAAGGACTGTCTAGATGAGTTTGGCATGTGAGCGTGTCTGTGGGAGGACTGTCTTGCTAATGTTACTTGAGATGGGAAGAACCTGACCACTAAGACTAGCATCGTTCCCTGAGTTTGGGTCCTAGACTGCTGTGAGAGCTCCTTTGGCCAATAACCTTTAAGATACCAGCCCATTTGGGTGTGGTCTCTTATTCTAAAAATGCAACTGTAAAGCGTGTACTCGCTCTCTTGCTTCTGGCTCTCACTTCCAGCTGCTAGACTCTGTTCCTGTTCCCGATTTGTGCAGAGGACTGTGATCTAGGACAGTGATCTGTAAGTCTCCCCTAAATAAATAACCCTTTATTATATGCAATTCTGAACTGGTGTGGGATTATTTTGTATCTCCCACCATCACTAGACTATCGAGGAATGGAGAAAGGGGGCTGGGTACAAGCCTGCATGTGTTCATCCTCTCTGCCCTTGGCTGTGAATGTGATATGACCAGTTGTTGTTTCTGCTGCCTTGACCCCCACCCCCACCCCGGCCGCCATGGTCAAGAACCTAGAACTGTTAGGCAAAGTTAACCCTTTCTCCTATAAGTTGCTTTTGTCCCTGTATTTTGTCACAAAAAAAAGAAGTGAGACAAGGGCACCCACGCAAACATGAAGATCTGAGTTTGAATGCCCAATATCTTCATAAAAAAACAACATGGTAGCACGTATCTGCAATCTCAATGCTCCTATGTTGACATAGGAGATGAGAGACAGAGACAGGAGAACCCACAAAAGATTAGAGGGATCTATGGTGTATACAATGGTGAACAACAAAAAAGAGACATCCTGACCCAAAGGAAGTAGAAAATAGGGGATAAAACATAAGGTGTCTTTTGGCTGCCACATTTACTCAGCGGCAAGTGTACTCATTCATGTGCATGAACAAGTATACACACCACACACATATGCAATATACCTGTGTACAAATCCCACATACATGTCATACACATATAAATATCATATATACATACATCATACATATCATATGCACATCATACACACACAAAAAGAAATAAGTATTTCTCAAAATGCTTTTCACTGTGCTTAAGCCTGACCCCCATTTTTTACCTCTCTCACCATCCCCATTGTGGAAAGAGACTTCAAAGCTCTCCTTCCCCTGCCTGCATAATTTCCACTCTGTAATGTCATGTGAGCTGCCACAATCATGTCTCCAAACTTCTGGAGACTTGGAAGAGCTAAGAAGAGAAGCAAAGTGTGCTTAATTAGCACGATGGATGGAAGGCAAATGGAAGGCTCCTTACCTGCCAGACACACCCCACACACTGAGAAAAATTCCATTCTGAAGGGCACTGAAGCTATTACTTTCTGGAGCAGCCAGCCAGTGGGAAATTATGCTCCAGGTTGCGGCCCAGGCAGCTTTCATTACTGTTGAAGAATATCACTTCATAATTCAACACAGCTCAAGCCTCCCCTCCTCTCTGAAGACTTGTTGGCCATCCCAATCCTCAGCAATTACTCCCACTGCTGAATTCCTCTAGGATGGATGTGATAACATATGAAATCACCCAGGACTGAGGCCAGGACATTAACAACTACTCAAAACCTATCTATCTCGCAGCCATCCGCCAGCATTTATTATTGGCCTAGGTCCTAGGGCTTGCTGCAAACTCAACCTGCATTGTTGTCCTTGACAAATCTATCTTCCTTTTTCCCCCGAGCCATCTGAAAGTCTGAGGAGGACAAGATCCCATGACATCCTTTCTCACTTCCCAGCGTAACGAGTTCCACTGTACTAAGGTTCCCAACAAGCATTTATTTATGGTGAGACAACCCAACTCCACCAATCCTGGCTGAAAGAGTATCTCTGAGTGGGGCAGGGGTAATACAGCAAATATTCTGTGATTTAAAGGTTTACTCGGCCACGGAGACTTTCACTGAAGCTTTCTGAATAGGCAAGAAGACTGATTTTTAGAAGCCTGTGCCTAATAAACCACAAAACGCACTCTGGCAAAGTGTGTATCCAGTTGCTCTGACCTCTCTCAGTCTCTACCCAGCTGCCCTCATGAACTCAGACCTGGTTCTCCAGAAAGATGGGATAAGAAGCATTACAGTGGGTTGAGAGAAATGAATATCAAGGCATGAGTTTGCAAACTATCCCAACCTCTTTCTTATTGGGCATGTTATAGAAAAACTCCAGGCCTCCATTTCTTCATGTGGCTCTTGCGGGATAATATAATCTACATCTACTCCCATGGCAAAAGGAACAGTGCTCCAAAAATGGCAATTAAAATCTCCACAGTGTTTTAATCGGGAACTCCTAGGAGATCCTGGGGTACTCTGTATGTCAAAAAAAAAAAATCTGTCCCAAATCAAAAGGCATAGATAAGTATAGTTCTCAACTCCTTATCCAAGAAGCTTCTTATTGCAGGAGACAGAGGCTACCAGAAAGATCCATAGCTGTTCAGTGCAGAGAACAAGTACCTCCCTTAATTACACAATGAGAATTAGTTTTACCATTTACTTCCTATGGCAAATGCCATTGCCATCAAACGTCTGATCAGCAAGGGGAATAATGAGACTCAGGTCCCATCAGTCAAATGAGCACAGACACGGTATTGTATAACTTCTAAACCACAGTCACAGAAAATTCCCACTCACGTTTCTCCTTGTTCTCTTCACCTGCTCTGTCTGAATGTCGGTAAGCATGGGCTCCAGAGTGTCCATCTCTCTGAGTCCTTGAATATCTGGATACAGTGGAGGTCCCACCCATTTGTCCATCCCACCCTTGATACCATAGCCTAAGAACCAACCTGAATGGTCTCTACAGGAAAAATATAAACCATGTATTAAGTCACCAAAATACGGGTGTTCATTATACCGAATACTTATCCATCTAGATTTTGTAAATGGTTAAACAAAGTAATTATACATTAAATT
Source organism: Microtus pennsylvanicus (assembly GCF_037038515.1). Classification (NCBI taxonomy): domain Eukaryota; kingdom Metazoa; phylum Chordata; class Mammalia; order Rodentia; family Cricetidae; genus Microtus; species Microtus pennsylvanicus. Next base: position 38,833,070 of record NC_134595.1, on the reverse strand, counting down.
TCCCAGTCATAATAGCTCAATAATGATTAAGTCCTTTACTCTCACGGACCTGCAACCCACCTGAAAATACAATATTTTTTTTTCCCTTTGGATGAAAAGTCCCTAAGACTATTTAAACAGCAAGCTGGTACTAGCCCCTGAAAGCCTATCATCAAGCAACATTTTTGAGGGATTTCCGATCTGTGAACTGGGATACAATGTTTGGCTTGATTGATGGAACACCTGTGATTACCCATGGGAGCCTTTCACAGGGACGGATAGCATCCCCTCACAGAAGGAGGGTGTGTCAGCAGACCCGGATCTGAGATGCAGCCAGTATTCCCTCCTGCACCACAGATGCCTGTGGCCTCGGGAGCTGCTAGAGCATAGAGAGGTGAAAGTTGACTGGCGTAGGGAGTCCAGCAATATAAATGCTGCAGCTTATCACCTGGGCTGGGCTGGGCCGGGGCTCCGGGATGAAGCTGCCCCAGTCACTCCAACTCTTACAAGTCCAGTAAGCTCATTGGTTTCCTAGCGTGGATTTGGATGAAGTATTTCTCTGGACTTATAGTCTTTTATCTGGGGCAAACAAGCATTGCTGTGTGTCTCCCAGGAAAAGTCATGTGACCACCTGAACTCCAAGTGCAAGCTAAAATGGAGGTCTGATCATAAAAGCATGCATCCTTACTCAGTAGACAGAGGGCCCTTTCAGATCTCCGGGAACTGGCCAAAGTTACCTATCACACACCAGGCATGCTATAACTACATATAAGTCATCTTGTTTTCATTCTTATTGTGACCAATTTGAGACTATTTCTTTCTAAGTATCTTTTACAAAAAAAAAAAATTTTCATAATCTGCAAATTCTCCAGGGGCATCTTAACCACTTTAAACAATTTCCCAAAAGACCTGCTCACTGATTGTCCTGTTCTAAGTGAGAGTCACTTTTCAGGGAAAGTCAGGGAACAAACTGTACAATCAAGACAGAGCCCCTAATTTAACCCAGCCTCCTTACCTACCACCTCCCTTCCGGACCGAGAGTCTGCCGCAGCGATTGCTAGCTGACTTCCATACAGCCAAGCATGGGATTCATCCCTCCGTCTAATACTCCACTTTGGAAAAGAGGGAATGATGAGGCAGAGACAGAAAAATCTACATGAGTGGGGGAGAAATATTTCCAGCAAAAGTGTCGATTAAATTAATACAATCCTCTCCTGAGAGCAGGGGAGCAACTCAATATTGAACTGAGGAAGTGACAAGGGTGTCTCACCGATGATGCAGTCTGCCCCTGGGACTCTCTCTTCTCTCTCTCTCTCTCTCTCTCTCTCTTTCTCTCTCTCTCTCTCTCTCTCTCTCTCTCTCTCTCTCTCTCTCTCTCTCTCTCTCTCCAGTTCTTCTACTCCTCAGTATTCCTGCCAGAGATTTTCCTTCAGACATTGTAACCCTGCACACATGAACAAATATCCGCAAGTGTGCGTGTGTGTGTGTGTGTGCGCGCTATGTTTTCAAGGCTCTCGGAGTCCCCAGCATGCTATTTTGCTAGAAGGCACAGACCATGAGCTCATGACAGTGTTTTGATGGCAAGGCTAACGCGTACTGAGAGACTGATAGATATTTTTTCAGGTGTTTGTGTCTGATCAGAAATACTGACACTGTGTAAAGTCATTGTAGTGAAGATCATTTTTGTGACAGATCACAAAGGCCCCGGAGAGAGAGCAAACAACCCTAATTTGGAAAACTCACACCGTCTGGACCTTTTCGATGATTTATAAAGCTTCATGTCATTTCACCCTGATTTTCAGCTCTGAAATTCTAGGTGGCTCTTTCTTCCTGGGACTGAAAATATACATGTAATTAATAAAATTTAATTCTTTGCTCTTTCTTTCCCTCAAAAGAAAATAAATTACCTGACCTTCAAAACATGTCTGTGTCTAACTACGTTAAGGGTTTGCCTCTGTGTTTTCTTTTGGTAGAAGCCTGGTGGTTTAGTCCAAGCCGTCACTCAAAGTCTCCGGGTTAAAAGGTCTCTATGTATTTATCTTGGTGCTCATATTAACCAGTTAAATGGTTGGATAGCAGTCAAAGACTGGAAGAAACAGATATTTGAGAAGTCAAACATTTGGTCCTCGAGAAATGACAGAAGCGCTTTGGTGGAGTTTATTACCTGCTAATTATTGAATAAGCATAAGAAGTTGTATATTTTCCCAGCACTGGCAATAAGAAGTCATTGAAAGTCACACACACCATTTACAAACAGTAGATAGAAACTGCTCTGCAGACCTATCACAAACAGGCCAAAGAGCTTTTGGATTTTTTTTTAACTGCTGACATCTAGAGACAAAAACTGACTCCATCAATCCTTTCTTCTCCATGAACATGTACATAGACACTCACATACACAACATATAACACACACATATACAATATACAACACACACATATACAAACATACAACACACACATACATAGCATACAACACACACATATACAGCATACAACATACACACATACACAACATACAATACACACATACACAGCATACAACACACACATACACAGCATACAACACATACACACACACACACACACACCACTGTAAAACTAGCCTCAGTGATGCTGAGCCACTGTAACTATACAAGTGAGGGAGAAGCTTTCTCTGCTCCTGATGCTAGAATCCACCTTTCAAATTCACCAGCTGCCCTCCCAGCATGGGTCACCTTCCCACCTTCCTCACATCTGTCAGTGACTCTGCCGGGCTCTGAAGCAAGAAATCAGTCATCATCGGCCACTCCGTGGCCTTCAACCCCCGTGTGCAATCTGTGACCAAGCCCTGTCAACTCCGCTCACAGCCTCTCAATTCACCTTTTCTTCCACGGGAAAGGAGAACTTTTAGCATAAACAAGCAAAAACGCACTGTGAGGGTACATTGTTCAGCATCAGCTCCCCACCCCAGGCTGCCATCGGGCTCCCAACCACAGCCTGTTCCGAGGAGGCAAACCATGGAGACAGGATGCTCCCTGAAGGTGCACAGGAGGCTGCGGCTTTCCACCTCAACAACTTGACTTCAAACTTCAAACCTCCGGCCCCACCAGAGAATAAATTCCCGGCGTTCCAGTCCCCTAGTTTATTACAGCAGCCACAGGAAACTAATATGAGGGCAGAGAGAATTATCCAGACAATTAGCAGCTTATCTGAAATAGGTTGCCCTGCAGCTGTCAGCTTGCAGATGGGAACCAACTTCGTCTTTTCCTCAGTTCCCGTCTTTACGCTGGCTAGACGTGAGATATGTAACAGCCTCGCGCTATAATGTTGGCCATTCCTGTCACCATTTTAGCCACTGTCTACAAGATGCCAGGCTCTGTTGTATCCGTTTCCCTAGGCTATTCCTGTCATTGTCAACTGCACCCTTGGAAGACACTGGGTTGTAAGGAAGGATAACCTGGAAAGAAAGTCTTCTTTTTCCTCTTAGTATTGGCAGAGTTCTTCCCACTGGAAGCATCAGACTCTGCTTTTCTACACATTTGTTTCTCATGCCATGAGAGCTGCGGGACCCAGTCGCTCTCCTGTTCTCCACGTGTCTGCTGAAGGCCCTGTTCTTGCCCTTGGTCCACACTGAGGAAATACTCAGGCTTCTCCTCTGAGGGCAGCCTGGCCACAGGAGAACATGCTACTTGGCAGTCTCGGTTTGTTTGGTTTGGCTTGGTTTTGATGGAGTCAGTCTGGCTACGGAGCCCAAGCTGGTCTCTAAGCCACCATCTTTGTGCATCAGCTTCTCAAGTGGTTGACACACTTTTTAAAGATAAGGTGTCATATAGCCCAGGCTGTCCTCCAATCCACTATGTCGTCAAGGATGGCCTCAAATGTCTGGTTCTCTTGTCGCTACCTCCCAAGCATCCATGCCCAGTTGATGCAGCACTGGGGCTTGAACCCAGGGACTTGCACATGTGAAGCAAGCCCTCTGCCAACTAAGCCACATACCAGCATTGGGGTCTTCATTCTTCGTTCAGCCCCACTAACCCCTTTCTTTCTTAGACTCCTTCCTACTGAAGGAGACAACCAAGGAAGAACGGCCACCCTATCCTTGCATACTCCCTGGACATTTCTGTAAAATGCACTGTTCTGACAGGAAATGACAAACAGATGCCCCTTGACCCTCCATGACCCCAAAGTGACTGATCATAAGGTCAGCACGTGGCCTGCTCATTTGGGAACAGCCAAAGCTCAGGCGCCTTAATTTAGAGTGTCACGTGTCACAGCTGTGATAGATTAGGGACATCCTTTCAAACGAAGCCTTTCGGCTGTTGCCGGGGCTGTTGTTCTTATCATGCCTGGAGGCGCGCGGGAGGGAAAAGGCAAACTTATTAAGAGAGTCGGGTAAGAAACAAGGTGTCCTTTATGATTAAATGACGGTAGGAGGTTGCATCACCACTGAGCATCCAGACACTCAGAGGGCAGTCCCCCCACAGAAAAGAACAATCCAGACCCAAGGAGGAACCGTCTACCAGGGTAAGCTTCAAGCCAATTTAGGATAGAGAAATCTCTGCTGGAGGACTGTCGAGTTCTTAGGAAGAATATTCTGAGTAATTCCAGCAGTTAGCGGCATTTCAACCCAAAGCAAATTTATTAGAAGCAGGATTCAGTTTCCTCAAAGAAGAACACTCAGGGGGTGGGGGGACCATTCATTTGGTGTCTTCGCTCATTCTGTTGGCTTCCAAACGTGGTGTGCTCAGCCCTCTGAGCTCCCAACAGCATTGTCTCCCAGGCTACAGGTTTTCTTTTGTTTTTCCTTCTTTTTCTTTTGGAAGCTGCTAAATCTTTTCTCCAAATGAAAGCGTGATTGTGTGAAACCCAATGTCAACAAAACAGAGCAAAAAAAAATATTTTTTGCAGAACTGTTCCATGTGCAGAAAGAATAGAGATGGGGCCGAGGAGAACATTGAGTTGGTGAGTAAGGTACTTGCCCACAGAAGTCTGGGGACCTGAGTTTTATTCCCAATATCAGTGTAAAAAGCCAAGCATGGCACTGTGCACCCATAATCCAAGAACTGGGGGGATGGAGAAAGGAGGGTCCCTGAGGCTCACCGTCCAGCCTTCTAGTCAAATCAGCAAGCCCCAGGTCCTAGTGAGATATATTGTCTCACAAAACAGGTGGATTCAAGTTTGGCTTCTGGCCTACACACACACACACACACACACACACACACACACACTTAATTAAAAAGAGTAGACAGGATGGGCTGGCTCTTTCACAGATTAGGGACCCTTAACTATCATCAGCCCTCCATATCAAACCATGTCCATAGGACTCTACAGAATTACCTGGAAACTCCCATCTAGTACTGAGTAAGGAGGACAGCAGACCCGTGAATTAGAGGCCTCGCATGCTGCTGTACTGATCCCCTTCAAGACAGCCCACTCGGACCCTTTGACTTCAAAACATCTCCTCTTGGAAATGGGTTCCCCGTGTCAGTTTATTTACTAGGTTCTGGGGAATAAGGGCCTTATCTGTCACTCCTTGATGGCTTCTATTCTGACTAATTAGAAAGCCACTTATGCAAACAACATGCAAGTCTAATTTCTAAGTAGTGAAGTAACCACAGAGCAGGTAGACTTTTCTAATCTCTCATGTCAGCATGCCTTAGGCATTCCTCTGCCCCCCCCCGACACCCACCTTCAGTGTGCTGAAAATAATGCATGCTTATAAAGCAAAAATTAGAAACTTTGATTCTAATTTGCTACTTTGAGCCTAGAAAATTCGATGGCTTAAGGCCAAGCTTGTCTTCTACACTCCTAATTGTACACGATGCGCATCTGTCTTGCAAATAGAAGTTACGCTAGCGAAAGCCATGTACCTAAAATTGCAAAAAGCATTTGGATTAAAATTCCAAATCATCAATAAAGGAATTTGTGTCTTGCTGCATTAGGGCTGCTCCTACCAAATGCTTCACACTGTGAAACAACTGGAATGTGCTGCTGAAGGTCCCAGCGGATGGGAAGTTCAAGATTAAGGGAGTGACAGATGTGGTATCTGATGAGAATCTGTTCCTCATATTTGGTGTGTGTGTGTGATGTATGTGCGTTCTGTGGGGGGGTTGTATGTGTGGTGTTGTATATGTGATGTGTGTGTGTATTTGTGTGTATGTGGTATGTGTTTGTATGTGTGGTGTGTGTGTTTGTGTATGTGCTATGTGTTTGTATGTGGGGTGTGTGTGTGTGTTTGTGTGGCATTGTATATGTGATATATGTGCGTGTTTGTGTGTATGTGGTATGTGTTTGTATGTGTAGTGTGTGTGTTTGTGTGTATGTGGTATGTGTTTATATGTGTGGTGTGGTGTTTGTATGTGTGGTGTGTGTGTTTGTGTGTATGTGTTTGTATGTGTGGTATGTGTGTGTATGTGGTATGTGTTTGTATGTGTGGTGTGTATGTGGTATGTGTTTGTATGTGTGGTGTGTATGTGTATGTGTTTGTATGTGTGGTATGTGTGTGTATGTGGTATGTGTTTGTATGTGTGGTGTGTGTGTGGTATGTGTTTGTGTGGCATTGTATATGTGATATATGTGCGTGTTTGTGTGTATGTGGTATGTGTTTGTATGTGTGGTGTGTGTGGTATGTGTTTGTATATGTGATATATGTGCGTGTTTGTGTGTATGTGGTATGTGTTTGTATGTGTGGTGTGTGTGTGTGTTTGTGTATATGTTGTATGTGTTTATATGTGTGGTGTGGTGTTTGTATGTGTGGTGTGTGTGTTTGTGTGCATGTGGTATGTGTTTGTATGTGTGGTGTGTGTGTGTGTTTGTGTATATGTTGTATGTGTTTATATGTGTGGTGTGGTGTTTGTATGTGTGGTGTGTGTGTTTGTGTGTATGTGGTATGTGTTTATGTGTGGTGTGTGTGTGTGTGTTTGTGTGTATAGTAGTACACATGTGTACACATGCATGTAGAAACCAGAAGACAATCCTGGGTTATCATCCTTAGGTACCATACACCTTTTACTTGAGACAGACTCTCTCCTTGGCCTGACACTCATTAAGCAGGCTAGAGTAGCAGGCCTGCAAGCTCCATGCATTTTCCTGGCTTGGCCTACGCAGAACTGGAATTACAGGTGCATGCCATCAATGTTTGACTTTTCCTTCTTCCTTTTCCTTCCTTTCTTTCCTCCTTTATTTTTTCTTTCTTTTTTCCCTTCTAACATGGGTTCTGGTACCCAACTCAGGTCCTTTCACTTGCAAAGCAATTTACTAACTGAATTATTAGCCCCACACTTTGGCATTTCCTTGCTGGGACTTCACTTAGCCAAGGGGATAAATAATCTCCTCCAGGCTCTTCTATAAGGGCATTAATTCTGCTGGGGAGGGCTTTGCCCTCATGACCCAATCACTTCCTAGAGGCCCTTCCTGGCTATACTACTACATTGGGGATTAGATTTTAACATATGAATCTGGAGAGGGGCATAAATATCCAAGCCATAGGAAAAAAATGTACATAAAGGAAAACTTCCCCTAATAGCAAAGAGATCACCTAAATTGGGCACCATTATCCTGGAAAGTTCTTTTCAAAGCCACTTTCTTTTTGAGGCAAAATACTGTATCCTGCCTGATGTACCGCTCTCTGAGAAGGCTCATAGTGATCCATCCTCTGGTGTTCACACCCTTTTAGCTCCCCCCACATGGTGTACCAGGCCTTGAACTGTGTGGCCAACAGGACTAACAAGTGACATCTTTTCCCATAAAGAGGCCTCCATGGCAACAAGGAACCAAGGGATGTCTTTAGTTAACAGCCAGGAAGCTCAGAAGAACCCAGGCTTCCACCAACCACGTGATGAACTCAAAGAGAACCATTCCCTTGACCAAGTCTTGTTCATGAGATACCCTCAACTAAAACCTGAAGGCCAAATCACCAGGACTGAATGCTTAGACCTAATCCACTTTCTGAGTAACATGTCAGTTTCTGCCATGACCCTTGGAGGACTAAATGTGAATGCTTGTGCCACTCCCTCAATCAAACGTTGAAACTGCTTAGCCGAAAAGAAAATGAAAAGAAAAATATTCCTGGCAAAAATAACCTGCTCAATGGCACAAAGTGTTAAAACATTGTGACAAACTAGGAGATATGGATGAAGATGGCACTGAGACAAAACCATAGAAACATTTAGAAACAAAACCGTGTGTGTGTGTGTTTGTGTGTGTGTGTGTGTGTGTGTGTGTGTGTGTGTGTGTTCGTTCTAACAGCCTGAGTTCAGTCCCTGGAACTTATGTGGCAGCTCAGAACAATCTGGAACTCCTGTTTCACCAGGCATGAAAGTGATACACATACTTGGAGTCAAAACATCCATACAAATAACAATCGCACACGTTTAAAAAGGAACCCATTGCTAAGCATGTTAAGCATACACAATGTCATTTGTTCAACAGATATTAATGGAGTGCCCATCTGACAAGGTAATAGCCTGTGCAGTGCTTATGGAAACACGCAAGACAGATAAAAATCCCTGCCCTCGTTGCTCTCTATCCAGAACCAAAAATACACTCTTGAGTTCATCTTTTGCGTGGGTGTCTTGAGCTGAGATGGAGAGGAAGCAGGGGAAGGGGGTGATGAAGAGCCTCAGAAATGGTTCCAAAGCCATCTTGCGCTGCATAATCCTCCCTGACCTCCTGGCCTTCTTATGCGGCAAAGATGCTTGAAAAAATTCTAGCCCTAAGATATCAACTATGTGTACCTTAAACAAGGATCCTTTGAGCCTGTCCCTTTAGATCTCTCTCTGGCAGAATTGCCATAAACTGAAAGATCTGGCCTGCACATGCACAGATGCGGCAAGTGAGGTCCAGAGGAGGCAAGGAGCTGGTCCAAGCCCTCAGAGCTGGCTACAGCAAGTGCCAGCTGAAGTCTATGTCTCCCGGGTTCCAGCCCAGTGCATTCCCTACCATGTCTCACTAATGCCGTCAGCCTTGGACTGCTATGCTTCAGCAGCCTGTGAGAACAGCGTGGGGAAAAAAAAATCTCAGAGCACTGCAGAGATTTTAGCTTCACTCCCAGCCATGGCTTCATTCGGCAGTCGTCCAAGGACCCTGCTAAGGCTGTTTTCCTTGACTCAATTAGGGAGAGCACTGGGGGAAGAGCAGCCTGAGAAATCCTCGGGGCTCTCATCTGTTAATTGAAGGCCCCGTCAGATTTTCCACACTATGACAAATGATCAAAGATTTCTCTCTCTCTCTCTTTCTTTATCACTCCCTTGATTTCAAGGCAACAGTGGGCTAAGGTACAAGTAAAAAAAAAAAAATGTATGATATATTTTATAATGGAAATAAAACAGTCAAAAGGGACCTAATCACTTAGATATGTTTAGAGCTTGAAGCCAAAGAGCATCCATTTCTCAAGGTGGAAGAGAAATCTCATTTAGGACTACTGCATGGGATCCTGTGACCTGGGTGTTGGCCCGGACCCTCCCCGTCACATCTCAGTTCCCTGCTGTGTAAATGACATGCAATGGCCTTGGGTCCTTGGAGCACTGGCTGCTTCAGTGGCTGGCAAATTACCAGCCTGTATCTCTATTGACAGTCGTGTTCTTGACTTAATGGTTAATTTACTTAATGAGAAACCTCTGTCCTCCTAAAAAGAATGGGATGTCAAAATGGACTGGACTAGATGCCATGACGGACAGGAGGATGGGGAGGGACTTCTCATTCCCAGACCCCGTTTGCACATTTCATTCATTTCTTAAGTGTTTGATTTTTAGTTCCTCTTGTGGTTCAGATATAGATTAGGTGTGCCCCGCAAATGTAACAAGTCTTTTTCTGTCCAGCCAGCCAGCTCCGAAATAATGACATGGAGATATCTTAATAATTATGAAAGGTCAGCCTATAGCTTAGACTTGTTATGAGCCCTTATAACTTAAATTAGTCCATTTATATTAATTGGCATGCTGTCACGTGGTGTTACTGCTCTTCCATCTTGTACCTCCTGTTTCCTCTCCATCCAGCTGGCCACTCTGCCCTCCTTCTTCCCAGAGTCCTCTCTCTCCCTGGAAGTTCCACCTAACCTCTTTCTAGGTATTGGATGTTCGGTTTTTTATTTACACCAGTCACAACAATGCACCTTCATGCAGTGTACAAATATCCCACAACACTCAAAGAGCCACACACTGGAAACATAATCTTCAGTGTGGTGATACAAAGAGGTAGTGGAACCTTTAAGAGTAGGGCATGGCTGGAAGTAATGCGATTGTGGGCCCCACCCTCAAATGAGATTAATGTCCTTTCAAGAGTCTTACTGGTGCCTGTGACAGTGAACTATAAGGCTACTTTATTTAAAAAAAAAATAAGTAAGTATCCTGGTATGATAGTTTGAATGTAATTGGCCCCCATAATCTCCCAGGGAGCGGCACTATCAGGAGGTCTAGCTTTGTTGGAGTGGGCATGGCCTTGTTGGAGGAAGTATATTACTGTTGGGGTGGGCTTTGAGATCTCCTATGCTCAGGATACTATCCAGTGTATCAGTTGACTTCCCGTTGCCTACAATATGTAGGACTCTCGGCTACTATTCCAGCACAATATCTGCCTGCGTGCTGCCATGCTCTCCATCATGATGATCATGGACTAGTCGACTTCTGAACTGTAAGCCAGCCCCTCCAATTGAATGTTTCATTCATAAGAGTCGCCGTGGTCATGGAGTCTCTCCACAGCAATAAAAACCCTAACTAAGACACCGGCATCTGATTATCCTTGGTTTCCCGTGTGATCCATTTCTCTTGCTTCGTCTTCTGCCACGATGCCGCCTGCTATGCTGTGAATTAACTAAACAACATCCAGCGGAACCAAGTAAATGTTAGCGCCACATTCTTGGGCCTCTAGACCTATGAGATAACTAAACCTCTTTTCTTCAGTCATTGTCTCTTATTAGGTATTGGGTTATAGCAAGCAATAGCAGAAGTGGAACGGTACGTTTCCTGTTATATGAATGCCTGGTCCCGGAGTAGGGCAAGGGTGAACAGCTGAAATGCATAACCTAACCACCCCCAACTTCACACCACACCCAGTCCAACAAGCAAACACCCTAAATAAGTGTAGTAGCTCACAATCTGGTGGTTCCTGGAGCTCTCTGGGTTGAGTTAAAAAACGAAAGCAAGCACCAATTTGTGAGTTTCCTGGCTATTTATTTATAGGCATCATTTGCCAACAATGGAAGAAAATTTAAGTTGAATTGAGGTGGGATTCCAGAATGGTTGGTGTGTTTCCTGTCATAGACACTCCACCCCACAGTAAGATCGCTAGTGGATAGAGAAATAGCTAAAAATCACAGAACCTGGAGTCCAGCCATTGGGTGTGAATCCTGGCCGTCTCTTGTTAGTGTGGCCCTGGGACCAGCTGTCAATCTTTCCTGTTCGTCAGTTTTCTCGTTTTCAGAATGAAGATGGAAACAGTACTTCCCAGCATTGCTGTGAAGCCTAAACAAACCTACTTAGTAAGAGGATGTAGGGAGATTTGTCCTACCCTGAGGCTACAATGTCACTGAAAGAGTTCCCTGCTGTAAGTAGATTCTCTATTTCCAGAAAGTTTCCCATTTAGATATCAGAGCCACAATGGAACTGAATCTCAGCCTGGTGCTTTAAATGTTTTTTATTCTTTTCTTTTCCTTTCTTTTCTTTTTTTATTAGAGGAACTCTAATGAAGACCAAGGGTGTTTTTACAAAGTTCAGTGAGCCATATCCTTAAAAATAAAAGAAAAATGGCAATAGCAATACTTCAATTTTTAAAAGTTCTTTCATTTATGACGGTGTAAATGGAGTTGGCATGGACACATGAAGACCATCACATGTGTGTGGAGTTCAGAGAACTGTGTAGGTCCGAGGATTGAACTCGGGTTGCCAAGTTTGGCATCAGGCACCTTTACCCACTGAGCCATCTTACCAGCCCTCAATATCTTCCACTTCTTTTTAATCTACTTTTCATAGTTTTAAATGCATGTTTATAGATAAGGCTGTGAACCCCATGGAGGTGGGAATTCCCACTTTTTCTAATATCTGTAATGCCACGCACCTGGAATAATGTCTACAGAGAGTGAGTACCCAATAGATACTTTATTAATAAATAACCATTCTATCTGGAGGTCCACACTCTACCTTTTGTTTGGGATTCTGGAGATCAAACCCAAGGCACACACATGCTAGACAAGAGCTCTAACACTGAGCTACATCCCATATTTTCACAAAATGATGAAGGAAGCTATGGATAACATTGATGTGTGTATAAATATGGATATCATTTTATAAACACCTCCATAGAGAGACAAAGGACCACAATGGCTGTGAGCAAATTTGGTTTGGACTCTGGGTCCTGTCCCATCTGTAACAGGAAGCAACTTCCCAGGGATACTGATGCTTCAGGGCAGGACAAAAAGCTGCTCTTTTATATTCTAATCTCTGCCATGCTTTCAGAATTCTACATTCTAAATTCTGTGCTTCTCACATAGGTATGTATGGCTGTTTCTAGTCCAAGGGGCACTGGTAAGTCTAAACAAAATTCATCAAGGAGCTAATGCTTTGAAATTCCATTTACACTGATATAGGTATATGTAAATAGAAAAGAGGTCAAATAACGTAATCCCACCAGATTTCTCCTTCGACTTACAGCCAAGACCATCTCTGCTGCTGCACCTTGTCCCTAGCAAACTGTAACGTTCCTTGTCACAGGAGATGGCTGACACACAGTGCATGTTCCTCAGAGCTCTGCCCTTGAGTTCTGCCCACTGACATCTTTTAAACATTACCTGGGGTAGCTCGGATGTTCAGCCCGTGAGGACTCAGTGGAACTCTAGAGTGTGCAGGTGAGGGCCAGCCATCTTTCACAGCGTGTTAGCGTATAGGAAGGGAAATTCTGGCAAGAACTGTATGTGACAAAATACTAAATGCACACTCACCAACGAAGAGTAGAGATGTTACTAGGCTTAAGGAGCTACAATTTATCATTTCTTCTCCCATAAAAAGACTTTAGGAATAAAAAGAAATTTAACAAGCAGTTAAAGATAGTTTAAGGTCAGGCTCTTTTAGTTAACTAGAAAGACCACTTGAGATCTCTAAATTAGGAGACCCACTCTGTTTGTGGTGAATGCATGCCTTTAATCCCAGCACTTGGGAGGCAGAGGCAGGTGGATCTCTGTGAGTTCAAGACCAGCCTGGTCTCCAAAGCGAGTTCCAGGATAGGTAGGGCTACACAGGAAAACCATGTCTTGGTAAACAAAAACAAAAATGAATGAACGAGAACGAGAGAAAAAAATAGAAACTAATAAAACATGGCTGGAAGTGTGAGTCAGCGGTAGAGAGCTTGCCTGGGCCGTGAGTTTGAGCCTCACTAAGCCCTGAAGGGAGGGAGGGAGGGAGTGGAGAGGGACAAAGGGAAGGAAGTCCTATATATCTTTAATATGAAGTTCACATTGCCGCTTCAATACACTAAAAGAACATTTCTAAGATTTCTATTTCTATTGTCTGTGTATTTTCTTCAGTTTGCCTTGCAGTCTTTTTAAGAGAACAGATAATCTTTTGGGTCACAGTTTAGTTTAGAGTCCCCTGTTAATGTCATCAAGGAGGCAGCCAGAGAAGCCTATCAGCCCATACCTGTACTGCCACCTCATGCCGACATGCTAAAATTGCAGGAACAAAAATCTCTCCTCTGAGACTACATTTGCATAACAAAGACAGCTCTGTAACTTCATACGAAAAATAAACTCTGAACAACACCAATGTAAATGAGAAAATGTAAGGACTTTTTTAAAAACAGAAAACCAAATAAGAACACGAAGAGAGAGAAGCTTCTAGTCTCGGAAATCACCAGTATGAAATTCTCCACACGGGAGCCGCAGTGTGACACTGTGAGGTGCAAGGCTCTTGTTCTGCTTTGGCAGCCATTTTTCCAGGGATGTGAGCCGACCCTAAACAAGGACTTAGACCGGAGCATGGGTCAGGTTAGTACTGTGGAGCTGCTGTAAGGGAGAGACCCCAAATCACAGTGTCTCACGCAGGTACGACTGTTTCCCCTCATGTTAAAAAAAAAAAAAAAACCTGCAAATATTTCCTTAAAATTAATTAACCAATGATCCCTTTCCTGGCTGGGAGAAAGAGGTGACTGAGTGAGGAAGCTCAGGGTTACTGTGGCCACTTAACAATTACACGAGACCTTGATCAGCTCCTTGGTCCAGTTGCATGCCTGCCTCTGCCACCCATCGAGTCCTTACCCTGCACTGCCATGAAGGAACAGAAGGCTGGCTCAGTGGATCAAGCATTTGCCTTGCAATGACATTGTGGCCCACGTGTAATCCAGCACACAGGAGACAAAGAAGAGAATTATTAAAGCTAGCCAGTTAGTCAGATTGGTGGGAACTGCAAGCTACCAGTTCGGGGAGCAACCCAGCCTCGGTATGTAAGGTAGAGAGCAAAGGAGGAAGACACTGGGCATACACATACACACACATACACACAACACACACACACGTGTACCTGCACACACATGCACACATGTGCACCTGCACACACACTTGCAAACATGCATACATACATATATAGCATGCACACATACATATGCAAAAATGTATATAAAAAGATAGAATAAAAGAAAAGCCCATTCTTCCCCTTAAGGTCTTGATCTAGAAGCCCCTGATGTCTTCCTCTACTACTTCCTTCCCATTGGCCACATGGCAACATCTAAAGATAGCCTGAGAAATGTAGTATTTGAACAGGTGACCATGGCTCCAACTAAGAATTCCATTTGCATAAAATTCTAATCACGAAGACTAAAAGAAAGTAGGGAACTCCCCGATATTTTTATTCTCTCCTTTAATCTGTTCTTGTGTCTAGTAAGCAGGCACTGCTTTTAAGTCAGACTGGGAAACCCTACAGGGTAAAGGGGCACAGAGAGACTGCAACAAACAGTCTGAGTGCTGGGATTTCATTTTCCTCAAAGGCTGAGGGTTAGGACAATTGGCAAAATAGGACTCTGGTCTGTGGGTCAAATAATTACACTGTGTTAACACTGCCTTCCTGAGATTGGGGATCACTAGTACAATGGGGTGTCCTTGACTTCAAGAAACACACCCTGAAGGACTGACGGGGAGAGAGCCATTGTGTCTGCAGAGCTTCCTCAATCAGTCAAACAAAGAGAACAAACGTTTGCAGCCTCTAGGTGGAAGAGATGGGGAAAGGCTGTGCACTTCCTGCAACTTAGCTGTAACTCTGAAATTCTGTCAAAATAAAAAGTTAAAAACAGTGCTATCTTAACTCTGCTGGAATTAGCTTATTAGACTTTTTATGAGGTTCATTTGCAGGTTTACTCATTATATAACACCTTAGTTGAACTCAAAGTGCAGACAATTCAGTAGCCCTTTGTTTCCAAATTGAGTTTGAGATCTGGGGATTGGACCCAAGCCTGCCCAGAAAACATTGTACCACCAAGTGGTCCTCTGGCCCCTATATTTGGTTTAATTTAAGTCCTTTTTCCTTTTACCCCCTCCTATTGCAGTGACTGAAGTTAAACTAGGGATAGTATTTGCAACACTGGGTATGACGAGAAGCATTTAGGAAGCGGAGGCAGCCTGGGCTACATAATGAGACCCTGTTTCACTAAAACAAGACAGGGCCACATGTATGCACAGTTAATTAAGCACAGCACCCTCAGGGGTGCTACAAGAATTCCAGGACCACATACAGACTGCCCAGCTTCTCCACCCACCCAGAGACACCTCGCATTCTTGTTCCGGTTTGCTCAGACTTAACAACTCCATGACACCAATGCTCTATGGGTTCCCTTTCTGAGACTCTCAGGTCCTCTCAGTTCTTAAACCAAATTCAGCCTCAGGAACAGCTCCATTCTTGCCAGAGCAAGCATCCAGCACCATAGAGCGTCTATCTTTCTGTACAAATGCTCTCTGAAGAGGAAGAACACAGCCGCATTCTAGACCATCATACCTAGGCCCTGGACCTTACAACTGTCACAAGCAGACCTGCCTGAAGACCCTTCTCTGTCCCTAATGGTGACATTTAACTTTAGCACGGGGTGAGCAACTCCATCAAAACAGGCACACACATCGAATCTTGGTATCCATGCAGTCAACACCAACTATCCAGAGTCATGTATATGCCCATTGACTTTAAGCACATAGTTATCACGTAAATGTATAGATTGCCACATCCCCTCCCACGCTCCCATCAAGAACAGTGGTTCTCAACCTGTGGATTGAACCCCCCCCCCCCCCGGTTCTAGTCACTTCACAGGTGTTGCCTAAGACCATCAGAAAACACAGACATTTATATTACAATTTATAACAGTTGCAAAATTAGAGTTATGAAGTAGGGATAAAAATAATTTTATGGTCATTGGTCACCACGACACGAGGAACTGTATTAAAGGATCGCAGCATTAGCAAGGTTGAGGACCACTGATCTAGAACTTCCCAGGGGAGCACTCAAGGCCAGGGACAGTAGCTATGCCTATGCGTGAGTGAGGAGCTACCATCCAATTGTCGGATCTGCTGACCTTAAGGTAAGGAGCAAATCATCTCCCAGTGACCCACTAAACTTGTCAAAGAGCTAGACCACTCTATTGTCACTGACAACAGAACCTTAGAGAGAGGCCCACTGGCAAGGCAGAGGTGGGCCAATCCCCCGTTATGCATAGCTGTGTTTAGCTGTGGATTTTTTTTAATGCATTGAATACATTCAGATAACAGTAATTCCCTAAATTGCCAGATAAATACACATGCTGCCTTTGAATTTGAAAAACATGTATTTCCAAACACATACTCCCACAAATTGATTTTTTTAAAACCACTGATAGAGATGTTCAGATCCCTTAAATGTTGGCTTATTGAGTTGTCTGCCTGCTTGGTTACCTCTCGTGGAGAAACGCTTCATTGGAAAGTGAGATCATTTCCCCCTCAGCTGTCTCCTAAGACCAACGAGCGGCTCGGTGCATTGAAAGAGAACTCACAGTATCACAGACAATAATGTAGAAGACGCCAAACCAGCAGGAAAGAACAAAGGAAATGTTTCTTTTCTTTGTCCCAACCCTGAAGACGGATCTGACTCTCAGTTTTCAAACCTATTGTTCTAGCCTGATTGGATTCAAGAGCCCTGCACTGACTTATAACAGCCACATGGACACACACACACAGACAAACATAGAGAGAGAGACACGCAGAGACACACACATAGAGACACACACTCAGACACACACACAGAGAGACACACACATAGGTACACACACAGAGAGACACACTCAGAGACACATGCACACACAGAAACACACAAACATACACTCAGACACACACACAGATACACATAGATACACACACACAGAGAAGCACACAGACACACACTGAGACACACTCAGAGACACACGCACACACAGAAACACACAAACATACACTCAGACACACACACAGAGATACACATAGATACACACACAGAGAGAAGCACACAGACACACACTGAGACACACAGAAACACATACATACACACACTCGTACGATCAGATTTCAGGGTTCATGTTTTTTCTTCATCCAAACCTGCATGGTCCTGAAAGCAGCCCTCCTTCCTGCATGACCAGTGAACCGATGAGGATAAACTGCCTTGGCCAAAAGCTCCTGCTCCATTCCCTAGTCACAGCGGCTTGCAGCTCTGCAGGACTCACTTGGAGCCTCCAATGAACAAATATCTTCCCTCTACCAATAATGAATCTGCTCCAAAGGAGAAGCCTTGTGGGAACACTTAGAACATTCCAGAAAGTGAAGTCAATGAAGATAAAATTACTCTTGTTTCTGCTCCTAAACCCACCTTCCTGTCGGTCACATTGAGCTAGCCTGGTTCCTAGAGCCAGGCTTTGAAAAGGCACTGTCCCTTGTATCCCCAGATCTCGGGGCTTGCAAAGGTCACACCCACACTCCTGATAACATATATGGTAAGGCTGACAGTGTTTAGCTCGTGTGAAAAACACACCTCAGTGGTCTAGAAGATTCCTCATGAGCAGGGAATACATCAGTAGGCCTAGAAGCGCTAAGCATTTGAGGGACCAAGGAACAAATCCTAGGTGGCACCTTTCAATATTTATTTAGCATTTGCCTATACAGCAAGGTAATGAACATCAAGTATTCTGCCACTTATTGCAATATAATGTGGATACTGCTTTCTTTTCTTCTGGTTTTAAGACGCGCGTGCACGGACGCATGTGTGGTGTGTGTGTGCTGGAAATAGTTGTAAAATTATTACAAATATGAAACAATATGTTTGACAATTTTTGTTCTAGAATCATTTCTGTTGCTGTAATAAAACATCCTAATAAAAGCAACTTGGGGGGAAGGGGGATCTACTTTGGCTCCCAATTCTAGTTTAGAGCCTATTACAGCAGGGAAGCCAAGGCAGAGGGAATTTAAACAACTATTCACACCATAGCTACCACCAAAGGCAGAGAGAAATGAACACATTCATGCGTATTAGTACCGAGCTTACATTCTTCTCTCTTACACAGTCCAGGACCCAAACCAGGGAATGGTGCCTCTCACAGTGGACTGGTGCTTCCCACATCAATTAATGTAACCAAGACAATCCCCCACCAATACACTCACAAGCCAAACTGATAGAGGAAATCCTTCATTGAGATTTTTTTTTTATTCCCAAGTGACTGTGTCAAGATGGCAATAAAAACGAATGACCTCACCATATGACGACTCTTAGACAGTGAAGAACTGAGCAAGAGTTTAACAAGAAGTCCCAAGTTGAGTTTGTAATTCCATATTAACTATAGATTTTTCTCTGCAGCTTTGTCAAATAGTTTCTCCTTCCTGGTCCTATTTCATCATCTATGAAAGGAAAGAGTTGAAGCAAATCAGCTCATGGCCCCCACTCCCATCAGTATCCCGACTCTAAGACACACAAAGAAATGGAAGTCAATCAAAGCAAAGTGTGTATTTTTTAAAAGACAACACTCTAAAATAATAAAGAGTATGCAAAAAAGAGACACGATTTATTTTTCATGACATTCATTCCTCAAAGCCAGACATACCCTCATAGCTTGCTTTTCAATGTATTGTTTTAGAACAAAATTTCATCCAAATCATTTATAGACAGTGTCTTAGCCATAAGTAGACTAAAGACTGAGGGCTGCCTACAGTCTCACATCTGCATACATACGTGTATCTCTATGCAGACGTGCATGGACAAACACACACACACTCCTCACTGGTCCTCACAGATACTAATGTTCAAGAAGGGAAGGTAAACAGATGAGGGTGCTTTGATGTATAGAAAGCAACACCCCCACAAATATCCATTTCCTTTTTATTTAAAGCCTCTTTCAACAAATGAGAAAACTGAAACATTTGGAGGGGAAAATTAATTACTTAATAACAAGGACTCTTCAACGAACAGGAAGGCAGGTCACCTGGCCTGATGATAGCTCGTTTTCAGTGATGATGCCTGCTAGACCTTGACACCCAAACTGATTATACGGTCCAATATTTTGCCCAATGGTGTTATTTCAAAATGGAATACTTGGCTGGCAGTTCTGCTTTGCTTAGAAGCTGCCTAAGACCTCAGCATAGTCCCTTTGTTTTTAAACCTTTCTTATAACCGTCTGTCATGGTATACGTCAGTACTAAGGCAAAAACATGGAGATCTTAAGTTCAAGGCCAGCCCGGACTATCGAGAGAGATCCTGTCTCCAAAAAGAATATGTCTGATACCATACATGTTGCCTGAATTAGATAAATGTTAAATTTCGCATTCATGAACCACATTTCATGTGTACCAGCCATTTGATCACAATTCTGTTTAAATTTCTTTTTAATTAGGCTTTAGACATAAAGTCAACCTTCAGCTTGTTATTTTAATAATAATCATAACAATTAACCCATAAGTGTTTTTATCACTAACAATTATTAAATAATGATGTGTGCTTATTAACATAATAAGTCTCATTAATTGCATGCTGTCTCACAATGAGATGAACCTGTGATCAGACAGAAAGTATAGGTTGAAGCAGGATCAGAGAATAGCTTTGGAACTGGCTGGGCAAATTGTCAAAAAGTTAGGCTTTACAAGGCAGGGGTAGGGTTTGAGGAAGTGAAGGAGACATGGTGTCAAATCACAGTGTAACAACATCAGTTAAAGCAAGAAGTGTACAAAAAGTACTGGTGTCGCTTTGAAAAATAGGGTATTAGTTATGGTGGTTTGAGTAAGAATGACCCCATAGGCTCAACTATTTGAATGTCTGGTCCCCAGTTAAGGAGTTGTTTGGGAAGGATTATGAGGTGTGACCTTGTGGAAGGAGGCATGTCACTGGGGACAGGCTTAAAAGCTTCACAAGTCCATGCGATTCCCAGTTAGACCTTTCTCTGTCTCATGTTTGTGGATCAGATGCAAGCTCTTGGTTACTGCTCCGGCACCATGCCTGCCTGCCTGCTGCCATGATCCCTGGCAAGGTGCTGGTCATGGACTCACCCTTTAAAACTGTAAGCCCCAATTAAACCCTTTCTTGTATAAGTTGCTTTGGTATAGAGCTTTATCACAGCAATAGAAGAGCAAGTAAGACGTTAGGAAAATGTTATTCACTAAAGATTTTAGGAATAATCATAGAGACTAAACTTTGATCTTCAATGTGACAAAGATTCACTTCCAGTCACAGAGGTCCTGGGATCCATATGTAATATTGGTTTGCTGATAACTTCCGGGTGTTGTATCTTAGTCCCTTCAGTTGCTATAGCAAAATGCTTTGGGACTGATAATTCAAAAGCAATAGAATTTTAAGAACTGGGAGTCTAGCTCAATGGTAGGGCACTTACAAGGCTTCTGACTTCAGTCCCTATAATCACGGAAAGCTTAAACAATAGAACGTTATTGCTTATAGTTCCAGAGTTTGGAAAATCCAAAATTGAGGTATTAAGAAATTCAGTATCTGGTGAAGATTTACACTCCTAGTCCAAGTGTGTCCTCGTGTGGTAGAAGTAGTAAGCAGGCTCCTTTGTAAGGGCTCTAATCAAATTCACTGGGGGCATGGGAGTGAGTTCCCTAAGACCCAACCCATTAACATTGTCTCACCGGGTGTTAAATATCAACATAAAAATCTGGAGGAGACTCTCTTCAGCCATAACATACTGATACTAAATATTCTGAAGTTAAATCAAGGCTGCTTATCTTTTCTATATTTTCTCTTCATTGTTTTCCTGCATACCATTTGTGCGTGCGTGAGTGAGTGCATGTGTGTGTGTCCTACCTTTTCCTTGGGCTTCTGATTTCATTCTCTTGTATCTCAGTAGCCACATTACTTGGCACACACTTTAATTAGTTATTTTGTCCCACTACCCTCTGAGGATAGAACTAGATTGGCCACTCTGTCTCTTATTTCTACCTTGATATTTGAGTTCAATAATTAACATTACTGAGTTCTCTAAAGGCTGACAGGCTTAGAGTCAAACATGACAGGCCCGTGAATACTTCTCCGAGCTCCTCCACTATTTTCAAAAGAGTTTAGTGTTTCTTCAAGGCATCTGGAGTAAGTCCCAAGCTCCTTGGTCTGCCTTTTAGAGCTCTCTGCAGTTCATCCTCAAACTATTTTATGGCTACTTATACCCCCCATGGTGGGTTGGGTTGACATTCCAATATTTGAGTAGCTTATTTCTAGAACTTCTTTCTCCTTCTTTTCCAAGTCAGTTGATTGATTTGAATGGATTCTTCTTTCTTCCTCATGCTTTGGATTTATTCCTCTGTCGCTGCAAACTAGACTCACTATTCGATAACTTCTCAATCTGCAGGTCTTCTAGTTCTGCTTCTGCCGTGTATTATTGCTCCAGCTCTGTTTGGTGGCGTCCTACCTCCTTGGAGACCTTGCTGTATGTGCTAGTTTTCAACTGTACTAGGTCTCTGGGGGGAGGGGTATGTGACACATGAACACACAAATCAGGTGGTTTGTTCCTCCCAGAAGAAAAAGCCCTTTCTGGTCTCAGACATCCAGGGACACTGCTGACTTGGAAGGATTTTAAACCTTGTTCTTGTGATCTTCAGCCCTTCCACAGTGTGAGGATTCAGGTCCCGGATCTGCGAAAGCCTGGTTTGCCCTGTCACTTCTCAAGACAGAACATTTCCCTTGTCCAAGCCAAAGCTGTAATAGCACATTCCTTTGCTCCATCTGAACAGTTTCATTTCTTGGTCACACTTTGCTTGTGCACGGTGTCCTCAAGGCAATCTGAGGTTTAGGGAAGGCATCACAACCCAACTTCTTTTCAGTCCTGAGCATTGAATGGCCCCTCCCGTTGTCCCCTGTGCCCCACAGTGGTCATTGAGATCTGACGATCTGGCCAGCTACTACTTTCAGCTCCTTTGGTATTGTCCCAGTCCTCTGGGTTGTTGGGGTGCTTTTGTTTTGTTTTGTTTTTACTGTGTTTGATGCCCATGACCTTTCCTTTCTCTCTTGTCTAGCCATACATTGAAGAGATTTTGTTTCTATTTTATGCAATATTTCTGGCTGCTTTGGCATAGGATTTCAAGATGTCAAATTCTCAATAGTGCATAAAACAAAAGACCTGTGATGGACAGTGTCTTTTACCAGTGTCTCTTACTCTGGAAGCTTTGCTATGACTACAGTCATTTTCCTACAGAGGTTAACAGCAAAGCATTTGGGGATTGTAGTTCTGTGCACCCTTGGCCCAAGGACTCCGCTTCTCACTACAGTGCTCCAGAGCAGGAGGATCACGTGTGTGTGTGTGTGTGTGTGTGTGTGTATACACACACACAAAACCTAAAATGCCCAAGAGTAAACATCTGGGGTCTCATCTGGAGTCTCCTTAGGTAATCCAGTCTTCATCACAACTACTCTGACATGCACAATACACAAAGCAGTCATCCAGTAAGGACCAATAAGTTTGTCTGCTTTTTTTTTTTTTTTGCTTGTTTGCTTGGGTTTTTTTGTTTTGTTTTGTTTTTTTTTTTTCAAGACAAGGCTTCCTTGTGTAACTTTGTCCTGTAACTCACTCTGTAGACCAGGCTGGCCTCGAACTCACAGAGATCCTCCTGCCTCTACTCCCAAGTTCTGGGATTACAAACGTGCTCCACCACTGCCCAGTGCCACTAAGACTTTGCTCTTATATGCTGGAATTTGAATTTTACACGATTTTCATATCATGAAATGTTAGTCCACTCTATGTTTTTGAGATTTATTTTCATGTGTGGGGGTGTTTTGCCTGCATGTATGTCCGTGTATGTACACCTTGAATGTGCAGTGCCAGCAGAGGCCAGAAAAGAACACCAGGTCCTCTTGGAACAGGAGGTACAGACAGTTGTGAGCCGCCTTGTAAGTGCTGAGAATCAAACCAGAGTCCTCTGCAAAAGCAGTCACTGTTCCAAACTGCGAACCATCTCTCCACTCCTGAAATATTCTCCTTAAATTTTTTTCAGCCACTTAAAAATGGAAAAGTTAGGGGCTGTGGAGCTGGTTCAGTGGATAAAGTGCCTGCCATGTAAGTGGAGTTTGGATTCTCTGCGTGGGTGTGGAAAGAGAGGTATGGTGGAGCATCCCTACAGTCCTAGTGCTTGCAGGACAGACAGGAAGATGGCTGGAGCTCACCTACCAGCTTGTCGTTCCAAGTTGGAGAAGTCCAAATTCAATGAGGAAGAACCCTGTCTTAAAAAACAGAGTGGCGAGCTTTTGAATATTGCCAGTGTTGATCTCTCGTGCCCACCTCTCATGCGTGTATTATGTGTGCAGGTACACACACAGACTTACAGAGAAAGATGTATGAGAACACACAGAGAGACACACATAGAAGTATACATACACACAAACACACACACACTCATACAACATATACACTCAAAACGAAAATCAAATATAAAACTCATTCTTGTCCCACGAGCTATACAAAAACAGGCAGCAGGCTTGGACTTGACGTGTTCCTTAGTGGACTCTGTGTAAGACCATTAGCAATTAGGGGATGTCTATCAGAACCACCTATGAAACATCTTTAAAACAAAAACGTTCTGCCCCTCTTTAGACCTACCATTTAAAAAGTGTTACGAGAGGAACCCAAGATTGTCTTATAAAAGGTAAGTTTACATTCCACATATAATTCTGAGAAGGATCCTGTATTGGTCCACTTTCCATGGCAACAGCAAAATACCAGAGGCTAGGTTTAAAAAAGGTTTGTGTAGTTTAACTTAGAGGCTGGTGAAAGTCCAAACAGGCCGGTGCCAATTCTGGTGCATACCACAGCAGATGTTGCCATGGTGCAAGCCAGCAAGCCACAGGGTAAGACAGGAAGTCAAACACGCAAGCCATGAGACTTACCTTAAATTCCTTCCTAAAGTAGTCCCTTTCGTGACCGAATAAGCTCTCACTAGACCCCACCCACAAAGGCCCCCAGCACCTCTCAACATTACTATACTGGAAGAATAGTACCTCTCAACACATGAATCTTTAGGGGTCACCATCTAGCAACAGATAGAAAAACCACAATTTAGAATATCATAATTCATTTTTTTAGATGTCGTTTTTACTTGGTCTTCAGAGGAATCTCCAGCCAACACAGTCAGTCTGTGTCCCCTCATTCCTCTGACTCCAAAGTCACTAATTCCCTAATCAGAGACTTATCACTGTGCAAAACTAAATCCATGAATAAACAGGACCGTAAGATACTTCAGGCCGGTATACACACACAAACACACATACACATATACACACATACACACACACATATATACACATATACACACATACACACACATATACACCCATGTACACAGACATGTACACACACAAACACTAATGTTTGATGAAGAAGACATCACAAACCAAAAAGGAGAAGGAATTCAGGAGAAAAATCGTTTTGGAATTTGGAAACAGAAACATTGTACATCTTTATCTCACACCACTCACGGAAATAAATACCAGATGCACTAAAGGGTAAAACGTGGAAGAATTAAGCCAGAGGAAGAAACTGGAAGGCAACTGAAGCAAATGTTTGTCAAATCTCTGGAGTGAGAAGGAATTTCCGAGCTTAAAAGCTTATAAAAAAAAGCTGCAAAGTAAAGCTCGGCAGACTTAATGGCATAAAAAACTGTAAACCTGTAAATAATGAGATAAAGGAACTGATGGAAAGAGGTAAACTGAGAAGAGCATTTGCATAGCTCAGGAAGTCGATCTGGCTGACAAAACACAGGAAACAGAGAAGCTAAGTAGTCATCAAAAAAAATCCAAGTTAATCCATAATAGCATAGCTCATCTGTCCATTCAGGAATGAGTCTCCTGTCTGACAGGGCCCCCGCTGAACAGCAAAAGTACACGTGTCCAAACGTTGATATCTGTAGTCTGAGAGGGCAGGAAAGTAACAGGGACTGAGATGAGGTTTCAAAATGTGCTCTCCGACTGACTGTGTGACATTTCCAAGGCATCAGATCTGAAGCAGTGTCAAAGATCACGAGACTTTTGCATATTATGCTCGCAAATACCATCAAGTAACACAGACACACGCTCCATTAAATGGAAAGCTGGAAAATAAAGTCGTACAAATTCTAAGTCACAATTAATGAAATTTAATTACATGATATTTTAATTAACTTCTGTATAAGTGGGGAAGAGAAAAAGAAATACACAAAACATTAGCAGTGTGTGTGCCGACACATAGATGGGCTCTTTTATTTCAGATTTTCCTCAGTAAGATTTATTATACAGAGCTGGAGAGATGGCTCAGTGGTAAGGGCTGTTTCTCGGCACCCACAGGGCAGCTCACAATTCATTGTGTGACTCTCCTCTTCCACAAGTACGCACACACGTACACCTACACAGGCACGCACATATATATATAAATAAAAACTCTCCAAATAAATGTGATTGCATTGTAGTTAGTTTTTCTTAAAGGTAGCTTTTAAGAAGGAGAAATCCTCCTTTGGAAATTGGAATGTGGGGCTGGAGTGATGGCTTAGCAGGTAAAGTGCTTGCTGCCAACCTGCGTTCCATCCCCCAGAACCTCATAAAGAGAACCAACCAACTTCCTCAAGTTGACCTCTGACCTCCACACACACACACACCCTGGCAAACTTGCACCCACATACATACATGCACGCATGAACGTTAAATAAAATGCAATAGAAAATTGGAGGGTGGAGAGCCAGCAGAACGGAAATGGTAACATTTCAGAGTCCATATTTTGAAAAAAATCAGTGATGGAAATCCTGATTAAAGAAAGCCACGTGGCAAAAATCCCAGAGCACAAAGCTGAAACTTCAGGATCGCCTCTGTCCTGGGTTTTCTTTGCACTCGATCTGTTGTTGAGACTACAAAGTAAATAGCTACCGCTATCACTGATAACTAAGTGAAGCCTAATTGTGCGCTTTTAGTCTCAATTAAAATAGTGAGAAATGTGAGCCTTCCAATGGTCTCCCAGATAAACACCACTCTAAATGCACAGCCTTCTATTGGAAACGGTTTAGCATTGCCTTAGCTTTCTGGAAATCTCTGCACATGGATCTTAAGTGTGCCCTTCTTTGTAAAAGCTCCACGCAATCCTCGTTTGTTAAAGGGCATTTGGATTTTGAGATAATGTGCAATTCTTTGGGGGAGGGGGATGTTTTGTTCTGTTTTGTTTTGTTTGTTTCTCGAGACAGGGTTTCTCTGTAGCTTTGATGCCTGTCCTGGCACTACCTCTTGTAGACCAGGCTGGCCTCGAACTCAAGGAGATCTGACTGCCTCTGCCTTCTGAGTGCTGGGATTAAAGGCCTGCGACACCACTGCCCTGCCAATGTGCAATTCTTTAAATGAAAATGTTGTGCAATTTGAGCAACTTACCCGAATCTGTCACCAGACCTTTATCTTCTACCAGGCTCTTAAGGATGAGCTCCAGTTCACAGGGCTTTCTCGCTGGCTTTGGGATAGCTTGACGGGAGACTTGAAGGGCAAAATATTGTGTGTGTGTGTGTGTGTGTGTGTGTGTGTGTGTGTGTGTGTGTGTGTGTGAGAGAGAGAGAGACAGAGACAGAGACAGAGACAGAGACAGAGTGAGAGAGAGGCGGACAGAGGGAGGAAGGGAGGGAGAGAGAAAGGGAGAGAGGGAGGGGGGAGGGAGGGAGGGAGGGGGGGAAGGGAGGGAGGGAGGGAAAAATAAAAATGGAGATTATGTACATGCTCATGTCCCACTCCGTGCGTGAGTCTGTCCGTGAGTCCGTGCGTGCGTGCATGCGCATGTGTGAGCACGTGCCAAACTGGTCAGGAGAGTGATTCTCCGCTCTCTCGCTCCCTGGTGCTGGGTTACAGATGTGTATATCTGGCTTTTTACATGGCTTCCAGGGCTCTAAACTCAGGCTTTCATGCCATCTCCCCTGCCCACAAAGGAGTATTATGATAACATTCTGCACTTCTTAGCTTCTGGCTTCCTTTGCTGAGGCCACATGGACCCTCCCAGGGCCAGCTTCCTGAAGGGGGATGCATTTCTTCGGGTGGCCCGGATGGAAATGGCCTTGCGTGCAGACTGATAAACGCCATGCTACAGATCTCACGTGGAGTCACAATCAAGTCTTCCCGGAGACCGTGCTTTAGGGCTCTGCAAAGTGAGACACTGTCCATTACAGCCGGGCACTTAGGCCTTCAAAACCCTCATTTCTTCTTATGAGACAATAAAATACTTCGCGTAGCAGCAGCAGGTGAGAGCAGAATGTGTCTTAAATATCTGACCTGAAGTGCCAAAGATGCTTAATAATCTTTAAAGTTACCAACAATATCGTTTCCCCCGTTACCAGGATGTTGTAAAATGTCCTAATTAGTCTTTATGTTAATGCCGACACCTCCACAGCACATAAAAAGCACTTTTAATTTTTAAAAGGACAGCTCTGGTTGGTTTGATTTTTATCTCTAATTGGCCTATAATGTCGATCCCTCTGGCACTGCAGACGGGCAAACATTAATTTAACAAGGAACTCATACACCATGGGAGACCAGAGAATCAAGGGAGGAAAAGAAGGCTCCTGCATTCTGGATATGTAATTGGCTCTGTTTGCTTTTACTGCCTGGAAGGTGCTAAACAAGCTTGTCCGCTGCTCAAGCAGGGACCTTTGGATGCAGCTGTTTTCTGGGGACCCTCTGAGGCCGTTCCACCAAGCCTCTGTTCTCGCATGAACAGGGTTCATCAAACTCTTCAGACCCGCTTCACTAAGTGTTCCAGGAGAAACCTCATTGGTCGCAGTGTGATGTACATTCATTACCAAGACTCTGAGACCCGGAATACCAGAGAACTAAACCAGGAGACCCATGGGCTCACAACAGTCACTGTCTCTCCTAGGATCTCTTTAAGGACTTGCTAATCTCAGATGCCCTCTTAAGGTTTCATACACCAGGATTTACTAGTGGGCATAGGTCTGCCGGCAGCATGGATGAGGAGTCCTGGACCCTGCCAGCAGGGGCTAGCAACATCCAATCTAATACTAACCATGCTGCCCCAGTTCAGCTTCCACCAGGCTACCCAAGGTATTTCAGAGCAGCTTAGAGCCCAGTGGCCAAGTGAGGATGGTTAAGAATGCAGGTTCACCTAGCAAAATAGGTTCGGGATTTCAGGATATTTGACCCAGTGGTGCCAACTGTCTAACTTCTGAACGGGGAGTTTTTACAGTGGATCGTCTGAGTCAAAGGAGCCTATTTGCATAGGAGATATAACCTCAGAATGTCATTCCTCGAGATACATGTGAGTCTGGATGCATTCAGAGCAAGCCTCAAAGATCCCTGCTGCAATGGAGACATGTCGGGGTAGACGCTCCATTATTGACCCCAGATGATTCCAGTTGTTGAATAACGACCCGCTTGCACCCTTCCCCCTCCCAAGCCCCATTCTCCCCGATGAGCTGTTGGCAAAGAAAGCTGGAGCCGAACGGAGTAGCACAGCTGCCGGAAAGCTTGCTTTCTTCCCAAGCCGAGAAAACGATGACAATCTTTCACTTGTATTTCCAGCGCTTAGGTTGGAGGACCCAGGGTGAGTGCTGCCATCTCCCTAAACACCCTCTGTCGTAATGGCACCGTTGCCAGGCATCACACACAGCTCATCAACAAACCCAAAGGGGCAGGAGCCGGGTCACGGAGGTTGTCGTCCTGCACGCTGGCGACTCCAAAGGAAACATGTTCCCAGAGCTTGATGTACTGTCATTGAAAGACTAGATCTCTGGCCGGCTCCACTGAGGATCTGCTAAATCAATCATGTATGTTAAATGCATTAACACCACACACACACACACACACACACACACACACACACACACACACACACGTATATTTTTTAACTCCAGTATTCTGAGGTCTGAAATGAAACACAAATACAGGGAAAATTGTGAGCCAAATTTTCACTTAATGCTCAACAATGACTCCACTCAACTCTCATCTGCTCTGCCCCATTCGTCCCCCCTCCCCATTCTCTTAGCCCATAGCACAAGAGGAAGAGAGGAACAGACATCCGAGTGGTGAACAGGACTTAACATTTTCTTTGTACAACCTTGGATAACACTCCAGACTTTTCCTGATGAAAGTCGCTACCTTTGGGTTTCTTTCTCAGTCATATGGTAACCATCGTTCTTTTGGTCTTGTTCTGTTTTTAAGAGACAGGATTTCTCTGTGTAACAACCCTAGCTGTCCTGGAACACACTCTTGTAGACCAGGCTGGCCTTGAACTCACAAAGATCCACGGTCCTCTGCCTCGGGAGTGCTGAGATTAAAAGTGTGTGCCACCACCGCCCAGCCGTAACCGTCAATCTTAACTTCGAATTTTAATTCCTTTTGTTCTGAGCAGGGTCTGCTCCAATCACTACTTAAAACAGGATATGGATATGTTGATTTGATTTTCTCTCAGCCTCCAAGCTCTAGGAGAATATTTCTTATATAGAAATGTGAATTTCTTCAAATGGTAGACTCATTATTGTCTCCACAAACAGAAGGCAAATGGTGAGGTATCAGTGGTACTCTAGGATCATCCCAAGAGATAGCTCACTGAGAAAAGGAGAGCCGAACTAGTGTACAAGTCCCTTTCCGTTACTATCATGAGGAGACGGGGAGGGGGAGGGGGATGTGCAGCCTTCATCCTCAAGGCTCCACAAATGGTAACAGAGGTCTCTCTGCACATGGCATGACTCTGCTGGCATCAGAAGAAGTAGGACCTACATTCATCCAGACTTTTCTTGGGCATTCTATTAGAATGGATCTATCAGTTATGCTCCCTGATGACAGTATCATCATCTGGCTAGTCTAAGCTGAGCCACGAACCCCAAACTGGTACCCTGAGCTCTGCTCTTCTCCCTTGTACTCTCTGCTTCAATCTGTGCCCTGTCAACAGACTTTATTTCAGTCAACAGTTGGTTAGAAATGGACTCAGTGATTCTTAGGGTCCCAGTTGTTCTAATAAAATACCATGATCAAAAGTAATGAGAAAAAAAGAGGGGGCTATTTTATTTTCCAGCTTATAATTCATCAATCCAGAGAAGTTGGGGCAGGAACTCAAGGCAAGAATCTGGAGGCAGGAACTGGTGATGCAGAGGGCTTGGAGAAGCATTGCTCACTGACTTACTCCTCATGGTTTGCTCAGTCTGCTTCTTGTAGCAGCCAGGACCACCTGCCCAGAGGTGGCACCCCCTGCAATGACGTTGGAGCCTCCCACATCAATCATCAATCCAGAAAATATCCTATAGACTTGCCTACAGGCCAACCTATAAAAGCATTTTTCTCTATTAAAATCCCTTCTCAGTTTATCCTAGCCAGTACAGTGACTTAGCTCAAAAGGTCACATAGCTGAAGTCTACACTGGGACCATGTTGAGAGACTGCTGGAATTTATCTGCAGTCATCCCTGCTGAATGTCACTCTAAGAATGAGACCAGCGAGGTGACTCAGTGGGTAAAAGTACTCTGTGCACAGTTCTAATGATCAATCTGAGTTCTGTCCTAGAAACCATAAGACATAAACATGGAAGAAGAATATCAACTCCACAAGTTGTCCTCTCACCCCCACACATGTGCCGTACCACACACATACACATGCATATATATAACAACAACAATGATAAATATGTATATGTGTGTGTTGTGTGTGAAACAAAAATAATTAGTGATGAATCTGAGAGGAGTCGGGGGAGGTGGGAGGAATTAGAGTTGGGAAGGAAGCCTTAGGAGTCATTTAACTCAAATGCTCATGTATAAAATTCTCCAAAAATAAGGTGTTTTTTTTTTTTACGAAGAAGAAATAGAGATAGATAAGAAAACAATCAGAATTTTTAAAATCTAAAAATCACTAGAAACAATTGGGGCACAAAGATCTTTGGGAACCTGATGAGTCTGCTATCAAAATGGTCGCTTCCTCTGTGAGCCATAGCTGGGTCTGACTGTCCCCACTGTGCTGCTGAGAAGTCACATCTGAAGAACCTGATGGTAGGAAAGACCAGCTTACCAGCAACGGCTCTTGTGAAGTCTGCCTTACGCACAGAAATGACCTTGTCTAAAGAGTCAGATGCAAGACTGAGAGATCCTAGGGACTTCCAAGAACTTATGGAATGACTCTGCTGGCGGGAAGAGATGTTGTGTCTTCATTCAGGGAGGTATGGCTATCAATAACTGGGCATCACTGGGGATAGGGGAGTGTCCGTAGAGAAGCAAACTTGTTCACCCAAATCAGTATAGGAATGCCTACAGCAACCACGAAGCCTGCAACATCACCATCCTGGGATGCCTGCTTCTCTTCCTATCTGCAGAATTTCAATGACAGCATCAGACAGATGGGTGGCTTCCCTCTTGGATGCCAGTACAACTGAGACTCTTCTACCAAGCATAACATTAGTGCTCCACCCAAACAATAGTAACCAGCGAAGTCGATTTTTACAGAACAAGCATTTAAACAAAGCACATTTAGGCACATAGAAAAGTAAACAATATCTATCAACTGCAACTTGCTTTTTTTTCCCCCCGAGTTAGCTTGATTCCTGAGATTTGCTCAGAATTCCTTCCAAATCACTCAGCATCATAATCACTTTAGAGCCAAAGCCTCCTAGGGATCACTCTGGATTTTAAGCCAATTTAGAATCAAAATCCTATGTTGCTCTTCCCAACTGCCAGCTGGAATTGTTTCCATCTCGGAAATCATGATTTCCCTTTTTCATAGCTTAATTCTGAAAATAACTTCTCTGCCACATTCTCTCAGAGTACACCTTTCCTTTCTATAAGTAGAAAGGGGGAAAAATGATGCCAGAAACCTCTCTCACCCTTCTTGGGGATTCCTCCTTCCTTCTCCTTCCGAAGGAAGCCACCAGCATCTTTGGAAAGGAAGACGCTTCCCCCCTCATCTTGCTTTTATGCCTCGTTTGTCCTTGCTTATTTGACTTCTTCTCAATCTTGGCTCTTATTTAAAGAATTATATTAATGCTGCTCTCAGTCATGGATGGCCATCTTCCATGTTTTACTTGCACAGTAGAAGAAGTTCAACAGTGGATACACTGGGCTATCCATTTGGCTCATTTCTCGACTGTTCTTTCCATGTTATTCGAACTCAAACTTCCTCGGGCACTCACACCATCGTTTCGATTGTTTGGATGGTGCAGAGAAAGGCAGCTCACCCATAACCATGAAGATCTACCCTCTCTACTACAGGAAAAGTAATTCCTTGCCAAGTGGAAGTTTATGGATGCTCATGTGGGTTAACTCTAGACAATGAGATGTGGAATAATATCTACCGAAGGCTTCAAATAAAAGTTGGTTTTTCTTTATTCTACAAAGAAGGCACAGGGAGGGAGGGGACTGTCTCTTCCTTGGGAGAGTTTTTATGTGCTGTCTTGATATCTAGAAGTGCAACAAGCCTTTTAATAAACAGCAAGAAGTTGGGGTATGACATCATCATGAAGATGAGGTCAGAGCTAGGTTGAAGTCTAGGCTGTGACGACCTCATTCCAGAGCCTAACTTGCTGTTATGGTCTTAGCCAAAATAACGCATTTCCTTAAGGCTCACCCTCATTGAAAAGTGTCTGTGCTGCTACTTGAAGCCCAAACATCCTGCTCGATACCAGCTCCCTAAGGCAAGTGAGAAAGTTTGGTGAAGGTTGGAGAACATGGACTTAACTTGATTGCATGACTCTTTCCCTTGTCCTACCTCAGGGATAGGTGCTGGTCCTGTACCCTGACTGGGTGATGTACAAATAGCGTCTATCCTTTGTGATGAACACGGACCATTGCACTTCTCCTAAATGTTGGATAGTGGAATATTTTGTGAAAATTGTCTATAGTAGAATGTTGGGTTTTAAAAAAGCAAAGGTGGCGTGATCTGAAATCCCAATAACTGAAAAACTCCTAAGAGATAAGCCTAGAAGTTACAGTAATGAGGTCCAAAGAAATAGACACGAGAGCAGCTGCACTCTTTGGCAGAACACATGCTATATTGTTGGAATAGAGGAGTCAAGGGAAAGGAATAGAGAGCTTCAGTGACAGCCAGGCAGCCTAGAGTTGTATACCTTACTTGCTTATGACTCCAACCCTTTACATCTCACAGCCTTCTTTATTAGGATATTTGAAAATCAGAACCAGGACCTGAATTTTACTAGGGTGTTGCTTGAACTTTCTTAAGATCTAGTGTTGCTCCATATACATTTCCGCCAACAGTCATTAACATTTGTGTGGAATTTGTGGTTTTCAAACCCCTTTCACACTTATTACTTCTCATGATTTTCCCCATATCTCTAACAAGATAAAAGCCCCCGCGATCACTTTATCAATGGACTGAAAGGAAAAGTAATACGTTGACCAAGATGGTGCTAACGAACGAAAAGGATCGAAGCCAAGGCCTCCTGACTCTCAGTTCAAAGTTTCCCCTTCACTATGGCCCTCCCCTCCTCTCCATCCCCGAAGGCTGTAACAAATTTGAAGTTATGCTACTGATCAGCAGCAATTGGTTTGAAATAAGAAATCTTTGTATTCAAATATAAACATGAATATTTGAAAATTGCTAATTTGGGCCAAATGTTGGGCTTAAGATGATTGCCAACCTCTTTTGTGAGCACAAACTCCCTTAAACCATTTGTTCTCATGTAACAGTTAGCCTAAGATGTAATACACAATACACATATAGTGTTTCCCATGTACAATGTTTTCCAGCTTCTAATTCACTTTAGGCCATCAAAAGCGAACATAAAACAACCCCAGAGCTCTAGACTTCTGCAATTACCTTGTGGAGAGGGAAAGGGAAGGCCGGGAAGAGTTTTTACAACTGAGAAAATCCAGATTTCGTATTAGTCATGGTCTAAAAATGACAACCCCCTGCCTATAGCGCAGGGCTGCCTCCACCCATCCCTTACCCACAAACTGTAGCTGGCAAAGCCTGCTGCAAAACACATTTCTCTGCCTGGCAAGCCATCTAGAGACCTGAGCAGGGAACCCATTTTTACACAAGCTGGACTGCTCCTCATGGCCTCAGGGGCAAAGTACCACCCAAGAGGGCAGGATCGAAGCGTATGAAACTAGCCAGCTGCAGTTCAAGCCCTTGGCCATGGCACCTAGCCAGCCATGGCCCACCAAGAAGTGGAGTCAACACCAAGGTCCGTCAGCACACATGAGCTTCCTTTCCCTACCAAGAGCTCAAGAGTGAGCTTAATAAGTTTGCTTTGAACTATCCCACATTCACCCCGCCCAGTAGCCTCTGTTTAACCAAGCTGACCGCAGTCAGGAAATTCTGATGATTGAGATGCCAGGATTCCCCAAATACCCGAAACCGGAAGAACAGGGACGAATCACAATTTATAGCTCATCAGGAAAGGATCATGGAGCTTCTGGTGTCAGAAGGGGTCTCCTGCCTTCAGGTGTATTTTTTCAATAATTGTTCATCTACCCGAACGTAATACAATCAAGCTATTACTAAAGACAAAAACCTAGAGGTGGCCCATGATGTCTTTGACAGAATTTTTCTCTCTTCCTTGGTCTCCGTCATTTGATTTCATGCCACTGACTCTTTCTATAAACTCCTTCCCTTGACAAGGCACAAGCTAAATTCTCACAGCACACCCCCTACCTTTACCTCCCCTCTTTCCCAAACCAAGGAGTTTCCCCCTAGGCATATAATAATGATTGCTCACAAATTTAAACCCCCAACCGAGGCCTGGGCTCCAGATGCAAATAGCTCAGAGCAACGTGGTTAAAACCTTTTTATACCCTTTTCCCAGGAGGACAGAGACATTCCATCCAATCAAGGTTCTAGGCCTTGGCTTCCCGTACAAGCACTGAAGAACTGGTTTGAGTTTATGCTTCCCCTTCTGCAACGTCTTAAATAGGGATCCCCGGGAACAGATTCTGAGATGGGAAGCTGTCCATGAAAGGTTTGCTGGAGAGTACTGTCAGGGTATCAGGAAGGGAGGGAGGGAGGCAGGGTTGGACGAAGAACGCAACTACCCCACGATGTGGCTATGGTGGAGACTTCAGAAAGTCCTGTGATGGACTATAAGAAAAATTATTTCAAACTGACATAAGAATCCAAGCCTTTTGATTTCCTCAACAGTCAGTTACTGGCCATAGGTTGTCTCTTAGAATAAGGGGCGCACACCTGGGCACAGTCATTCCCCGGGGCTAGAAGCAATTCCTTCTGAGCAGTGAACCAATAGCCACCACTATTCCAGGAGCTGAGGGTGACGCCTCTT
Organism: Microtus pennsylvanicus; assembly: GCF_037038515.1. Lineage (NCBI taxonomy): Eukaryota > Metazoa > Chordata > Mammalia > Rodentia > Cricetidae > Microtus > Microtus pennsylvanicus. Next base: position 38,797,440 of record NC_134595.1, on the reverse strand, counting down.
TAGTGAGCAGGAATCCGGCAGGAGAAAAAGTCTCCATTATAAGCCTCCTACTATGTATGTGCTTTAGTGAGAAGATGCCCCCTCAAAGGACGTTTCCAGGAGTGTGGTTGGCTGTGTTTCTAGAACAAATTTAAAGAACGAACAAGTAGAGAGAGAGAAAGAAAGAAAGAAAGAAAGAAAGAAAGAAAGAAAGAAAGAGAAAGAAGAAAAGAAAAAAAGAAATCTTACTGCTTCTGTTAATTTTAAGATTGTCAGGGGAAACTATTGTTCCCCTCTTTCAAGACTTTTATTCAAGATTCCCTCGCTGTCATTAGGTCTGTCCCCATAGTTGTTCTTCTGGCTTTAACTACTTACTATGGTCGCATCCGTTTTCTTAACTGAGCCATCAAGCCACTATCCTATCAGGACCCTGTTCTACAAGAGTCCCTGTCCCCAGTCCTTTGGGCTTCCAGAGGCCAATATCTGTTATAAATTGTATCCACATTTATCCTTGTTGACTTTCCTACAGAAATCAGTCAAAAGGGAGACGTCCAGTCTCATAGAATACATATCCTCTGATATGCTCCCTTCACTTCCGGGTCTTGTATTCCTTTCTTTTGCCATCTGTCAGATCATCACCTTCAGTTAGCGTATGTGACCTTCACTTTCTCCAAAGTTCCAGAGAGCCATGCATTGCCATCTCTGACAATCATCAATAGTACATAAAATTTCATATTACTAACGTTCATATTGGTAAACACTCCCCAATCCAAATCTCTGCTCCACCTATTCCTTGAGATCCAATCACTTGCATTCTCTCTAAGTTCCTACTGATATACATTGACTAGGTCCTACAGCTCCTGTGGCCAATAGTTTTCTCCTCCTTTAATGTATCTAGTTCTTCCCAATCTGGTAACAAAAGAATTCACCCCTAAATATGGTTCAATAGTGAAAAAAGGAACAGATGTATGGAAGGCATTGTCACTGGCCTGCCCCGTGTGAGCACTCGGCATGACTGTCAAGCGAGGTGCCTAGGATGACTGGTCATAACCAGGAGATAGATCTTTCCTATGCGCCCAACAGGACTGGAAGAATTTGGAATCCCAAACCTCAAATGCATTAACCCCAGGTATCCTCATCCAGATGGTACTTTCTTGCCTGTTAAGTCCTTAATCTTGGCAGCAGAGCCCATTCAGGCTTTGAAGGCAGTCAGTCTTCTCTCTGAGGCTCCACTTCCCAAACAAATAAGTTCTCTACTTCATCTGCTTGCCAATTAGAGGAAGTCAACATTTCTTTAAATACTTCTAGAGACCCCTTTGGCTTTCATATCTTGCCTTGAAATGGCACTTCATTACCCTGAGGTGGTAATTCTCCCTCTCCGAGGAACTGATGGTCCTCCACACCACAGTTCCTCACTGTGTTCCCACACTGAGGCAGAGGTGCTGAGAGAGTCCCTTGCCATTGCCTCTCATTCTGGATAAACTCCTGAAGGTTTGACTGCTGCGCTGCCGACGTCTATTAGCGACTACTCCACTGGCGATGGATACAGCCATCAAAGTGGCGATTTGTATTGCCCTTTACACTCTTCTTCCTGAGCCCATGTCTGTACTAACTAGATTAGACTGAATCACCTACAGCTTCCAAAAGAGGGTTTTGTGGAAAGGTTTTTGGGGCTGTCATCATAGGAAAAAAATATCTTAAACAATTTAAAGAACAGTCAAGTATAGTGAGTCATATCTAATCTCAATATTAGGGAGAACGAGAGGGTTGCTTTGAGTTCAAGGTTAGCTTGGGTCATTTAACAAGTTTCAAGCAGTCTGGGTTATAGACCAAGATTCTGTCCCAAAAACAAACAAACAAATGAACAATTTAGGATTAGAAATAGAAAATCTTCAAGGAACCAGAAGGGTCTTTGAGAGCTAATTGTCTATAACTGAATCAAGAACCCATTTTTTTTTATGCCCTCATCAGTCAGATCTAGCCTGTTTTATGAGAAGAGTGAAGAGAGAAACCTTGAGGGAGTTCCATTCTGTGGGGTAGAAATCTCAGTGATATGTTAACCTGAGCAGACCCATTGACTAGTTGGGCTCGCCAGCCCTGAGGGGAGACTGTTAGCCGACCAGTGAGTACCCTCTATACACAGACACCACATTTAGTCCATAGCAGCAAAAATGTCATGGCTTTTTCCAAAGCGTTCTCAAGTCTCTCCCTACTTTGTTCAACCCCCGCCCCCCCTCGCTGCGCTGGCTTTGTGTCAGCTCTCGGAGCCCAGCTGTTGCTGCCTTGACCTGAATCCCTACTTTCCGAGTTATCCTCTGTCTTGCCGTTACTCACTGGCTAGGACTCGGAGACACCTTTCTTGACTACCCTCCACACGTCAGATTTGCTCTCACGCCTGCCATCCTCCTCATTATAACACTTTCTACATCTCCTACCTACCGCTCGCCACCATCTGTAAACCTTTTCGCTTGTTTACTTATATGCTATCCATTTCTCCTTCTCGAGTAGAAGCTTTGGTGGTCCCCGAGCCACACTGAGCTATCCATTACGGCATTCTCAGCTCCCGCGCTGTAATTAGATGGGAACACAATCAAATTTTGCTGAATGAATGAACCGAAGCAGAGAAATGACAAGATTGATAAAGACAAATGAGTCGCAGATAATAAACAGCAAGGTTATGCAAATCAGTTGCTGGGTTTGCAAAATCCCTCGGGGAATATGCAGGCCCGTGTGTAAAGGAAGCTGTCACTATCAAGCACAGGCTGATTCTAGAACTTCTGTTCTCCCACTGTGAAGGCAGGCAACCCCAAAGACTCTAGGCTAGGAGTCATCTGCTTTCATCTGTGCCAGTGACAGTTCAGAGCCAGAAAGACATGATCCAAATGTTACTAGGATCATGTCTGTGCCCACTGACTGGCGAGGTCTGTGGAAACCTAGAGTTGGCACAAATCTGAACCAATACTTTTTCTACTAGTATTTTTTCTCTTCAGCCTAATGTCTAACTGTGAGTGGAAGGTGATGGGACAGACTTAGCTGACTTCCCAGGATCTTAACCTCACTGAGGAGCGGATGAAGGGGGGGGGAGATGGGGGGAGGGAGAGGGAACTGGAATTGGTATGTAAAAAAATTTTTTTAAAGTAAATAATAATTAAAATAAATAAACAATTTTTTTAAGTAAAACCTAATAGACATGGGAAGCCGTAGAGGAAGCCGTCTGTAGATCCCAGTGTTTACTGATGGCTGCCAATATCCACTGTGAAACAGACTATCCCTGCCATCAGTTTGCATCCCCACAGACTCTGTTTGACCAGCAGACAGCATCAAAAGCCTTGGTGGTCTTCATTAGTCATTGAGAAGTCATTTAACCTCCTTGATAAAGCAACCTCTCCAGGGATTCAGCTTCCACTCATGAAAGATAAGAGTTGATACAGATATAGCAAAAACAATCTTGAGCTGGGGTTGGACATAAAATTTGGCTCTGCCAGATTTCTTTGTGGTCTCCCACGGGAACATCTCCCTCCTAAGCTTCAACATACAATCTATTGGCCAAGGACGAGCTATGACAACTTCCCAAATTTCACCCAGTTTAAATGACCAATATTCTCTCTGTATGTCTGCAAGCCTATTGAACAGGAGCTAAAGTCTTACCAAAAGTGAAATAGATGCTTATTCCAGAAACTTCCTCTGGGGAAGTTTCAGGTGTAACGAAAAGGAGGCGTGTAAAACAGCTTACTGAGCCCCATCAGAGCCACGTCTGGCAGGGCATTGCCTGGAGTTATGAGTTCCAAATGCAGCATTAAAATTCTTAATGGACTTGGAAACTCATTTGGAGATTTCCTATTTATTAATATTCCCACTGATTCTATTTTCCACTGCACAGTCAATGAAAATGCTATTTTTATCAGCGTGTGTATTACTCATCCACTAGTATGGGGGCATCTTGTATAGATACACAGAGATGCTTTTAAGTTACTTTGAAAATTACTATTTTTATTCTGTGGAGTTAATTGAGCCTGCCACTATGCATCTAATTTATGGAAATCACAAAGACAGCAAGTTGTAAAACAAAAGTGTATTTGATGCATAATACTGGGTTTTCCGCTCTCTAATGCAATGGAATGTGGGCTATCAAAATGATCTTTTTCCCTAACTGTAATGGCTGATTCTTATTTATGGCTGCATATTATATAAAGTTGGATCCATGTAAGCTGATAATACAGTCAGATGCAGCAATTTTCTCTAGTAACACCGGGAGATAAAGTTACCTAAGTCAATATTTTGGTCATTTAAGCACTGATAACCACCCTGTGTATGTATTAATGATGATCCATTTCACAACACATCATTATCCGGATCAATTTGTCTATTCCCTTTTTATATAGATCTAACCGATTCAGCTTCCATTCACAGATGTAGAGCGCCATCAGTACACATTATTTCTTAGTACTTATTGCCTCAAATATTGATTTTTAATTTTTTCTGTCAAACAAAATGTGTGCTCTCATTTTGTGCTGCCAGAATACACTACACACACACACACACAAGGTAGGAACTATCACACTGTATAAAAATTTCCCTAAAATGATGGGGCCCTTGGCTTTGAACATTATTACTTTAAGTTATATTTGTTTCAAGAAATAGAAGCTGATAGTGAGACATTCTTTGGATATATGCTGGGTTGTTACCCAGAATGCAAATGGAAATGAACTAAGCAGAACTCAGAGAGAAAAGAAGCCAGGGGACCTCCTGGGCCTTAGCAGGAAATAAAGGCTCTAAGTCTACACTGCGTAACCAGCAGAGCTTACACACTTCAGCGTGTTCTATCAGTCCTCAAGACAGTGTCATGAGGTGAGGACCACCATCTCCACTGTAGAGAGGAACTCAGGGAAAGAGAAATGAAGAAACAGCCTTGTCTTAGCTACCGTTGTATTTCTGTGAGGAGACAGCATGATCAAGGCAGCTCTTATAAAAGGAACCATTTCACTGGGAGCTTGCTGCCAGTTTTAGAGGACTAATCCACTATCATCGTGGCAGAGAACACAGGCGCAGCACTGGTGCAGAAGCTGAGAGCTTTACTTCCTGATCTGCAGGCGGATAGAGAGACTGGACCCACCCCCAGGACACACCTCCTCCAACAAAGCCACACCTCCTAATTCTTCCCAAACAGTTCCACTTCTGGTGAGTAAGCATTCAAATAGATGAGCCTATGGGTGCAATGCTTAATAAAACCACCACAAGTCCCAAAGTTACAAAACCAATGGCTAAGAGAGCTAAGACTCTACGCTGTTTCATGTGTGCTGTTGTCTTTACAGTACATGGCCAAAAAGTGAAAGTCCCATTAACTGCCATTCTCCTTGTCTGGTGGTTTCAAATTTTAGGTTTATGAAGGAAATATTCTCCCTCACGAGAAGGAGATCATATGCTACAACCCTGGGGTCAATCCTTATAAGTTGAGCATCCCACCCAAATGGGGACATTCCCTGCACAGTGTTATTTTGATCATTGGTAGATCACACATACAATGGTGATCCCATAGAATTATAATGAATGAAACATTTGTGTTGCCTGAAGACTGTAAAGTCATAATTATCATGGTCACGTTTGTGGTGATGTTAGTACAAACAAACCTATCACAAATCAGTTACTTGAAAGAACAATTCAGACATATATAAGAGACATGCACTTGATAATTTACAACTATGCAGCTGCCTTACTATATACCATATTAGACTTTCTAAAAATACTTATTTATTATGTATACAATATTCTGTCTGTATGTATGATTGCAGGCCAGAAGAGGGCACCAGACCCCATCACAGATGGCTGTGAGCCACCATGTGGTTGCTGGGAATTGAACTCAGGACCTTTGGAAGGCAGGTAATGCTCTTAACCTCTGAGCCATCTCTCCAGCCCCCATATTAGACTTTTATCATTATCTTTGGAGTGTATTCCTTTTACTCACAAAAAGAAAGTCTGAGACTGGATGGATGGTTCAGTTGGTTAAGTCCTTACTATGAATGCATGAGGACCTGAGTACAAGTTCCACAAAACAAAACAAAATAAAACAAAACAAAACAAAAAAACCTGGGCATAAGTCGTGTGTACTTAGAACCATAGCCTAACAATGCAGAGACATGTAGATACCTAGGGCTTAAGGCCCAATTTATTCGCTAGATTCCAGGCCAAGAAGAGACCCTGGCTCAAAAAACAAAGGTAGAGATTCTGCTAATTATGCTAATTTAATTAAGTGATGATGGTGAGGTTCTCCTCCAAGACCCATGATTTCACTAGCCCTGGGTAGTGTTGGGTAGGTATCTATTATCAGCATGATTTCCCTCTTGCTGAGTGGATCTTAAGTCCAATTAGAGAGCTGTTGGTTACCACCAAGGTGTAGATGCCATTACTATACCTTCAGGGCACTTTTCAGCACAATTACTATGCCATGTCAGTTGCTGTTGTGGTTCATAGGTATCGTAGCTGAGTAAGACTTTTGGTTGTCCCCTTCTACCATCTTCTGGTACCATGAAAGCTAGTCTTGGTCATTTCCAGCTCAGGGGCCTCTGGGACTTGTTTTAGAAATATATGGCATCTTCAGCAATAAGGGGTTAACTTCCACTTCTGGGGATCAACCAAGAACAATAGCAATATTTGGGATTCTCTTGGACAATCCTAACCTATAATAAAAGAGGGCCTCTCATGCTTTGTATCAGGGGTTTAGTTAGGTAAATACTCTAATCCTAATCCCAAAACTCTCAGCCCTTGGTATAGGAGGTATTTCTATATTTGTGTTGCTTTCATTGGTTGAATAAAGAAACTGTCTTGGCCTTTTGATAGGGCAGTACTTAGATAGGCGGGAAGACAGAACTGAATTTTGGGAGGAAGAAAGCAGCAGATAGAGCTTAGCTACCATGATGGGGCCAGGTCAGACATGCTGAATTTTTCCCAGTAAGCCACGACCTCGTGGTGACATACAGATTATTAGAAATGGGTTAAATCAAGATGTGAGAGTTAGCCAATAAGAGTCTAGAGCTTATGGGCCAAGCAGTAATTTAATTAATACAATTTCTGTGTGGTTATTTCGGGGCTAAACTAGCTGGGCAAATGGGACCAAAAGCAGCCAGCCAGCAAGCCCTGGTGGGAAATTTTCATTTAAACCATATATGTATAGTTGTACATTGACTTATGTATATTATATGTATTTTAAGGAAGAGAATTAGTAACATGATTCCTTATCACTGTTTCAAGCATCCTTACTGCTGTTTTACTCTCCTCCTTCTTCTATATTTATTTTCTTCCCTACTCCTAATTAATTACATCTAAATAGTTGTCCTTACAACCACAGATAAGTGTAGTCCTTACCCTGCATCAAGGAAACTTCTCCTCGCAACAAATAGAGTACATTACAGAAAACCATCACAAACAGAAAGGCAGAGATATGGAGCCCAGTCCTAGGGGATATGTCTATAATAGAACTGCTCCAAAACTACATGGAAGAAGAACTATTATGGAAGAAGAGCAAGGCAGAGATTGGAAGAGTCAAAGGAACTGAGAGATTTCCATGAGATCGTGTCTCAGCCTAGTGTAGTGGTTTAAGTGAGAACGAGCCGCACAGGCTAATATATTTGAATGCTTGGTCCCAGGTGGTGGAACTGTTCAGGAAGGATTAGGGCTGTGGCCTTGTTGGCAGAGGTGTGTCACTAGGGGTGGGCTTTGAGGTTCCAAGAGCCCACACCACTCCCAATTATAACTCTGACTTCTGCTTATGGATCAGATGTGAGCTCTCAGCTACCACTCCAGTGCTAGGGCCTGCCTGTCTCTGTCATGCCCCCCGCCATGATGATCATAGACTCTAACCCTCTAGAACTGTAAACCCCACTTAGATGCTTTCTTTTATAAGTTGCCTGGCCGTGGCACTTTGTCACAGCAATAGAAAAGTAACGAAGACATCTAGGAATGTCAGGAGCTACACGCATAAAGTCTGCCAGAACATGAACTAAGCAAAGACAACAACAACAGGCATGCCAAAATGGACAAGGAAAGGCCACAAGGCCTCAATACCTCACAAAGTACGATAGGCAACTAAGGAATGCAGAGAGAGGACAAGACAGTCTTCTAAGGACAAGAACACCCATTTGGTTATCCCATACTAAATGATCAGTCCCGAAAACATACAAGTAACATTGTAGAGACTGAGTAAGTTATACTTATATGTTTAGGAATATACACACATATATTTATAAAATACTTTTGTGTGTGTGTGTGTGTGTACATGTGTGTGTGATGGCTATTCTTGATTGTCAAATTAATTATATCTGGAATTAACTAAAACCCAAATGACTGAACACTCCTGCGAGGAATTTATTTCTTAATTAAATCATTTGAAGTAGGAAGACCCACTTCTAATCAGATCTTTGAGGTAGGAAGATCCAGCTTCAATCTGGACCACACCTTCTGCTATAAGCCTATATAAAAGACACGGAAGAAGGAAGCTCTCTCTATTTGCCTGGGTGCTGCCATGCCCCCCACCATAATGATAATGGAATAAGCCTCTGAAACTGTAAGCCAGCCCCAATTAAATGCTTTCTTTTATAAGAATTGCTTTGGTCACAGTGTCTCTTTGCAGGAATAAAACAGTGACTAAGACAGTATCTAACAACAACTAATGAAAATTAAAAAGAAAAAAAGAGGCTTTGAGTTAAAAAAAAAAGAAAGGAGGGATAAGCAGGACAGTTTGGAGGGAGAAAAGGGAAGAGGGAAATGATGCAATTGTGTTATATTCTGAAAAAATAAAATAAATCATAAAAGTTACAAGGTAGACTGTGCCTGGAGTCATGACCACCACCAGAAGCAAGTGTGTGGGTGCACACACACATGGGCACACATTTGCTGTTAAACTATTTTTGTTCCCTGCTGCTTTGATGAAAATGTTTATCTGATCTAACAGTTTTCTGACGGTGTCTTTAGGGTTTTTCAGGTATTGGGAGGACATCACCTGCTGGTAGTGACACCTTGATTTCTTCCTTTTCTGTTTACATTCCCTTTACTTCTTTTTAAAAATATCTATTTATTTATTTAGTATGTGCACAGCATTCCTTCCATATGTGCCCGCAAGCCAGAAGGGGGTGCCAGGTCTCATTATAGATGGCTGTGAGCCACCATATGGTTGCTGGGAATTGAACTCAGGACCTCTGGAAGAGCAGTCAGTGCTCTTAACCACTGAGCCATCTCTCCAGCCCCTCCTTTTACTTCTTTCTCTTGCCCTATAGCTCTGGCTACAAATTCAAGTGCTACTTCAATAAGAACGGGAAAAGTCCAGCATCAGTGAAGTGCTGCCAACTTAAACAGAGATCACAGACTAAGGCTGGCCCAGCTAAGCTGAGGTGGTTGACACGGAAGAGTGACAACTGACGAGAATTGCTTACACTAACGAGATGCTATGGCTGCTTGCTATGCAAAGCTGTACTTGAATGATCAGATCTAGTTAGAACTTTTGTTTGTTTTGGTTTTTTGAGACAGTTTTTCTTTGTGTAACAGCTCTGGCTGTCCTGGAACTCGCTTTGTAGACCAGGCTGGCCTCGAACTCACAGAGATCCGCCTGCCTCTGCCTTCCAAGTGCTGGGATTAAAGGCGTGGGGCACCACTGCCAACCTAGTTAGAACATTTAACTTATTAATTCAATTATATGTATACATGCTTTAAAATATACAAATGAGTACTAATTTATGTGTAATTATAAATTATTATTATACAAAGTTTGATCAATTCATTTCCTCAAAGAGTACATTCTTAAAATATGCACAAATAATCTGGACAGCAATTATAAAATTTTCTAGAAGACTTATTAAATTTTCTCTGTATTAAATTTTCTCTAGAAATTTCACTCCAACTCACAAATACCAGGTCTCAGTTCCATGACCATAGAAGATTTTCAAGATAGCTATAAGTGACTGGCTTCTTGTGACACTCAATGCCCATGAGGCTATAACCTCTGGATTAATTAAATTATTAAGTCATGTTAATTTCTTGCCTCTTTTTAAAACTGCTTTACTTGGATGATTAGCTGGCACTAATCAAACTCTCTTCAAGATAATATGTCTGTCAAACTCTTCTCTACCTGCCAGGGATGTGCTCATTCTCTCCAATTACTTGATGAGTTTGTCAAGAAGCCCAGCTGAGGATTCCTGGCAATATTCACATGCTCAACCACATTTCTGAGACAGGTAGAATAGATCTTAACTTCGATATGTTAAGAGTAGTAAGTCCTCTGCCCTATTGCCCCCATTATCTGTCAAGCTTTCCCTGGGTATCAGGTGTGGGAGTAGCCATCAGAAGGCATTTTATAGGCCTACCTAAAGAGTCCAGCAGGGATGCAGTTCATGTGAATCCAGTATATAGATACTTCTGCACACGGTGAAGTCAGTTTTTAGCCATCCTGGTGTAGCGACAGCTCTTAGGAACACTCATTGGGCCAACTTATCTGGCCCCGGGACAAGAACCAGATGTCACATCAAAAATACCCACAAGATGTATGGCACCCAGAGCGGAGTATGTGGGTACTGGCGAAGAAACATAATTTGAAATGTATGGAACCAGAAGCTAGTCTGTGGGAAATTCTTCCAGTCATCAGAAATGCAAAATTGCAAGTAGAAGATTTGGTTCTTATTAATGCCTAATAAGAACAGAAGTTCAGTCTTATTGAGGAAATACACTCAATAGTGCAGCACATACAATTATAAATGCACCGTTCGTTTTTTTTTCTTTTTGATGGGAAACATATGAAATCAATGTATCAGAATTCCGGGATCTACTGGGGAAACCCAGAGCAGTCCCACAAGCAGACTCCAACAGCCACAACAGCTCAATTACAAATGAAACTCGCCAGCGGTTTGCTCAAATCTGACAGCCAACCTGACTGCAAATGACATTACCAAAAAGAAGTTACAAAGCTCAAAGGGGCTTCTCTGAACTAGTTATGTTTTGTTTTAATTCCAACAAACTGAATTATCTTTATATTCTTATATGGAAGACAATATTATAAAACTATTATCATAGGCAGAGTATTTTCTGGAGTTTTTAGAGCTCAGATTGGTTTTTTTTTTTTTTTTTTTGGCTTTTAAAAGTGATCCCCCCCCACACCTTATTCAAAATTACCATTCGTGGGTAGGAGAGTTGGCTCAGGGAATAAAAGTGTTTGCTCCACAAGTCTGACAATGTGAGTTCGATCCCTGAGACGCACGGTAGAAAGAGAGCTCTGACTCAGACTTTTTCCTCTGACCTCTACACATGTGCCATGGCGCACACACATACACACACACACACACACACATACACACACACACATTCACACACGTTCATCAAAGACACATATCCAGCATAAAAACAAAATTAACAACATTTTTAATAAACAAAATAATCTTCCACCAATTAAAAAAATTTACCCTCTATGTCTTAAAATGGGGCCGTGAAAATTGACTGTTAAAAAGTTTAACTAAATGATCATGACGAGAGAGCTTGAGGGGAATCAATGTTTGTGCTCTGGGCAACTGAAATTATCATCACAATTCCCCAGCCAGCTCTCCTCTCCTGGCCCTTCATGGGCATCAGAGACCAACAGAGAGGAAGACAGAAAGGAGGGACAGCAATTAGACCCTACTACCAAGAATAAAAGATTAGTGCCTCAGTCTGGAGCTACATACTGCTGGGTAAATAACTCTCTGAGAACAGCTACTGCACCTGCCTTAAGAAGGCATTGTAGGGCCTGGAGAGATGGCTCAGAACACTTTCTGGCCCCCACCACTCCAGTTGAGTGACTCACAAGTGCCTGTAACTCCAGCTTCAAGGGAACCAATGCCCTCGTCTAGCCTCCAAGGTCACTACATACTCATGTAAATATAGACAACACACACATACGCACACATACACACATTAAAATAAATAAAATTAGTATGTGTTCAAAAATCCATTGCATTAAAGAATTCATCCACGGAGTAAACTTAGATCAACACCTTGCACCAAGTGATAAACCTTCACCAGAGGCGAGCTCCTATTAGAGTCTTATAGTTGCTCTATCTGCCAGGTCAGTCCCTCATTCAGTTCTGATAACCACCCTTATTTCCATATTGTGAAATACAAGGTCTGTATCATATAACTCACCCAATATCTTATCTAGTCATGAGTGGAAACGAAAGAAGTAAAAATCCAATTCCACCAGACCTGTTTCCAGTGCACCATGGACCTCAAAAATTGACTTTTGTTCTTAATTCACATAAATGAAAAACTAGATGATGGCAGCACTGAAAAATTGACATCAATTACCTCGAGTAAAACAATTGATGGCTTGCTTGTGAAAGGGCTTGCTTGTTTTAAATAAACAGAAAATCAAAAGCTATTGAGGGAGCCTTAAGTCTTTGCAGTATTTGCTATTTCATACCCTTTGTGAATTTAAAGTCATTTGATTTAGGAACATAAAAGCATATTTTACATGGATTGCCTTCTTGAAATTAGCCTGCTACATTAAATTAAAAGGCATTTTTATTCAGACAATTCTGACAAATTTTCCAATTGCCTGGCTTGTGAGTCGTTTTTCACTCTTGTTACCAACAGGACCGCGAGCTGCTGAGCATCACGGAGCCCAGCATCACTTCGTTTCTCTTTTTTTTCTCTTCTTTTCTTTTCCTTTCTTTTCTTTTCTTTTCTTTTCTTTCTTGCCAACTTCTGTGGAGGTGAAGCATTGCGAACGATAGAGTATAACCACACTGAAACAAAACAAAGAGCTATTGTGTTGTCTGGAGTTAGTTTCACTACAGTAAAGGGTAGAGACAAAAAGCACTCATTTCCAGCGAAAGAATTCAGAGGAAGAAAGGACAAGCTCCTGGAGGCATGAGTACAATGTCTGCCATGCAGAATTTAACAGTCTTCTAAGTATCTAGCAGTATATGGATTTTGTCGTTTTTAAAAGAATCCTATCACCTCCACAGAATTTGGAAATCTTTCCCAATTCTTCAGCCCCTTACTAATAAATATTTTTATCGCAGCTGCAAAGCAACATCAACCCCAACCCGCAGCCCAAAACAGAGGTTGTCCTCAGGGGTTCATCACGGTGTCATGCTGGTCCCCAGAAGTCTCTTTGGGCCCACACAGTAAGCTAAAAATTTCTCCAATGTACTGCCAATTAAAACCTGAGAGATTTCACAGTGAGGCCTGGAGTTCTGGGTTTTCTTTAGAAACTAGAACATCATATGGTCATTCCTTCCGCGTACTAACGAGCAGTGTATTTTGAGTGGTAGCTGTCCCACTTGGACGGAGCACATGTTCTGAACACTGCCACAGCCTAGCCACCTCTTCATCACTGCTTCCCAGTGGAGTACAACTTTAGCTGACATTCCTCAGTATTCTGGAGCTCCTGGGCCTCTTTTTAAATGAAGAAAAATCTTATGTGGGGCAGGAAAGATGACTTAGCAACTAAGAGTGCTTGCTCTTGCAGAGGACCCAAGTTCAATATTCAGCAATATCTAGTACTCAACACTCACAGCTGTCTGGAACTTCATTTCTGAGGGGCAGGCGGGGGGATCTGACATACTCATCTGGCCTCTCGTATCTGCATGCATATGGTACATATACGTATACTCAAGCAAACACCTACATTATAAACACATTGTTTTACATCTTTGTGTGTGTGTGTATGTACATAAGTGCAATGTGTGAATGTATGTATATGCATACCATGGCACACATGTGGAAGTCAAAAGACAACCACACCAAGGCTCACCTTCTATCTTATTTGAATCAGGGAGGGTTCCCTGTCACTGCAGAGCACACCAGACCAACTGGCCTGTGAACAGCCAAGACTTTCTGGTCTCTATCGCCCATCCTACCTTGAAAATACTAGAATTGCAGACAGACGCTACCACATCCAGCTGTGTAAGGGTCCAGCGGATCCAGATTTAGCTCTGAGCTTACATGGCACTGAGCCATCTACTGAGCCATTTCCCCAGCCCTGGACTTCCTAAAGTAGCAGGCCTTGAATCATGAAACCCTTTCATGTTCTTAAAAATTATTAAGCACACACAAAAAAACCCTGCTTATGTTTCTTATGACTGACAGTAGTTGACACATAACAATTCAAACTTAGAAAATATTACAATACAAAGAGACTCTATGTTAACAGAAGTAATATTTTTAAGGAAAATACTATCTTCACAAATAAACAAAAGATCATGGGACTACTTGCATTGTTTCATAGTTTTCAAAGAACTTTTTCGTGCCCATTTTAACCAAATCAGCTGTGCTCTCAAATCTGCTCTCAAGATGTATTAGCTTGCTTAAAGCATGTAAAATGACATCATACAACCATCCAGGTAATGGGGATGCAGAGGTGTTTGAGCACTCTCTTCAGATGGCAGGGGCTATCCTTTGTTGCTGCTCCACCCAAATTCAGCCAAGTGATCAAGCCTAACAGACTGCCAACACGGAAACCAAAAGCCTAACAAGGAATTCACCATACAGTGAATTGAATCAGTGCTCTGGCCCCTGCTCTAAACGAGTCTTTTACCCATGCAAGGCCGTCTGACTCCAGGTGTTCGTCATTCGGGAAATATCAGTTCACTGAGTTACGGATTTCCCAAATGTTGACACATTTCACTCTATAATATTTTTGAATAATCACATTTGTTTGCACTGTGATCGCATCAGGAAAAACAATTTTAAGTACTGGGATGCTGTCGAGCTCACAGCAGTAGAACCAAGTTTTCCTGAATTTTAATAGTGTTTTCAAGCTTCAACTCCATCATTGCCAACAAGTTATGACAGTTGTTTTCCTGGAAACGAGAGGCTAACTTCATTCACTTTTGAGAAAAATATCTCCCCGATGCCCACGCTTGAATAACCATAATTAGCTGTTAATCACTCTTTCAGATAAATATGTTTATTAGAGGGAAAATGAAAATAAAACAAAATCCAGCAACTGCGCACACATTTTCCCACCTCCAGTGCACAGAATGGTTTTCTGTGCACTAGGCTTAGGAATACAACTCACAGATTACGCTAAACACACATGTACGGAATAAGAGTTGATTCTAGTGGAAACGGCATATTGTTTAATGTGGCCATGGGACAGTGAAGAACACAATGACTACTACAACAAATTCTTGCCGCTGCCTTGGTTTGTGATGAGAAGCTGTGAGTTTCACCCACATTTGTAGTAGGCTTTTGCTTTTGGGCTTCCACCCTGCTCGCAAATCGTGATGTGAAGACTTACCATTAGTTTTGAATGCTCAACCTAGCTGAGCTCTTCTCTGGCTAGCTCTTTTAACTTAAATCAACCTGTTTTTCTTTATATACCTTTGGCCTCAGGGTCTTTTACTTTTACTTTCTTTCTGTATGTCTTTTCTGCTGTCTCTATGTCTAGCTGGCTGTGGCTGCCTGGCTTCTGGTCCCAGGTGTGTCCCTTGTTCTCTCCTCCTTTGCTCATTCCTCCTTCTTTTTCTCCCGAGCCTAGATTTCTCCTCCTATTTATTCTCTCTGCCTGCCAACCCTGCCTATCCTTTCTCCTGCCTAGCTATTGGCCATTCAGCTCTTCATTAGACCAATCAGGCACCTCAGGCAGTCAAGGTGAAACCAATGCAACACATCGTTACATAATTAAACAGATTCCACATAAACAAAAGTAGCACACCTTTACACACTTAATGTAATATTCTGCATCATATAAACAAATGTAACACGTCTTTGCCTAGTTAAAATAATATTCCACAACACACACTAGAGAGAATACCAACGCCATGGAAAAGTAATTTAGCTTCTTGTTGTTATAAGGGCAAGCTCAACCTCCGAAATCCATCTCTGGTTTCATGCTCTGAAGCGTGTCTTTCTCCATACACATTTTCACCATTGCCATCACCATGATATAATGCAGTCAAGAGGGGCCCTCATCGAAAGACTATACTATGCTCTTTGGACTTTTAGCCTCCCTAGATGGGAAATGGTCAAACACCTTTTCCTTATGAAGTTGACCTCCCTCACGTATTACCATATAGAGTACAAAAAGGACTAAGAGGCCATTAAAGTCTGCAACAATGGCCTACATACACGTTCTAATGACCACTGCCACCATATACTTCCCCACCTAGAGTAAGCACGCTTCAGACTATCAGCTCATGCCTGGGGTGAATGAACAGTAGGGATTACACTCTGATGGCCCAAAAGAGATAATGTTTTGAAGATGAGAAACATTTTCTGTGGGTACCAAATGCATACTTAGCCTAATTTATTTATCCAGAAGAAAATAAAGAGAGGCCTGTCTACAAATATTGTTAGTGTTTATTAAGACACCGCTATAAGACATGCAGGAATGGCCCAACATACATAAATCAAATATATAATCCACCATATAAACAAGCTGAAAGATAAAAATACAGGATTATATCACTAGATGCAGGATGACAAAATCCAACACCCCTTCATGATAAAAGTCCTGAAGAAATTAGGGATATGCCTCCAACATATTAAAGGCAGCAAACCCATAGCCAACATTAACTTAAATGGAGAGAAATTAAGCCATTCCACTTAAGTCAGGAACAGAACAAGGTTGTCCACTCCCTCAATACCTATTCAATATAGTACTTTAAATCTTAGCTAGAGCAATAAAACAACTAAAAGAGACCAACAGGATACAAATTGGAAAGGAAGAAGTCAAAGTATCGTTATTTATGATAATGTACATGAGTAACCCTAAAAAGTCAACTGAGAAACACTTAAACAGCTGATAAACACTTTCAGATAAGTAGTTAAATACAAAATTAACTCATATATATATGACTGAGAAAGAAATCAGGAAACAACAGCCTTCACAATAGCTTCAAATAATATTAACTATCTAAGGGTAACTATAGCAAATGACAAATTTATATGATACATACTTTAAGACAACAGAAAATAAACTTGAAGAAGGTATTAAAAGATGAAAATATCTATTGTGCCCATGGATTGGTAGGATTAACATAATAAAAGCCACCCTACCAAAGCAATCTATAGATTCAATGCTATTCCCATCAAGATTCCCACACAATTCTTCACAGATCTTGAAAGGACAATTTTCAGCTTCATATAGAAACACAGAAAGTCCAGGATAGCTAAAACACTCCTGAATACTAAGAGAATTAGAGGCATCAGCATTCCCTACCTTAAAGGATACTACAGAGCTATATTAATAAAAATAGCATGGTATTGGCACCAAAACAAACACATTGATCAATGGAATTGAATTGAAGACTTAGACATAAATCCACACAGCTAAGGATACCGTATTTTTTATTTTTTAAAAAGGCCATAAATACACACTAACAAAAAAACACAGGATCTTGAACAAATGTTGCTGGTCAAGCTGGATGGCTGCATGTAGAAGAATCCAAATTAATCCATACTTATCACCCTGCATAAAACTCAACTCCAAATGGATCAAAGTCTACAGCACAAAACCAGATACACTGCATCTAATAGAAGAGGAAGTGGGGAATACCCTTGAACTCATTGGCACAGGAAAATATTTTCTGAACAGAACACCCATAGAACAAGCACTAAGATCAACAATTAATAAATAGGATCTTAAGAAACTGAGAAGCTTCTGTAAGGCAAAGGACAAAATTTATCCTGAGTGAGGGATCCCAGACCCAGAAAGTATATATTCACTTATATGTAGATATTGTTTGTTAAGTCAGTGATAACCAAGCTACAATCCATAGAAACACAGAGGTTAGATATAAAGTAAGCGATTAGTGGGGACAGATGGATCTCATTAGGAAAGGGAAACAGAATAGATAGCTAAGGATGGATGGGAGAGGGGGCTAGAATGGGAGGATCAAGTAGGGAGGGAAGGAAAGCGGGGAATGATAGAGAAAATACAGGGAGAAACAGCTAAAATTATGGGCCATTTGAGGGGTAGTATGAAAACATAATACAATAGAAGCTTTCCTAAATATTTTTATATATGAAAACAATCTAAATAAAATTGCCAAATATTGGGGGAAGACAGAGCCTCACCTGAACATCATTTGTCATCAAATGAAGCTTCCAATATCAGAAATGGGTGATATCTAAGTAAGTTGTTGGCCAAAAGGGTCCCATAAGAACCCCAAGACAATTAAGATTGTTGTTAAGACTGTAGGTTTGTCTCCACAAACCGAGAGCAAGACCCTGTTGTTGAATACACCACCTACACAATTCACTGGCCACGAAGAAATCAAGCTGGTGCCTACATAGAGCCTTCACCCCTGGAGTGTGTTGGCATCTTTGGTACAGGAGGGTACTCTGCAAGTTACCAAAGGGGAACTGTAAACACCAATCCAGCTATGAACCCTTGGATCTGCAATGGTACTCTTCCTGCAAGAGATGTTGGTGCAAAGATGACACGAAGCTTGTAGGAATAACCAGCCGATATCTAATTTGACTTAAGACCCACTCAAAGAGATGGAATCTCTGCCCGACACTGATCGGGTGACCAAGAATCTGAGACTAGATAGCCCAGGGACTGGGGGCAAAATCAAATGCCACTGCTCTACTAAAAGAACATAGCCATAAAATGACTCCTAATGAACATTCTGCTAAACCCATAGATAAGTGCCTTGCATAACCATCATCAGAAAAGCTTCCTCCTACACCAGATGGAAACAAATACAGAGGCCCACAACCAGACAATATGCAGAGAATGAGAGATCTTGGGACACTCAGCCCTAAAAGAGATGTCTGCATCAAATCCCTCCTCCCAGGGCTCAGGGTTCCCTGCAAAAGAGAGGTGGAAAGGGTGTTAAGAGCCAGAGAGGGTGAAGGACACCAAGGAAACAAGGCCCTCTAAATAAATAGAATCAACAGACATATGAACTCATAGATACTGAGGCAACACATATGAACACACATATGAACACATATGAACTCATAGAGAGAGGGCCTGCGTGGGTCCTTCCGGCATCTAGTGTGATTTCCAGTTTAGTATTTTTATGGGATTCCTGAGTATGCGAACAAGTAGGTCTCTGCATCTCTGTTTCTTGTGTCTTTTCTTGGGCTCTTTTCCTTCTGTTTGTCTTGTCCAATTCTGCTGTGTTAGGTTTTGCTTTATCTTGTTTTTTTTTTTTTTTTCGAGACAGGGTTTCTCTGTGGTTTTGGAGCCTGTCCTGGAACTAGCTCTTGTAGACCAGGCTGGTCTCGAACTCACAGAGATCTGCCTGCCTCTGCCTCCCGAGTGCTGGGATTAAAGGCCTGCGCCACCACCGCCCGGCTATTGCTTTATCTTGTTATATTTTATTTTATTCCCTTATTATCTCCCTTAGGAGACTATTTTTTCCTCATGAGACAGGAAGGTGGTAGATGAATCTGGACAGGAGGGGAGGTAGGGAAGAACTGGGAGACATAGAGGAAAGGAAAACCATACTCAATGCATATTATGTGAGAAAAAAATCTATTTATTCAATAATATTTATGCACAAGCTATAATTCCAGCTTTGAGGGAAGGGCAACAAAAAGAAACATGGGACCCTGTGTACCAGTCCCTTGTGTAAACTTTCATTCTAATTAGCATATAAAATGATTAATTTCATTAGACATTTTCATACATATATCCCTCCATACTTTGCTCATATTCCTATACCCCCTCTTTGATCTCCCTCCTACTAATCCCGCCCCAAGAGTCCACCCCTCTGCTTTCATTTCATACATACATGAATTCTATGTGAATATGAATAAATATATATTGAACTCTAGATCAGGTGACCTTTTGTTGGCATGTTTTATATTTAGTTCATTCCAACACCACTGTGAGGGAGGTAATATAGCTACTTCATAGTACGAAGAAATGAGGTTATTTTGTCCTGAATCTTATTTTCTCCTGTGACAGGAGTAAAAATTCTAGCCCAGAGCTGTCTGCCTCCAAAACTCAAGTTATGGCAGCACAAACCTTTTCTGCATATGGAGCCCAAGCAACACAAAGCTCTCTTATCTGCCGACTATACCTACGTGCTACTGAACTCAGCAGACATGAGCAAATCTGACTCCACAATTTGCTCTGTAGAAAGCTCATTTCCTTGGATGGTAAGATCAAAGACAGAAAACACAGGTGAAGGGTGACTCATCAAAGTATGAGAGAAATGAAGAAAGGAGAAAGAGCCATTGTAGTGGGGAGAGGAGGGTTTTGTAGGGACTGCCAGCTCTCCAATAATGACATGGAGACTTATTATTAATTATAAAAGCTTGGCTGATAGCTTAGGCTTGCTTCTGACTTACTCTTATAACTTAAGTTAGTTCACATGTTTTGGTTTGGTTTGGTTTGGTTTGGTTTGCTTTGCTTTGCTTTGCTTTGTTTTGGTTTGCTTTTTTTTCAAGACAGGGTTTCGCTGTAGCTTTGGTGCCTGTCCTGGAACTAGCTCTTGTAGACCAGACTGACCTCAAATTCACAGAGATCTGCCTGCCTCTGCCTCTCAAGTACTGGGATTAAAAGCATGGGCCACCACCTCCTGGCCAGTTCATATGTTTTAATCTATGTCCTTTTATGTGACTTGATTTCCTTTACTTTGTAACACCCATGCGTTTTTGCTCTCCATCCTCTGGCATCTCCTCACGACTCCACCCTCCTTCCCAGTGTCCTCTTGTGCCTGGAAATCCTGCTTAGCTATTGGTCCGTTCAGCTTTTTCTTAAACCAATCAGAATGGCACCACTTCACAGTGTACAAAAAGATTATTCCACAACAGGCCCTGGCTGTAGACGCTTCTCGAGACCTGGTATGCTAGCTAGACAGGTAGACTTAACAGTTAACAGCAAGTCCCCTTAGACCATTATGTTAGTTCTTCATTTTCCTAAGATGAAATACTAGCAATAGGCAAACTATCACAATGCAGGCAACAGAAGAGGGAGGCATAGCTTGCAGCGCTGGCTGCTTAAAGGGTTTGCCCTTTAAGCAAGAAGGTGAGTTCTGACAATCCCGGCACCCTCACCCTCACGTCTTATCTTCTTTGACCTTCTCAACACTCCATGGGGCGTGTCTCATTGGCACTTCTACACAGGAGGACCTGCAGATAAGAGAGAATATCTCTAGGGAATTCTAGAGATGACGAAGCCTGTTCCTATCAATCGGGGATCAACAACTACAGCCTACGAGCTAAACTCAGCCTTCACGCTGCTCCTTAAGTACAGTTTAATGGGAGCTGAGCCACGTGGCTCTTGTTTAGGAATGTGACTGATACCGCATCACAAGAGCCTGAGCAATGGCACTGAAGACCATGTGGTCTGCACAGCCAAAAACGTCCTCTACATCTTTGCAGAAAGGGTTTGCTACCTTCTTGTGCTCTTGGTGTGAGTTCCTGTTCTTATGGCGGCTGGTTCTGTTCATGTGCGTGCTTTGTTTTAATTTGGTGTTGAGATTAGCTGTCTCTTGAAAGCAGCCATAAGAAGCTACTACTGTGTCGAGTGAGGGTGAAGGGATTTACCTTCAAAAGGCGGTGGCGGCAGGGGGGGGGGGAGATGGACCCCACCTCGCAGCTATGCGTTCATTAAGATCCACAGACATACACTAGGAAGACAGCCCAGCCCAGTCAGTAATGCACTTAGCCTGCAAGCACCAGAGCCCAAGTTCAATCCCCAGAACACGGGTTTTAAAATGCTAGACATGTTTGTAACCCCAGAGCTGGAGAAATGGAGGCAGGTGGAACCCTGGGGCTGACTGACCAGAAGGCTAAGCCTATGTAACATGTCCCAAGTTGATGAGAGACTGTCTCAAAACAAACAAAGTAAACATACAGATAAATAGTGGAACAAACCAGAGAAATAACATCAAGGTTATCCACTGACCTTCACATGCACAGGTATACACATGCAAGCATGTACACACACACACACACACACACACACACACACACACACACACACAATCAATGGACATTGTCCCTAAGCTTACCTGAAGTGCTGTGATTAGCTGATTTAAGGACAACGTGTTCCCAGAGGAGTGAACTCCTTAGAAACTAGAGCACTGTTTGCTCTCCTGTTGTGAACAACTAGAACATGCTTGGAGTTTACCAGCTGATATAAGGAACATGAAAACGGTATTACAGCAATCACATAGGGGGCGGGGGCCGGGGAGCTCTAATTAAGCCAAAGGTGACAAGCTATGTCAGGGCTGAAGAACCGAATCACTTATGTCAGGCCTCAGGCTGGATGCAGAGGAGGCAGCTTCTCAAATTACTGTCTGACAGCTGTTTCCTCAACTTAACACCTTATCAGGTTCCTCCATGGACAGATCTGGAAGAGCCAGGTATCGCTAGCATCATATTTATACATTCAAATTTGTAAGCACGAGCTTATTGGAAATTCAAGCACTAATATTTTTTGAACAAGAGTTCTAAGTGACACGTTTTAAAGCAAGTAGGGAGGAGGGGCTTCAGTGCAGTCTCCCCGCTTCAGTGTGCCATTTAGTCTTCTGAATCCCTTGGTTGCAGGGTACCTGAAGCTGACCCAGACTCTTGAGGAGGGATGCAAGGGAGCTTTTGCTTTCTAAGTAAGATGGTTGGCAGTTTCACCATCTCTACCCTTAGCCATCAAATTCAGTCATGCAGATGGTAGGCAAGCAATAAAGATTTATTGGATGGATGGACTGAAAAATGACTGTGATGTGATATAGTTAGCCTTTCACTGATTCCTGAATGATATAGTCTGAATGCAAGAAGCCGCACACTTGCTCGCCATGTGTCTGGCACCAGCTGGGCCCTGGCACACGGTCTAAATAAGATCCATCTTCTGAGACTTACAGCCTGGTAGGAAATGTCGACCTGCCAGGGGCTGGCCTAGGTCTAACTGAGCAAGTACAATCACCTGCTTGTTTTTACAATCTTTAGAACAAGATAGCAGCAGAAGGGAGGAGAAGGGCTGGGGAGATGGCCGAATGGGTGAAAAAGTCTTTGCTGTGCAAGTCTGAAGACCTGAGTTCAAATCTCCCAGAATGCTGTAAAAGCTGGACGGATAGAACAGGTAGGTGTTTGTGTTCCTATGGGGAGATGGGAGGTAAAGACAGGTGACGTTCCTGTGCCAGCTAGCCTGGTGGACACAGTGGTGATCTACAAGAGAGAGAGGAATGTAGATGGAAATAGATCCCAAACGAGAAAAGAGACAAGTCAAAGGGGGCAGACATGCATGCTTTTTACTCAGATCAAAAAAAATAATAATAATTCTTCTGCTCGAAAATGGAAAGAATGCCTTTTTATATAGCACACTCTTCCAGATTGTTCTCATACATTATCCTTATTTAATCCCCCTAACAACCATTTGAAGCATAATTAGTGTTTTCATTTTATAAGTAAGACTGAAACACAAGTCATTAATGAAGAAAGATGTGTTTTAGGGAAAATCCACCATTGCTCTAGCCAAAGACAATTAGGCAGTTTTTCTACAAGGATGCAAGCGATCTCCTACAAAGCCAGTGGGCTTTGAACATCAGGCTTAGGGTGTGTAGCCGTTCCCTCCAAGATTAAAACCTTCTATCTTGGAGGGAAATTCCTTAAGACACATAACATAGAATGGTAAAACTACAAGATGTACTTACTAGAGGTAGAACATTCCACAGTGCGGTGCTAAGATCAGGAAGTAGACAATTCAAAGATTTCAGAAAGGCCCTGAAACTGACCAATATACTAAGTCCTTCCTTTCCCATGAATATAAAGGTAATACAGACTGCTAAAAGAGAGAACTCTCAGACAAACCAAGCTACCTAGAATAGGCAGAGACTAGCCCAACTGCCTGGAATAAGTAGAGACCAACTGAACTGCCTGGAAGGAGCTCAGACCACCTTGGCCACCGGGGGAAGGACATTCTCCAAAACTCTTAAGATGCCTGTAGATTGTGCAGCTTGCTCCAGGTTTCCAGCTTTTGTGGGCTATCACCAATGTTGCGGTGGACTTTGGTTTTGAAGCTGTCTTTTAGTTATCTCTATTCCTGGAAGTAACCCTTCATCCATTTAAGTAAACCCAATAAAACTTATTGGTTCACCGAAGTCAGCCTTGGCAACTGTGGGGGGCATCCCTGCTGGGCTTAACCTGGCCTGGCTCCAGAGTGCTAGCACCTCGTCCTAATCCATCTTTTGTTAGTGATACCTTTTGATTTCTCTTGTCCGCCCTATGTGAATCTTGTCTGAGAATCTCCCAAGAATACAAAGCCTATGCAAAACTTGGTGGGGGAGGGAACCCCTAAAGACCAACCATGGTACCCCCTTCTTCTTTAAAGAGAATTTGCACTTGGCATTGTCCCTTTGGAAGCTTAGTCAGGTAGTTTTGAGCGCATGGAAATCAACTGGCTGAAGTGTAAATATAGAGAACGATAAAGATGCCCTGGGTGAGGGAAAGTGGTCCAGTCCTTAGAGGCTAGGCTCCCCTGCGAAAGGCTAAATTCGTTCTTAAGGTGTCTCTGAGTCTTCTTTCCCCCGCATGAAGCCAACATCCACGCTGCCTGCCACAGTAGTCCTTTCTAGGTTCATCATCAGTTCCATCTCTGGGGTCAGTTTGTTCCTGTTGCCCCAGGAATACTGTAGCATCACGGTTTTACATGCTGTTTTAAAATCCCTCCTATTTGTCACCTTGTTATAGACTAGTGTAACGGATTTAGGCACTGATAAACACTGCCTATAAAGAACCAGATGGCAAAATATTTTTACTTCGCAAACTACATAGTCTTGTTCCAACAACTTGACCCTAACATTGAAGTATGGAAGCAACCATTGGCAACACTTAAACAGTCATATTAATAGAACTATGTTCTAATGAACCTTTGTTTGCAAAAATTGATAATAACCTAGAGTCAATCCCAAAGGTGGAATTTATATTCCCTGTTATAGAGTCAGCTATAAAGGATGTGTGTCTCCTGCTTTGGGTATCTGCTGCTGCCTACCACACCACTCCGAAGGAAGTGCCTTGGAACTATTTTCTTTTCTCTTATGATTTGGCACATGAATTAGGTGTGACAGGTGATTTGCCATTCCATGTGCAATTGCAGCATCTGCAGGCATTTGGGTATCAGTGGGGCTTGGGTGTTCAGGGTGGCTTGCTCACCTGTCCAGTCCCTTGGCAACATTGACTGGGATACTTCAACAGCTGTGTTCCAGCTGTTAGGCCTCTCCTTTTAGCCTGCCTTTCTACAGCCAAGGACCAGACCTGCCATTGCTGCAATATTCTGTAACAAAGCACCTCATCCTGGTACAACAGCTGTGGTCCATGTTACCCAGGCCTCAGGCTGGCCTGTGTCAGAATTCTGGCGTTCCTACTCCTAAATCACTGTGTGAAGTAAAATTATTTTCACACTCACACTGGAAGGTGATTTCTTATGCTATACAGCAACAGCCAAATGCCCTGTACAAAGGGATGGAGAGATAGCTCAGGGTTTAATAGCACTTGTTGCTCTTGCAAAGGACCAAAGTTCAGTTCCAAGTACCATATAGGGTTCACAATCCTAGGTAACTCCCAGTTCCATGGAAACTGATACCATCCTCTGTCCTCCCTGGGCAAGCGTACATACATTGTTTACATACATATATGCAGGCAAGACACTTATACACAAACAATAAATATGAAAAAAAATACTCAGCCAATTCTAAAGGCTCCTCAGCCCCCCAACAATGATGTTCCAATCTAACTGCATATAAAATTAGTCAAATCAGTTCAGTGCCAAAGGGAGGGAACACACACTGAGTTCTAATCCCGCCTGATATGAACTAAACATTTTAGGCTCTCATTAAATGAACCTCCTCAATTTAAAAAAAGAAAAAAGAAAGAAAGAAAATAGACATCTCTGGCTCCATGCACCACAGGGAAAGAATAACGTAGTCTGGATGGGGTGGCAAGGGCACAAGGCGTAGGCAGACGCAGGAAGTGCCCGTGCTCTGGCACAGCATGGGGCACAATTCATTTCTCAGCAACATAGCAACTGCTCGAGAACATACAGGCTTAGGAGACACCCTCACACCCATAACTGAACTCCTGGAACTCCTGGAACACTGTTGTTTTAGATCTTATGGCGGACCCACTTCCCCTCGAAAGCCATGGTGCGATACTGATGATGCAGGATGAACTTCTACCCTGGCCTCCTGTCTGCTGCCATTGAACTAGCCACGGTCAAACCCTCGCTTGTCCTGTATGACCCTGTCCCAAAGTCACCAGGACTTTTCAGACTTTCCTCAGGTTAGACCATGATAACCTTTCCCCTGAAGTCACATCATCCACGCACATTCACCTCCCCGCACCTCCTCCCTGCTCTTCTTGTTGGCTCTCCCCCAAGGCCTCCTCATTCTAGCTTCTTCTAGTCCAAGATAGGAAGTTCAAAAGGGTCAATAAGAGAAACAGGGGGTTATCTTAGATCTGTTTTCCATGTTCAGTCACACAAAGCGGTTGACCAGGAAGAAGGCAAAGTAATCATGCCACGTGAGAAGGTGCCTCTGTTCTCGCTCTGAGGGAAATGAGGCTGTTCCATTCAATTCCACATGGTATGGAGGCCCTGAGGGGTGGTGCGTGGCAAACAGGCCCTTCCATATCCTAGACTTCTAATCCAGTGACCGTGAACCTGCACTGTATCCTGTGTGTTGCATACCAGTCAAACCATAAATCTGAGCTGTCCACACCCCAGCAAAGGTCGCAGCAGACATCCTGGCCCACATTCTCCCTAATCCCTTTCTAAGCTACCCTTTGTCTGGCCACCGACTCTTGATTCTATCTTCCATTTTTAACCCCGTTGGCTTGACAGATGGGTGCATTGCTCTGGGCTCTCAGGCCACTAGTTGGGTCTTGTTCCTCAGCTTTCTTCTTTTTTACTTACAGTGTTTAAGTGCCCCGGAACCCTTCGCCAGCTTCAGTCACATCTACCAGAATACTTGAGATGGGATCGGAGAATCGGAGAGATTGGGCTGCCTCGCTCTGAGTACATGGCCCAGATCAGGCGCTCCTGAGTGCTACAGACAGACCTTGACCTCATAAGCAGTCGTCCCAGCAAGCAGAGACAAACTGGCCCACAATGAGCTATTTCTGAACAAGTCTCCAGAAAGTACTGACGAAAGGAGATACCCAGAGGAAGACTAGCCAGACTGAAATACTTAGGGAAACAAAGCATCTTTGAGAAATGAAATTAATTAACTGCTTCCAAAGGGGGCAGAAAGTAGGAGGCTGTGGTGGGGGGAGGGGGGTTTTCGTATAAATTCCCGAAGAATAAGGGTCTTGAAAGCACACTGTGGGAATTTCAAGCTTGAAATTTGAAAAATGCTTTTCAAGATCGTGGCTTAGCGGTGTGTGCGAGGCACTCAAAATTGGGTTTGGGTTATGTGCAAAGGAAGGCTCTGACAGAGAAAAACAATAAATTAAATGCATAAATCGAGGGGATTGGGGCTTTTTAAAAGTTACGGCACAATATTCTCTGAGGGTGATTTTAGACCAGACCTTGACAGGGTGAGATGGTGAATATAAAAGTGAGCTATTGTCAATCAGAAGGTACTTCTGTAGGAATAAGGTTCTCAGGAGTAACCAAAGGGAATTTCAAAGACCTAGTTTACATTCTCTGTGTCTTCGAGCCCATTTCCTTGGGATTTAAGAAACCATAAGGATTTGAGGTCTTGAAATAGCTACATAAAATGCTGCCTCGTGTGAGAGTCGCAGCTATGGTGCCTCAGGCACGGACATCCCAATCCTGTCTCCTGTACCAAATTCTTGGGCTCGCCAGCCCCCACCCCACAAATCCTCACAAGGTTTGCCTCTCTTCCAGAGAGAGGACAATAGTTACACCTTGTCTGTCCATCACTCATCTCAGGAACAGAAAAGATTGGGGATAGGTCACTGGGGAGAGGGGAGTCTGAGGATCAAGAAGCATCCACCCCAGGAAGGAAAAAAAAATATTTATAAGGTCACATGAGAGTGATCATCCAACCAGAAGAAACTGTTTTGTCAGACTCTGAGCTAAAAGAATATTCTCTTACAGCGAATAACTTGCCTTTATTAAGCCTATGTGAGAAGCTGTGTGTGTGCGTGTGTGTGCATGCGTGTGTGTGTGTGTGTGTGTGTGTGTGTGTGTGTGTGTGTTCAACCTCACTACCACCATTTTGATCCTGTAGGTAGTTCAGCTCCATTGCTTGACATCAAACAGCATTTTAATGCCACTGTAACCAGAATTTAGCTGTTAGTTCGTCAGAATGACTGTTTTCTCCTTGGTGTGGCATGGTGTGTGTGTGTGTACACATGCGTGTATTTTCTCTATTACTTATTCTCCTTTCCCTCTTTTCCCTCTCCTCATGTGTGATGTTCTTTGTGTTTTCATTCCCCTTGCTCCTCGTGGGCCTCTCTCGGTGGAGATCTCACTCCCTCTGAGTTCTTCCCCACGCCTCTGTGTCCAGGCGTGTGCGTTTGTCCTTTGCCTTTCTCTGCTTCTTTCTTCACTCTGAGCTTCCTGTCTGTCTTCCCCACCCCGCACACCCCCACCCCTTTTCCTTCTCTGAACTTCTCTTTCTCCGGACCTAATAAAAATGAAAATGATTTCATAAATAATGGGAAACAAATTAAAAGGATTTACTGTGCTCATCAGAATATTAATCAAGAATGTTAAATGAGTTTAAGAAATACATTTTCAAAAATAATAATATTGCTATGATTCCATTAATGTTCTTATGTTTGCAATCCACTTAAAACAAATGCGCAAGATCAAAATATTCTGCACTTTAAATCATAAGGTCATAAGCGCCTGCAGCCTGTGTGGCCCACTCCCGCAGCACCGAGACTGCTGAGTGGCTTCAGGCCTTCACTTCTTGAGTGACAACAGTCACTGAGACAGACCCAGTCTCAGAAGTCAACCCCCATGCTCCTGTTCGGTGGGCCTCCGGGCACTGCAAGCTCCAAAATGTTGTCTCTACAAAATCTAGAACACCAGATGCCCAGGCAGCACAGCAACCCAAGACATGCCTGGACTCTTCCCATCTTCCTTCTTAAAGCAAAATGGAACAGAAACAGAGACTCTGTCCCCAGGTAGCCTGAATCTCAGCCTTTTGCAGAATACCCAGCACCGCCCTTTGCTCCATTTCTCCAGATTCCTTTCTCCCAGAACACGGTAACTCAGCTCTCCCTCCATGTACACAATACAATATCACACACACACGAACACACACACACACACATATGTGAATTCATACACATATGTGTACCCATGCATACATGCATATATACAAATTCATTCATGAACATACACATATGCTCATGCACGCTTTCACATATATACATATATATTCATGCTTTTACACTTATGTACATACATTCACATATATACTCATATGCATGCATTCATACATATATATTCATATATGCATTCATGTATATAAACATACACTCATAAATATACACATATTCATACAAATACATACATTTATGCATGCATGCATACTAATACATTCTGGAAACTACATATATATTCATGCATACATGCATATATATGTATATACATTTATATAATACACATAAATATTCATGAACATGTACACGTTCATCCACACACTTATGCATACATACACATACATTCACAGATACACACATTTATGCACACATATATATTAATAAGTATACACATGCATTTATACATCAATTCATGTACTCATGGATAAATATATGCATTCACAAATTCGTGACAACTCTTGATGCTTAGTAAAAGCTGCTGTATCAGGGTCTGTGTCCTCCAGCGCACACATGTGAAACCTAATCCCCATACAAAAGCAGTAACAAGTAGGGCCTTTGGGGTGTGGTTAGGTCACTGGGGCCTTCCCTTCACAGATGCCAGAGAGCTCTCTTCCAGTGACCAGGGACACCAAGTGTGAGGAGAAGACTCTGCCAGAAGCAAATCTGCCTGCACGCTGATGTGATCATTCCCTCCTCGAGAACTATGAGAACTAATCCTGTTGTTTACTAATTACCCACTCTATGTTGTCTATAGTAACGCAAATGGACTAAGTCAAAAAGCTAACTATAGGCTGGCTCCCTAGGGTTTGAAATATCTGACACTCATCTCTCATACAGCCTATGAAGGTACTGCTGCTGTCTCTGTGCTCCAGGCAAGGAAACTGAGGCACAGGGGTTGTGAGCAACCTGTCCAAATCCATGCAAGCTAGCAAGGAGAAAAGCTGACCCCAACTCCAACGGGTGGGCATAAACCACCTCCCCACATCACCCACACCAGCTTGTCGGTGATTAGCGGGCACATGTGGTGAGTGCCACGTCCTCACTCTAATGAGCGCTCACGGAACCCCAGCTAGAGCAGGCTTCTCTTAAGATCAAGCAGCTTCAGCATGCTGAGGAGCAGAGAAGATTTGAGGTCATTTTGAAGGCGTGTCAGCTTCTTTAAGTACTTGAAGGCAAAAAGAATCGCGTTCCCCTTGACTTTTTATTTAGAGAATAATCAGGAAACTTTTCCTCCTTCTCTCTCACTGAATACAATTTATCTTTATCAAACCAGAGAAGAATGTAAGTCTGGCTAGAAGTTTCTCACAAAGCCTGTCGAGATGAAAGGTGCCAAAATAGATACACAAAGCAGTCGCGTTTTATCTGTGGAGAGCTGGCTTCATTTGATCCTTTCATAAGACTGGAAAAATAAGACATTGTGTTTATGTGGTGCATACATCTGTCTGCATTGCCAAAAGGGGGGGAGTGGGACCATCCTTCCGATACCTAGATCCTTCCCTGTTTGCATTCCGCTCTGTCCAGGTGTTTCATAATAGCGAAAAGGCTGCCTTTTAAACACCTGGAGTTTAGACCAAGTGCCCAATTTAGGCTCAAAGCGACTACATTTGTTATCTGTCCTAAACAGGAGCCCACCCCATCCTTTTTCCTCAGCTAAAGAAAGGGAACGCTGAAATTTTAGTAAAGCAAGACAATTGATGGTACCTGGCTTTGTGTCAAGCAAAAAGCCAGCCTCCATATTGGAAAGTCCTGACCTTGAGAAGCTGGTTAAATGAACGCCCGCCCGTGTGGGCTGCCGGCTGGAGAACCAGCCGAGAAGTAGGTCAGCAAAGCTGTAGGCTGGCTTCTGTCACTCCCAGTCTGAGCTTGCACAATTCAGAGCAGAGGAAAATGTTCTCAGAAGAGCGAAGAGACTGTGTGTGGGTCTGGGCAGCATGTCATCCTGACAAACCCTCTCTCCACCAGATGAAATCATCCACGGAAGCTGTCCACAGGCAGGAGGCTGCTCTCGGCTCCTTTAATTGATTAAGGTCACCTTGTTCTTTCAGGACTCTTAATTTTTTTTATTTATTTGTGTGTGTGTGTGTGTGTGTGTGTGTGTGTGTGTGTGTGTGTGTGTGTCATATATGTTAAGTATGTGCCTAAAGAGGGTTTGGGATGCCCGGAGCTAGCTAGAGATGTGAACTGTCCACCGTAGGGTCTGGGAAAGGAACTCAGATTCTCTGGAAGAGCGGTAAAAATGCCACTGAACGCTCTCTCCAGCCCCTCGGGGGTTTATTTGTCGTTGCTTTAAGTTTCAAGCCGAGAAATAGATGTTCTTGTCTGCATTCTCGCTGCTCTGTCGCCTCTTCCGGGCTGTCTGCCGGGCACTTAACGGCCCTGGTCTGGGCGATAGACAGAACAGTCTAAGGAGCGTGTGCAGATTTCTGAGACTTCGGATAGGAGCGCAAACTCTCTCAGTGTTAGAAATGCCGAGCTCAAGAGCATCCGTCCGCCCACCGGTGTCACCAGCTCTAAGATCAGAGTGTCCTGGGCAGTCTAAGGGTAACATTTGTGGAGTTCCCCAGGGCTCGCCTACTGCAGCAATGGCTCCCCTAAGCTGTGAACCGGGGCAATACGTGATATGCATGTGTTTGCTCTGTGAGGCTCTGCTCCACATTTAGCAAGGAGAAACTGATGAGACATTTGAATGGGCACAATCCAAGGGCTTAGCCGCAACAAACAAACATGCAAACAAACAAAGAAACTAACAAAGAAATCTCAACTCTGCAGCCAAAGCCCACAGGAGGAAGGAAAGGTACCCTGCCCTGAGGCTGGCAGCGGTGGGAGTTATTCTCACATCTGGGCCTGAAAAGACACTGGGAAAAGTTTGAGTACCACCAGACCCGTGGTACTAGCCCCGCAGGCACGAATCTAAAGGAATAAATGCATTGAGTTCACCCTGCTTCCTCCCTCCACTTCTCCACATGCCCCATTAGCTTAAACCAGAAGGACACAGAGCAAGGGGAGTCTTTCCATATCTGCCCCATGGCGCACTTCTTGGGCACCGAGAGCTAGAGAAGAGGGGAGGAGGGACACGGGGGAGGCATGGAGTACCAGGAATGTGATGAGGCAGTTGAGTGCTGAGCACAGGACCTAGAACACACCCCCAACATATGTTAACAGTGCCCCATGGTGCTCACTCGTCACTGGTACTGCTGTAGCAAGCAGGCATCTTAGAGGAAACTGACAGAAAAGGATCCCTCAGCCTCTGCAGGTAGACCCAGAATCCAGTCATCAGAGACCGCCCCCAACTCTAGAGCCTTGGGCAAAAGCTCCCCTGCCTTTCCCCCACTCTGAAGAGGTTAGGATTTCTTTTTTTTTTTTTTCAGTTTAATATGCCGTGCTTTAAGGCTGGTGGTCAGCACTCGGCGGCATTTCAATTGGTCCCAATTTCCTTGTGGTTCTCTTGACCCAAAGATGAAGTGCTAGGTTTGGGCAGCCATACCAAGGACAGCAGGTGCCTGATTCAGCCACAGAGCCTTCCCAAGCCTGTTCCAGGAATTCTCCCAAGACTGACGCCATGATGTCACACCTACTTTGTCCTAGGAGGGAACAAGGTCACAAAGTGGGAGTCAGTGTCCTGAACTCCTCCAGTGTTCTATCAGCCCTCGCCACTGGAGAGCTCGCCCATGCTTGACATCAACTCAGCTTCAGAGAAGGAAGTCATGCCCAAAGGTGCTTTTAGGAACCTTTACATAGGCACCCAACATAAAGAATAATTGGATTGGGTGGCTCATTGGCCTCTACAGAAGCAGGGGTCCCTCTGGGAAAGCCAAGAGCTCCAAGGAAGACCGTGGAAGACCCTAGCATACAGCACCCCCCCCCCAGACATTTCTCCAGAGGTGTTTAGTCCCTCTGCAGAGTCTCCCTTCCCTCCTGTGTGCTGGGCCAATGGTCACTCCCTAACTAAGAGTCCTTGGAGACTATACAATAAGCATAGGCCCTTCTTAGCACTGATAGGTGCTCAAGTAATTATCAGCTCTTTATGCCACTGTTTCCTTCCATCCCAGCAAAGCTTGGAAGTCTCCAAATTCATACCAAGGTAAATAACCCAGCCAGGTCTGGAGCTTTGCCCACGATAACTGCTGCTCAGAGGCTACAGACTGAGTCCAGGAGATTTGGTTGTGTTGTCTTGATTTTTTAAATTATTATTTATATTAATGGACACCATCCCCCTTTCTTCTTAACACTGTCTGAAACTGTCCCCATTGACTTACACATTGCCTACCTTCTCCCCTAGAATGCTACAGCAGCTGCCCAAAATGAAGGGCTCACAATACCTGTCATATTCATGGCTATGTCCCCAGTACCTGGCCCACTGTCTGACACTCAAAATGCACACAGCACACACACACCTGCCAAGTGAAACTCCGAATCTTCCACTCCTCGAGGTCATTTTTCCTAACTAGGTTTCAAGGCACCCAAAGCTAAAAATAACCAAGTTTTGACTCAGCAACTGGCAAACGTCCAGGTTACTTTTAGCTTCAGAGGTTAAGGAGGAAAAGTGGGCCAGATGAACGTGGAGAAACTGCCTGACCGCGCATCCCTGTGCAGAGACTGTTAAAGGGCCGTGTGCAACAATTATTGACAAATGGCTCCGCTTACTTTCCCGGGAGTCCCAGCCTTAACAGCCAGCATCTCTAGAAGTCTATGAGTCTCTCCTGCAAGCCTGGGAGCTCTCAAGGAACAAGAACCGCACCTTACTTGTCTTTGTTCCTCCAGCAGTTAGAAGTGAACCTAACTGGATCATTAGTCAGGCCCTGAAAAACAATGGGGCGAATGTCATTGGTCTGCAACGCAGCCAGAGCAACTGAGTATGGGTGGAATCGTAATATGTTAAATAAAATGTATAGAGATTCCCATAGCCATTTACTGTGGCTTTCATGGCCTTTCCGCCAAAGGTTTGTGACCTGGAAGCAGAACCTTCAAAAGGCAGAGCCTCATGGGAGATGATTATGCCACCAGGGTACCACCCTTGGAATGGATTACCATCTCACCAGGTAAGTTAGATCTAACCTACCTGGATAAGTTAAAGCAAAGTCAAGTTGTTACAAAGGCAGCGTCCTCGGTTACTCCTTGTTTCTTCTCTCACGTGCCCCTTATATATAAATCCCCTTAGTCATCATATGCTGACATACAACTGGGGGCTCGCTCCAGCTGTCAGGACCATGCTGTCTGAACTGTCCAAACACCAGAATCATGCACCAAATAAATCTCTATTCTTAAAGTACCCAGCCTCGGGTATCTTGTAGCAACACACAAGACGCATCATTTTACTACATTAGCGATTATCTATGTATGGCTGTTTAAATGTATGTCAAAATTAACTGGAATTAAGCAAAATTAAAATCATATTCTGCAGCTACACCAGACACTTTTCCGGCACTCATGGCTACCCTATTTCAAGTCACTGATAGAGTGGCTTCTTGGACTTTGGGTTAAGGTCGTCTGTGTCATGTATGCAGCCTTACCTCCTCCTGATGCTGAAGTTTCTGCAGAAAGCTCTGGAATCTGATTATTAGGGGCCAACTACCAATACTGGGACATTAAACGACTGCATGGGATTCTAGGGGAGTGAGGTAAAAATATCATTGACTGGTGAGTCCTCCAGATGACCTTGAGAAGGATTTCATCTTATACAGAAAGAAATGGGACTCGGGGAGACAAAATAACCTCCCCCAAGCGACTCACTATGAAAGAACCAGAGTCTCCTAGCTATTGCCTAGTATGTTTTAATCATAAACTTCACTCAAAACCTGAGAGCGCCTCATATCCAAGAGAGCAGAGCATCCTCTTCTTTCAAGTCAGTGTGGTTTCAGAGAGCTGGTAAGAAATCCTAGATGCATTTAGAGAATAAATGTAAGACCCATCAAGCAGAAGATGGGAAAGCCTAGCTTCCCACAGAAAGTTGGAGGCCAAGAGATCTGAAGTGTGCCCAAATGTGGGTTGCCTTTTTTTTTTAAAGCTTTTCAAAATTGTTTTCGTTTCGATGTTGGAGGTTAATACCCAAGATGGACACTCTTTTTGAAGAGTCCCTTTTGATTTTAATTTCTTAAAGTCCTCATTTGAACTCCCTTTTTGTTTATATTATACCCATCCACAATTTTCCTTTCTTTCCAGGTAACTTGATCCCAGAAAATGTGCAGAATCCATTCGTGCCCACTGCTTTTAATTAAACATCGACTCGTTCTTTCAACTGGGTCTTTGAGGATTTCTGCGTTGTCTTCTCGAGATGCATTTGTCTTTTCCTGAAATTACATCAAATCAAGTTCTCAAAAATGCATTTCTTAATCTTTAAATAGCTTGGAATGAGTTTTGGCAGCATCTCAAGAAACCCTATAAAAGGGAAGAAGCAAGCTCTATCCATCTCCCTCCCAAGTAGAAGCCAGGCCTGTGCAGTGTGTTAGTGTCTGCACACACAGAGATCTCACGGCATCAGACTGAACCTTGCAAATCCCAGCATCCTCAGATTCCACAGTTAAAAGAAGTCTGCATGTATTGTCCCAGAATACTACATCTATACTGTGACGTTTACCGAAGCAACTTTGTGCGAAGAGCTGTCAGGGAACCGGCAGCTGCCGTGAGCCCCTGCCCTTCCAGAAGAAGCATTTGCCACTCAGCAGTCACCCTGGTGCATGCTGGGTCCACAGCAGACCTGAGTGCGGGTGGGCAGATCTGTATGGAAGGTGCCCCAACTCCCAGACAGACAGAGGGGGCTGCAGATATCTTTGGAATCTGCAGAGGAGACCCTCCTGAGGGGCAAATAGGGAGGGAGGTCGTTTAGGAAAATTCCAGTGATGTGTATGACTTCTTTCTGGTATGTCTCCTAGGGTTTCTGAAGATTTTATTACCCTTATAAGCGAAAGTCTTCACATGACTGCAAGAAGGTGCTTATTGAAACCTATAGCTCTCCATGCCTCGGCAGGCTTTGATTTAAAACATTCAGAACACATCCAGCAGTCTCTTCTTCCCCGAAGACGGGGGCTTTAATGTTTTAAAAAGTCAGAAAAAAAAAAAGCAGCCAGCTCCCTCCTCTTAAGGAAAAATGTTGCCTACAAAAAAAGAGAAGGTATTGATGTTAAACTATGGTAACAACTTTTAAATTTGAAGTCCTGTTCTTTGTTCTTAATGAACAAAGAACCATGAGGCCCATAACCCGGAGCCATAAGAGCACGTGACTTCCAAGCAAGGGCCAGCATTGTAATCCAGGTCTACTCCTTTCTGACTGTCAATGAGGAAACTGAGGTCCAGAGAGGCTAAAGAATTTTAACAGGCAGTGGGTGGCTAAACCTGGGCCAGGTGTCCAGACTCCACGTCTCTCTGAACAAAAGAAGAAGAAGAAAAAAATCTTTCTATCACTGCGAGTAAGAGGAGGGTGGTTTGGAGGCGGGAAATGAACACAGGCTGCTTGCATTCCACACCTCGGCTGTGGGTGTGTACGACTGCTGTCTCACCACCCAGCTAGAAAAGCGAAGCGAATTAACACATTGGTGCGTGTGTCCCTTGTGTCACATGACCAAGGAGATGCAAGTCTTGTCTGCTTCACAGGGTGTGAAAGGTTCTGGAACCAC
This sequence comes from Microtus pennsylvanicus, assembly GCF_037038515.1. Taxonomy (NCBI): domain Eukaryota; kingdom Metazoa; phylum Chordata; class Mammalia; order Rodentia; family Cricetidae; genus Microtus; species Microtus pennsylvanicus. The sequence goes on along the minus strand of NC_134595.1, from coordinate 38,760,637 downwards.
ACAGTGTTTTTAAGCCAGTGCGTCTTGCAGGAACCTTAGGAACCCAGGATCTTGCAGTTACCTGTACAACAGGGACATCTATAAGTAACGCACTTGACCCTTCAGCCTTTTCTATTCCTATAGTGGTGTGTCCACCTGACACAGACCATGAAGAACTCAGGAGCCCTCTCTCCCTGCCCCGCCCCCAGAATAGAGAAGGATTGAGGACCGCAATGCTGACACAGCACCTTGCTTGGCTTTGTCTTTTGGAATTACTTTGATTAGGGGAGTGTACTCATGGTTCACTTTTCCATAGGTTTCCGTTTTAGTGTATCTTTGCTTTCTGTGCCCACACCTGAGGCTCCTCTTTTCAAGACTCCTTGGAGCTACTGGGGCATTTCATACACACAGACCATCAGGAGGGCCTGGGGGTTCACCCTCTCTCTGAGACTTTGATCTTTCAAAGTTTGTGTTTCTGTCTCTCTGTCTCTGTCTCTCCTCCTTTCCCCCTCTCTCTCCCTCTCTGTCTCTGTCTCTCTTTCTCTGTCTCCCTGTCTCTCTATATATATATCTATCATATCTATCTATCTATTGTATCTATCTATCTATCTATTGTATCTATCTATCTATTGTATCTATCATCTATCTATCATCTATCTATGTATCTATCTATCATCTATCTATCTATCTATCTATCTATCTATCTATCTATCTATCTTCTCATGTTGCCCACTCTTTCGTGTTCCTACACTCTGAGTAACATCACCCCCAGGGTTATTTTGCTGAAATTTGATGCTCAGCTCACTCTGGCCCTTTCCTTACTCAAGAGTGATTCAGACAAATCCTCCTTTCCCCATTGGCTTCTAGGGAGCCTGGTCTAGGACTCTGTCCCCCTCATGCCCTTTGCAACTGGTTTACGATAAGCCTACAGTCACGCTTTGGGAAGAGGTCCTGCCCTGGCTGGACTTCAGAGAACAGGGCAGGGTGGGGAGACGGCTTAGTCAGTAAAGTATTTGCTGTGCAAGCAGGCAGACTTGAGTTCAGAGTCTCTGCACTTGCATAAAAAGCCATGCATGGTGGTGACTAGCCTAGCGCTGGGGAAGCAGGAGCCGGAGGATCACTGAGGTTCAAGGCCAGTCAGCCAGGTCAAACCAGTGAATTCAGTGAGAGAGCCAGTGGCAAAAATAAAATTGGAGAACACAAAACAGAAGACTCTCCCCCATCACAGCACATTCCTCCCTGGCCCAGTCTCCTCCCTAGGGCTAAGCGGGGTCTGACTCCTCTCCCTTCAGACTAGCTTGTCTGTTCCTTCTCTTCACACACATAGCATGCATAGAATGGAATCTCTTCTGTCTGCTTTCTGTTGACACACATTGAATCTGTGCATTTATCTATGTTGTGCAATATGTACTGTGTTCTTTCTCTTTCGTTGTCATGGACTATTTCCACTGCAAGAACACATCCAACTTTTACACACATTTTGATAATTTGTTTATTTGTTTGGAAAGTTTCTAATATTTTGCTCTTCTGAATAAATATTCTAGGACATGTGTCTAGTGAGTGCGAGGCAAATGCACTCACTCCCCTTGGAGAAAGACCTCAGAGTATAATATCAAAAACACAGGGGACAATGCATTTACTTCTAAACGTTCCTTGTGCGGTGATCCTCTATAGTGACCATACCAATCTATACTTCTACCTACATATGAGAAGTGTATTTGACCCACATCCTTGCCAACTCTTAGCATTATCAGTCTTTTATCATTTTAACCAACCTCCTAGAACGTGAGTGGTAATGTCTCATTGTGGTTTTGATTCGCATTTCTCACCTAGGACTGCTCCTCCTCTAGTATTGATGCAGGAATCCGAAAGGCACACAGAGCCACTGCAATCGCGTGGGCTGTGTCCCCTGGCACTTGGAAATAGGCTCAGCCTTGCAGACAAACAATAGATTAGAACTGCAATGAGCAGACTCTTACCGTGGAATCCTAGCAGAAACTGCAGTCCTGGGGCACTCAGGCACATCTCTGACCCTCTGAGGAGGGAATGAACTGGCATAGACAGGGACAGAGCTTATCCTATGCAGATGTAAGTAAATCACATATAAAAGCCAGCAAGCAAAGCCTCAAGCCAGGAAGCTCTCCAGGCTGCTATGTCTACCTGTCTCCACTCCAGAGAATGCTAGAACAGCCAAGAGCCAGCAGGCAGAGTTCAACAGCAGGGAGTTGTTTGCTCTTGCCTTAAGTCTGAGAATATCCCCAGGAGTCCATAAAATAGAAAAGTCAAGCTTTCATTGTTTGGTTCTTTTTTAATTGATTATCCATTTTTGTTCGAATACACGAGGCTTCTTCTGGCTGGTGGCTAACTTAAGAATCAGACAGCAGGAAGTCACTGCCATCTATGGTACCTGCTACAGGAATAGGAAGAGCACCATGATGTCCTACGAATGTGCCAGATAGAAGCTCGTGTATGAACCAGAATCCATAGTCAGACAGAAGGCATAAAACTCGCCCATCTTAAGATTTGGGGCAAGTAACTTCTCTGTGGACTGCCAGCCAACTGCAGCAGGACCACCTTGAGGATGGTCTGTGTCGAGGTCCAGTTCTCCCAGCCTGTGACTCAAAGTGAGTTCCCTTCACCCTAGTGCCTTGCTTTGCTAAGAAGCAAAAGCATCCGCTCCTGTGTAGAGCAATTAGCCCTGGGCCAGTTCCCGCCATACGTCCAAGATGATAGAAAGCCCGACCCAGATTCTGCACTGGATAATTGAGCATTAAGACACAACAAGGGCTCCATTGCGGCATAATAATGCATGCCTGGCTGATTTATTAAGCATCTAACTTAGAAGCGCATTGTTCGCTAGGCCCCGTAGCTTAGGCAGCGCTCCATGGAAAACACTTGCGGTGCGGCTGCTGTGGTGTTCAGATCCTGTTACATCCCATAACTTCCAACTTTCCAGTCCCTAGACTGCAGCCTTCAGCTCCCTTCCTGCCTTGTTCTGGCTGCCTGGGTCCAGATCGCACCTCTTTGAAGAGCTGTGGCGCCCCCTGTGGGTTCTGTTGTTTTTTTTTTTAATTTTTCTGACTGTAGCAAAGGTAGAGATTGAAAGCTTGTTGTAACTCAGACAACAGGCAGAAGGCAAATGCAGAAAAGAAAAAAATACCGAGAGGCGAATTCCCACAACCTGTCGGCTTGCCCAGCCGAATTTTTACCTAGAGCACTTATCTCTAGCTCCCATATTTGTGTTTGTTTAAGCTCTACTCCTGTGTAACAATAACAAAGCCTTTGTTTTGTTCTCCAGTGGAATTTCGGCTCCCTGCCTGGCATGAAGGAGGCACGTGGTAATATTTTCCCCGAAAGAATCATTATTCGTGCACTGAGTGGTGATGTCAGGCTGTGGCAACAGTCTCAAAGCAGAAGAAAAGCCATGTAAGGAGGACGGGGTGCCAAATGTAAATCTTGCTGTTTCAGATGGAGTGATTAGGGAGGAAGGGCTCTTGGTAATGAATTGCAAACAGAAAACAAAGCAAATGCACCACTCGAAGTCATAGGGCAAGAATGTTCTAGACTGATCACAGCCAAAGAGTCAAGACCCAAGCAAAAGTTTGATGATTTTACAGGGGCCCCTGAGGCTGAAGCACAGGACAGGGGCAGAAGACAAAAAGGTCAAGGGGTATTATAGGCTAAATCCCTAAAAGGGACAGGAGCTTGCCTTTCATAGACCAGATTCAACCCCAGACCCTCCACCTTTTTATCGCTATTATGCCAAGGCATAGCCATGCCCGTGCCTTTCCTTATCCCCCATGGCTTTTCTCAGGCTACAACAGATGTGTGCACAGACATCATGCCCGGCAAAGCCCAAAATAGTTGCTGTCCAGCCCCTGCGCTCAGTCATCAGAGGCCACTATCAAGCCCTTGGCTCTTCTCAGAACAATGAAAAGCCATCAGGGGCCATCGAGCAGAAGGTGACACAATCAGACTCACAGTTTAGAAGGATGGGAGTAGCTGCTGAGGGAAGGAAAAGTTGTAGAGGTGGTAGCAGAGAAATTAATTAGGAGGTGAGACATGGAAGTGGTTTGAGCTAGAAATTAATCAGATTAGAGCATACATAAGCCCAGCAGTTCCCTTACCCTGTGGTCCACTGTTTCTTCTGCCTTTGTGAATTCCAGCCCAGAGCATCAGGGTTTATATGGGAGAGGTGAGAAATCATCAGAAAAAAAAAAACAAAAAAAACAGTTTTGTTTTGTTTGTGTTTCTTTTCTGCATAGGGCAGGAAGTCATGGTTACAATCCTAAATGTTGCAGAGAACAAGCAGCCATTTCTAGTGAGATCCTCTGGTCTACTCAGTCTAGGCTTGGGCTAGGGTCAAGACAAAACATTGCTTTATACTCTGGTCCCTGGTGGCTTTCCTCACTGAAGCAGAGAGACATTCCACCGGCTTGAGGGCGGGGCAGTTGGGTTTAGGTCTGAGGGGGTTGAGTGCAGATCAGGAGGGCCCCTGATAGAATTTGGAGTAACAATTGTGAACCATTCGAGAGGAAGCTAGGGACTAGGAATAAAGGTGGTAGCAATGGGAAATGCCCAAGAGAGAGCTTAAGGGTCACACACTGTTACCTCCAGCACAGTAACCAGCAAGACTCAGGTGGAGTCTCATTTCCCATCATTCCTTGGTTGCCCTGCAGATGAGTGGTGGATGGATGAACTCATAGTTGACCTTCTACAAACATCAATTCATAGCTTTACCAAGAAAATAACATTGTACCATCCACTATCTAGACTAGAAAATGATGCTGGGATCAGCCCAATCTATCCATTTCTCTATCAAAAAGTCGTGGTAATGGATTCTGAGTTTATATCTCAAGATATTCTCAGGCTCAAATAGAAATGGGAGTGAACATGCCTTGACTGTAATGGATATACAAAAGCAACTTGGCATTTAGAGAATCCCATGGGCCCATTTGAGGTCAAAGAGGCGACCAGGACAGGCTGAGGTCAAGGAGATGGAGCATGGATTCTCCATATTACAAAGCCTATCTCCATGTGTTCCTCTCCAGGGAACTGCATCTTTGAGCTGGGGATAAGAATGCTGAAGAATTTACACCTGTCAGAATGGCTAAGATGTGGAGGATGTGGAGTAAGGTGAACATTCCTCCACGGCTAGTGGGAGTGCAAAATTATACAGTCACTTTGGAAATCAATATGGCAGTTTCTCAGAAAACGGAATAGATCTACCTCAGGACCTAGCTATACCACTCCTGGGCATATACCCAAATGATGCTCCACCATACCACAAGAACCCTTGATCAATTGTTTCATACCAGCTTTATTTGTAGTAGCCAGAAACTGAAAACAACCTAGATGTCCCTTGACCAAAGAATGAACAAAGAAAATGTGATACATTTACACAATGGAGTATTACTAGCCATTAAAAACAATGATGTCAAGAAATTTGCTGGCAAATGGATGGAACTAGAAAGATTATTGGAATAAGGTAACCCAGACCCAGAAAGACAAACATGGTAGGTGCTTACTTATAAGTGGATATTAGCCCCAAAGCCAACCTTGGGAGAAGTCCAGAGCCCTTATAAGAGGACTCCCTCCACTCCCTGAACACTGTCCACCCAAGTTCTGGACTGCTACCCTCTGGCAACAGCATGGCCATTGGCCTCTTAAATTCCCAGCAGCTGTCAATTACCCACAGGACGCTTGCACAGGACTGGGCCCATTTCCACCCCATTGCAGAGCAAGGACTCACAAGGTTCATACAAATTGTTCAGAATTTAGAGATAGTTAACAGTAACTAGAGAAAAGCAATTCCTGAGCCCCCTGTGCTCCTTCCCAAAGGCAAAAAGGCAGCTGAAGGTTGCTGAGACATCTTCCTCAGAGGTGTGGTTGCTCATAGTTGACCGTGTTTCTGGAAGTAACCCTAATTAAACTCATTTGGTCTGTCATAGGTCTCCTATTTCTGATGGCTGTTCATTTGTTCTTCTACCCAGGAAGTTCACACAAGAGGGGTTGAGAGAGAGGACAGTCCCCTAAAAAAATAAAGTACAAAGTAATCATGGAGTTCTCTACCACACAGGAGTCTAGGACATCCAAGAATACTAAAACCCGCAGGCCCCAGCTTAATCACTTAAAGAACCCCTGTGCACACCCATCCTTTAGACTATGGCAGCAAATGATTACTTAAACATTCTGGAATAAACTGTTAGAGAACACGTGGACAAAACACATGAACCAGGTCCTTAGTCAGAATGATGTGTACAAAAGTAACATTCTGCTGATCCCCAAAATTTCATACTTCCCAATTCCCTTAGAGATAAATATTTTTCCCCAAAGACCACTAAGATATCCTTGTCTGAATTAGAGTTTCCTTTTTCCTTCAAACAACAGAGAATTAGTAAGGGAAGGACAAAGAAGTTGTTCATCAAAAGCACTGCCCACCCCACCCCACCCCCACATCAAATCCACATAACTGCTAGATCCAGAGCTGGGAAGCTTTGCCGGTTTATGAAAGAAGCTGACACATGATTACTCTTCAAGAGTAAGGAGGCACAATGGGAGGATCACCGTGATCAGGGCTTGTCTCGAAGAGTGTTCTCAAAGGTACAACGTGCTAAAAACAGCATAAGGAGTCCTTAAAGGGAAGGAAAGTCTTCCCTTTAAAGCCTGGTGAAGAACTTCATTAAAAGGGACAGATTAAAGTGAGAGAGGCTGTCACGACAGGATGACTGGAACCCCGAAATTGGCCACAGGAAATCACCTGAAGAAAAGGATCTGCTTTTTATAAGTTTGGGGGGTCTGGCAAGAAGTTTTATACCACGTGATTGGTCTGGGGTAGCCTAGGCGATAACGGGGCATATACCAGGCAAAACCACAACAAAAGCCTGTAAAACCCAAACCCAGTGGGACTATTTTAATTCCCTGTCCCACGGAGGGGACATGGTCTGTTTTCTTCAGGCAGTGAGTCCTGGCCTCTTATACACCTACAAAACTCTCAGTCAGAGAGTGAGAATACAAGAAAAGGATGGTGTGTACACCGTGTGTGAGCCCTGCCCATCCCTACCTCCAGTGTATAGCCCTTCCAACTCCACATATCATGAAATCTATGGGATTTCATACTGGACTCTTGGGACCCCCAAGGTGGCAGTGGAGTTCAACTGAAATCTTAAGAAAGTGTTGTGGTTAGAATGGGCATTGGATTTCTTCATGGAGGAAGTCTGGGATAAAGGGAGGGAGGCTGGTGATCAAAAGGTTCCTGGTGTTGGCTGGACAGCTAACCACATCAGCGCAAGGTCTCTACAATCCTCTTAGCTGTCACTTCAAGTCACCTGATGGTTGTCCCTGCTCCAGACATCTCATAGACACTCCGGATGAAGAAAAAAATGGAGTCAGGAAGAGGGGAGAAACATGCCTATATTATAAAGAAATAATACTCCCGGAAGCTTCCAGCCAACTTCTAATTACACGCCACAAACCATAACTAGGTCACATGACCACCCGGCTGCAAAGAAGCTGGGAAGTGCAGCTTAACAGATGAGCACATGGGTGACCACTAACAGATTAGCACTTGAGGCAGACGTGGTGCGAGGTTCTCCAGAGGCAGCTGGGAGTCACGCGCCAAGGCCATCAGGGCTGGCCTAAGACCAGAAGGGCGGATGATTTGCTTCGCCTCATGGCCTCCTTTACCTAACACACTTTCCCGCCTTCTCAGCAAGAGGCTGAACCCAATGAATGTGCAGTTTTCTATTCGTGCATCAACTCTGCGGCTGGTTCCAAGCTCAGAAGGAGCGGAGGCCTTGGGATTTTCTTTTGAGATGACGGACCTTGATTTTTACAGTAAGTGGCTTTCATGTTCCGCATAAGCCACTGATAGAATTACGCACACAAGAACAACTCACGCAGAAGTGTAAGAAAATAACCCCGGCATCTGTCAGGAAAGGGAATCGGAAAATCCGGGGTCCCCAGAGCAGCGGCGTTTCCCTGGATTATCTAGAGAAGGCTTTCAGAAGCTAAGCAAATTGCCTGGGTGCAGCTTCTCTAAATGCCCATTAACACTTGACGCTGAGGATAAAGACCTCAGCGAGCAAATGACTGTAAATGGGTTGTGAGTAAGGCAACCAAGGGAAGAGGAGGCGGAATCGCTGAAGCAGAAGGTGGTAATTCGCTGAGCTCAATGTCGTTTCCTGCAGAGGAGGACGGCTAGCATTCCGATCACCGCACAACTGGGGGTCCGGGTGGAGGGAGGGTGGGCAGTGCCACCTCTGGGTATGTCTGTTCCCACTCCGAGAAACGATTCCGCTAGGACACGAGGACAAAACGCACGGGCGGCAAATTTTTTTGGTGGGTGTTAACTCCTGCGCAAGGACTGAATTTGTACATTTTTTATGAACCCTGGAAGAGATCCTGCCTGCAAGACTCACTCTCCTACACAAGACAGAGTGGCCCGGAGGGAATGTGTGGCGAGATCACTTCCTTTGCTGATGGAGAGAAACCCCAGACCCGCAGGCAGTTCAATCACATGCTTGGCTCTGAGGGGAGGGGGGTGGGGGGAAGCGAGCCGACACCAGGGACCAGCGTGCAGGCGCTTTCTATCTGGTAACTTATTTCCAGGGGAGAAATGGGATTAGTTTTTGCCTTTGACTCCCCAGCTCCCCTGTCTTGTCTATCAGTTTCTGCTGGTTTCCCACTATTGCTGTAGAAAGGCATCGACTGGTCGTTTAAAACAACCCACAGGATTCCAAAGGTTAAAGTTCACAGCCAAGGCGGAGTGAGGTTCTTTTTGGAAGGCTCTAGGAAAGAATACTTTCTTGCTCCTTCCTGGTCTCTGGGCATTGCCAGCAGATGCTGCCATCTCCTGTGTGGCATCAGGGACAGCACTAACTTCTGCCTTCATCTCCAGGTACCCGCCTGCCCTACCCTGTATGTGTGGCTATGTCCGAATCTCTCTCCCAATGAAGACACACTGGATTTATGCTTACCATAATCCAGCTTGGCTCATTCTAACATGATGGCATCTCCGAGGATCCTGCTTCCAGCAGGGTCACATTTACAGGTACAGGCAGGCAAGGCTTTGGCATATCTTTGGGGTACAGATCACAACTCAGCCCACAACACAAGATAATCCAAAATGTTTTAAGTAATATTTTTCAACTCTGTGGGCTAACCTGATTTCTGCTGCCTTCATGAGAGGATAAAGATAGCATAAGCTGACATAATCACTCCCTAACACCCTACTCATCGCTTTAATGTGATTAAACACGCCAATCCTGAAGGCGGCGAAGTGCTCGGGAAATAAACTCGGGTTACACACAAAGGGCCTGTGGTCTAGGGTAATCTTTGTCATGAGCTACATGTGAAATCGGAGTAATATCACATCACCTCTCGGAGACTTCAGGTGTGAAGGCCAAAAAAAAAAAAGCAGAGCTGGGAGTGGGTCAGTCAGTGTTTCCTGGAGCGTGAGATATGGGTCACTGGTGAGGTCGCTGTACCCAACACCTACAGTGAAGACACTGGACCAAGACTCTGATGAACCACATGGGACAAATCTAAATTTAAGGTAAAGGTGTGTGTGTGTGTGTGTGTGTGTGTGTGTGTATGTGTATGTGTTTGTGTGTGTGTGCACACGTGTGTCAGTATGCATGCATATGGTGGTCAGAGGACAACTTTGGGAGTTGTTCCTAAGGTGTCTTTTGAGACAGGGTCTCTCACTGGCTTAGAACTCTCCCACCTAGGCTAGGCTGGCAGGGCCAGCAAGTGCCAGGCACTCACCTGTCTCCACCTCCCCAGCACTGGGAATTCTCACTGCACACTCCCACGCCAAGCTTTTTACATGGGTTCTGGGAATTCATTCATGCCCTGGTTTTTACACAAGGAAGTGCTTTCCCAACTGAGCTCTCTTTCCAGCCCATGTTTTGAGGCGGTCTTGACTTTCACTCAGTAACAAAGCACCATGAAAGACTTTCCTGGCACGATAATCACTTACGAGTTTTGTCCTGGCCATAGATTAACTGTTTCGTTGACCTGAAACATCTGATCTTGGCCAAGCTCACTGCTACAGCTAGCGAGCTAACACAGTGACCAGAGATGGTGGGTCACATGTCTAGGCATTGGTTGGCTCTTGGCTGCGGTAGAGTGCCTAGATTTTGTGCCTACCAGCAACATCCAGAAGGCTTGCTTACACACTGTCCCAAGAAGCAAGAAGAAGAGGAAAGCCCCAGTGTGTAAGCACTTTACAAACAACTGCCAGGATGATGTTTGCCTTTGCCCATTCATTGGCCAGAGTGAGTCATGTGACCAAGACTACCCTCAGTGTGCGGGTATTCTGCCCAAAGACATAGATGCAGGCAGATATAGACAAACTCTTTGACAACAATCTACCACAGACATAGCTTGTCACTGTTGTCTCCCCAGCCCTTCATAATCTCCATCTATAGCAAGCTAAAGCAGATCTCAGGTTCAGAGAATCACCGTCTAGTCAGAATTTAACAATGTTTTATTTTATTTTCAGTATACTTATTTCTTTTCTTTTTTTTTTTTTAATTTTCGAGACAGGGTTTCTCCGAAGCTTTGGTTCCTGTCCTGGAACTAGCTCTTGTAGACCAGGCTGGCCTCGAACTCACAGACATCCGCCTGCCTCTGCCTCCCGAGTGCTGGGATTAAAGGCATGCGCCACCACCACCCGGCTTCAGTATACTTATTTCATGACTGTCTTGCATTTCTATCAAGCAGTATTCATTTCCAATAATACAAGGTCTTCTTAAATAAACTTGGGGTTTGTTTTTTTAAGCAAATTGTTTTCAAAGAAGTAAGTAAATAATACAGTTGGTCAGGACAAGATCAGGGCTGGGAAACACTAGACCCAACAACATTTAAGGTAATCACAAAAGCGTAAATGTCCCGTGTTACCAAAAACGTGGCCCAGTCTTGAGGCAAACGTTCTGCTAGTAGCTAGTTCCATTGGTATCAAAGATAGTGGCTTTTCACAAGTTGAAGCAATGGCAAGTACCAACTGGTTGAGACCAATTCTAACTAGACTGTGGAGCTGGCTGGAAGCACATGCTTGTCCCAATCCAACAGAAACCATAACGGTCATGGCATGCCATTAAGGTTCAGTGAAGCGAAGTGGAATGGGATGAATGTGCTCACCAGGTGCTTTGTGGCTGATGCTCTGGAAAATCATGCTCTCGATCCCCTGAGGTGGATTTCTGGAAGCTGGTTAGTCAATGGCTTTTCACATTCATTTACAAACCACTCAGGAAAATCTATTTTGTTACTTTATATATCTTGGGTATTTCTGTATTGTGTTGTTGTTTGTTTTTAACTCTTTTGGCTTTTGGGGAGAAGGTCCCGCTACCCAGCTCCCAAATAAATCATACATAGGGGCTTCTCCTACATTATGAATGCCTGACTTTAGCTTGGCTTGTTCCTAGCCAGGCGTTTTGTTTTGTTTGAACTAAAATTATCCCATCTACCTTTTATCTCTGGGCTTTTTCCTTTTTTACTTCCAAGTATCTTTCACTCTTACTCCATGACCAGTTACATGGCGAGGTGGCTGGCCCCATACCCTCCTCTCTTTGTTCTCTCTTGTTCTTCCTCTTCCTTGGTTCTCCTTTCTTTATCCTCTCTGCCTGCCAGTCCCTCCTATCCTTGCTTCTGCCTCACTACTGGCGGCCGTTCAGCTCTTTATTAGACCATCAGGTGTTTAGACTGGCAAAGAATCACAACTTTACAGAGATAAAGAAATGTATCATAAACAAAAGCAACACCCCTTAAAACAATATTCCCCAACAGTTTTGTTTTGTTTTGAAGGGGTTGGGGGTTTTACTCTACTGGATAATTTACTTTTGAACTAATTCTAGATTATGGTTTGGAAAATTAAATAAGAAATGCTCCGAGGGAATCTCGGATTTTGAGTCTACTCCCAAGAAAGGAGGGAGTGGAAAACTTGAGCCTCAAGCCGGGATACTGACGATGAAGCAGAAATAACAGCCAAGGTACTTGTTTGAATGGAAACAAGCCACTTGTGTGATTTCTATGCATTTGCGTGGGGGGGGAACAACAGTCCACTGCCTTGTCAGATCAAACAAACACCTTTTCCCCCCCTCCAAGACAAGGTTTCTCTGTGTAGTCCTGGCTATCCTGAACCTTTCTTTGTAGACCAGGCTGGTCTCAAACTCACAGAGATCCACCTGCCTCCCAGGCTGGATTGAAGGCATGCGCCACAGACACTTCTAATCGGATCTGCGGACGCAGCCTTGAGTGCATCAGGACTCACAGCGCAACCACATTTGGCCAGTTACACTTCTTAGCTGTCCTAGTAGATGGGATTGTTCACTTCACAGATGAGATAGTAGGGGGCAGAAAGATGGCTTGGTAGGGAAGGGCACCCGCTGCCAGGCCTGACAACCTGGGTTCAATTCCTGGAACCCAAGAAGTGGAAATAGAAAAGGAAGTCCTGCCAGCTGTCCTCTGACTTCCATGCACACATGCAAACAGATTAACTAAAGGGAAGGAAGGTGATGAGATGTGAGACCCTCATTAGGGAGAACAGGAGAGAAACCTAGTCTAACTCCCAGAGCTCAGAGCTGTGTCACTCACAATGGTTAGGGGCGTACGACACAACACAAGATAATTGTAAAGCTGTCATTCAAGAATATAACCTAGGTCTTGAGAGATGGCTCAGAGGTTAGGAACACTGCCTGTTCTTTCAGAGGTCCTGAGTTCAACCTGTGGTTCCCAGCAACCACATGGTGGCTCACAACCATCTGGGATAAGATCTGGTGCCCTCTTTTGGCCTGCAGGTATGCATGCAGGCAGAACACTGTATTCATAATAAATAAAATTATTATTATGAATACATAATAAATTTTATTTATTATGAATATACATACCATATACATATATGTATATATATATATAACCTATATGCATCTAGTTCATGGCTCCTACATACAAGCTCATTCTTACCTATCACCTTTCTCTTTATAAATTCATCAGTTTCTCCCTCCCATGTATAACCAAGAGCTGCACTGGAAAAAAGTGATGTCCTATATAAGCTATTAGGTCTCTAACCTGGGACCAATGGCTGACTGAGGTGCCTATTTAGCATATCAACGTGGACATGGCTGCCAGGTTCTCCCAGCATCCCTCAATCCCTACCTGTTACAGGGCATGGCTGGCATACCCCTCCCCTACCCTAAATTTCTCTAGTTCAAGGTCTGGACTTCCCTTGCCACAGTTCCTCTGACCCCTATTACCTCAGCCATTTTGAGTATACCAGTCTCTCGGTCAGTCTCTCAGCCCAGGCCACTCCACTTGGTCAGCAGCTTCTCTCTTGCTCTCCCAACCCCCTCTCTCCTCACATGGCCCAGCTTGTCGATTGCCTTGGCGGGCTACTTAGTCTAGGGTTAGTAGCCCGCCTGGCAGTTGAGTTATTCCAGGGTCACGGAGAGGCACTACCTGGAAGATATGGGCTAGGAGACAGGAAGAAGGCCATGCAAAGTTTGTCAAAGCCTCCGTTTATTACAGATGGGGTATAGCTTTATATAGAGTAAAGAGTTGGGGGATGGGCACAGGGTTCTGGGCTCTTGCCGCGTGGTTCACGTTGGTCACATGGTCCTCGTTGGTCACGTAGGCAGGAGGTTATCTTCGGTCAAGTCACAGTAGGCCTGGAAGTTGACGCACCTAGCTCTCTAGATAGTTTAGAATGCGGGGTGGGTTCCGCTAACAGATAGCTCTCATTAACAGCCAATTTGGGTGTGGGGTAGGCTCTGTAGAACCATTCTTAACACAATTAGGGGTGTGGGGTTCTCTGCAGACTCCCCAGGGTGATGGTTCCTGTAATGATTTTAGGAGGAAATTGGCTCCTGACACCAGCTCAGTCTGGTCATGTCCACACTGGACTCTCCCAACGTCCCTGCCTCCCACTATGGACAATAAACCTTCTCCTCCAACACACCTAGGAGCAATCCCGTCCTTCCTTTTTTTACTGTTTTTCTCCACTCCCACGAGAATTGTCATCTGCTCCTGCTTAACTGCCCCAAGGGTGCTCGCAGCTGACCAGACGCCTGGGTCAGAGATAGAGAATGTCTTTGCTCATGGCACAGCAAGAAGTTTGTATTTAGACATGAGCTCCTCTTGCCTTCAAGTCCCACGGGAGCAGCAGGGTTGGCCCAGGTGAGGCTGTGCACACAGTGGGTTTGCAGCATAGAACGAGGGACGGTCAAGATGAAGAACATGCTACGCTAAGGTAAGCAGCAGGCTATCCATTTTAGTAGCCCAGAAGGAGCAATTTCCACATCCCCCAAGGCTGCTCAGGAGAAACACCATCCTGGGAAATGATAAAGAATGGCCTGCATTTTGCCCCCTTTAACAAACTTAGCAAGAATGGCCCAGACACTCAAGACCTAGAGCCTACTCCTTGGCTGTTAAGCATACTGGCTATTGCCAGCCAGTGGGATCAGGCATGTGGCTTGATGTGTCACCAACCTAACTCTACGTAAAAATCTAAACCCAATAGCGTGTGTATTTTCTTACCTTTCCCTATACTTCTGCAAACCCACAGGTAAACGATCTTGGCTAGCCAAAGTCGTATCTTGGGTTCCGGAGAAGTTCCTTTAAATTAACTCATTTATACGAAAGGGCTCATCCGTGTGTCCACTTAAGATGCTACACTTTCTGTCTTTGCTTACAGCAATCCGTACCTGCAGCAGGGCAGCCCTGTATAGAGGGAGGGGCACAATACAAAAATCAGAACTTTCAACAGTAGCTGATTTGACCGCATCCTTAGAACCAGTCCACACGAATGGCTCCCATCCCAACTTCAAAGACACATCCGTTTTCTTCTTCAAAACTTTCCCAGAGCTGCAGTTCTATGCAGAACGTTCCCGGTCAAGCCAGACAGTTCTACTTTGAGGGGATGATATCATTTGTTGGAATGCAAAGCCAAAATATTGAAGCAATCGCTTTGCACATAATCCTCTAAAACCCCATCCACCTGGGCAGGAGGAGCACGGTGTAGTCAAAGACCCGCCAGAATTTCTATTTTCTTCCACCCTCTTTCCTGCACACTCTTCACAGACTTCCTTCCCTAGGGCCTCTGAGGCCCTCCCCCTGAGGCTCTGTTGTTACCCTACTGATAAGAATTTGGAAATCCCATCAGTGTGGCTCAGAGCGATGTGGCAGACGCACAGGGCTTTCTAGGATGAAAAATGTCTGCTTTTCCCTCTACTAGATTACTTTTCAGAAAGGTATGAGTCACAGCCCACAACAGTAAAGTCAGGTCAAAGTGACATAAAATATAATTTCCCTGACATACCAGGAAAACAAAAACACTAATAAAAAGAAAAGGAACTTGCAGCCCCTGCCAGTGGTTCTTAATGGCTCTCGAGGAATCTGCGGGACAGAACTAACTAAGAACGTGGGAAATACAAAATAAATTTTGTATGTGAAAAATAAGAACGCACTCTGCTCAGTATAACCTAATGCCAAGTTTTATATTGGTGTAATACTTTCTGACTCATAAAATATGTTTCCATGCATGCTTGTACGAGGTGCTCACAACAAGCCAATGAGGAACAGTAGGCAAAATATTTGGGTCAAAAACAAATAGAAAATTTGATTTTTATTTGTAGTACAGAAACCAACCCTTTAAAGGTATCTATTCTTTTCCACAATTGGTTCCATACTTAGGTACCAGATATTACCTACATCAGGAGATAGGACCCAAAGGATCTGCATATAGTTCTTTTTCTCCAGTAAGCACACGGGGAGCCCCTCAACTGGCTGACATTCAAGGAGACACAAGGAGAGAGCTGGAATTGTAGGTTCCTGTCTTGCTTGCAGGACTCAACACACTGGTCAGCATGCTTCTGCTTGTGGCTGACTGCCTGGCCCAGCAGGGGCTCAGAACCCTATGGCTCTGCTTTATGGTTTGGTCAGGCAAGACTTTCCAACAGCCTAATTTGTTGTTTTTCATAACATTTGGATGCTCCATCCGGTTCCCATTTGACGGAAGCTACTTTCTCTCCACGTCTATGGTTATGACTTAGTCACTGCAACCGAGTGCCTGAATTTGCTGTGGCACCTCTGGTCACTGCACCCAAATTCATCCACTCTAGCATCTCTGTCTCTCCTTGACCCTACTGCCTCATGCTCAAAAACAAAACAAAAGGCATATTTTGATGGTATTGCGGTTATGCGTCATAAAACAAGTTAGATCCACAAGAAAAAACCATGCAGATGCCATCTATGACAACTGAGATTTGATTTGAAATAATCCAGGAGTAGGCTCAATGACGGCAAATACATAAAGCTGGAATGTGCCTGGCCACTTTTGGGTATTTATGCTGCTGCACAAGGCAGAGAAGCAGCCATAGACAGCATACACATGAATGCACATGGCAGGGTTCCAACACAGCTCAATTCAAGGACACTCAGTTTTGAATTTCATGTGGTTATTGTGCGTCACAAAATATTATTCTTCTCTTCATCCTTTGCAACCCTTCATAAATATAAATCTGACCTTAGTTTCTGGGCTTTACAAAAGTAGGGGACAGTCTGGGTTAGATCCATGGGCTATAGTTTGTGGAAGGGGCTGTCTAAAAAGTTGATCATACACTCCGCAGATCCTCAAAAAGCCCCTGTCTTGTTTCCTGTAATGATTTTCTGTTGCGTCTGTAAACAAATTGTCCCAAATTTCACAGAATAAGACTACATGAGTTTATTCTCTCATCGCTCTGGTGGTGAGAAGTCAAGTGTGAGTCTCACGAGGCAAGAATTAAAGCATTAGCAGGTGAGAGTCTGCGTGATGGTGCCAGCAAAAGTCTGCTTCTTTCTCCTTCCACCATCCAGAGGCTGCTGTCATTTGTAATCAAACCATCCCAATTTCTATTTCTTTTATTGCATCTATTTCTCTGGCAGTCCTGCCTCCCTACTTACCTTATAAAGACTCTGGTGATTACACCAGACCCCGTGGTTAATCCAAGCTAATCTCCCCATCTCAAAAAATCCACCCCTTAATCCCATTAGCAAAGTCCTCATTGCCATGTAAAGTACTATATTCCCAGGCTTCTGAGATCAGCATGGCTTGAACACCTGGCAAGGGGCTGGTATTTGGCCAACCACTCTAACAGCTTCATAGCAAACAAAAGAAGCTTCCTCCACTAGCCTAACCCGAATGCAGAGTGGAGTGGATTCTCCTCCATCTCCATTGCTTCCCAGAAGAGTCACCTACCCACTCCTGGAAATAAAAGCTGAAGTCAACATTTTCCCAATTTCACCTCTCTGGCTTCATCCTGTGAATCACAACCACTAAATTAGACACTTTTCCAGTAACTGATGCGCAAGGAAATGAGCTCAGAAAACCCTCTCACTACTGGCCCTGTTTTCTTCTGGGTTATTTTTAAAGTTACCCACATTCTTCTCAAAGGCACACCAGAAATTTTCTCGTAGCTTCTTATCTATGCACAGCACAGACAATTGCATTATACCTAAGAGAATTAATGTGATTTAATTATATCATATTTGGGGGTAGTTTAATATCAAAGTTCTTTTGTATAAGAAATTATTTCTTGGTGAAGTTAAACTCGGTTATTATGCTCATTCTTTATCCATTAAACTCATTAAGATCAGCTGGAGTTGCTTATAAATAACTATATTATTGATTCAAAATATAGTAGATTAGGGAAGATATTCTAAGACTACGAAAACATAATGCTTCTTAGTGACTTTCTCAGGGATTCCTATGCTGGAAATATATGCATAGCATGTTTTGCAACAATGTATAGACACCATTTGAAAGTTCCCTTGCAATGTTCTCTTGCAAAGAGAAGATGTACAGTAAATTAACTAATATAGCTCTCAAAATCCGGGGACATTGCATCTGGTTGTACAGTTTATTCATCACACCCATAAGAAGACACGCCCCTCAAAGAAGAAGGAGTCTGATATCTGATCTGTGTTCTGCTCGAAAGCTTTGTATCCTAGCATATCAGAGGGCTAGCAAAAGAAAGATTTCCTTTTCTCTATTTGAGCAATTCTTACATGTATACTATGTGTTTTGATCAAGTTCGCCCATAATCCCTCCCCACAGCTCCTCCCGGAGCTCCCCATCACGTCTCCCTCCCAGCTTCATAAACTCTTTATCTTTTTTAACCACTGAGTCCAGCTGGCACTGCCAGTATGGGCATGGCTGTAATGCCACTCGCTGGAGCAGGGGCAACCAACCTGGATATTTAAAGAAAACTGACTCTCCATCCCCCAGCAGCTAAAAACTACCAACAGCTTCTCAGCTAGGTGTGGGGTTTTGTGGGCCCCTCCCCCACCTATGGTGACATTTTGACTGGCTGGATCTTACAGAGATCTTGTGCGCGCAGTCACAGCATCTATGAGTTCGTGCGTGCAATGGGCCTCTCGTGTCTGAGAAAAACCGTTTCAGGGAGTTTTTCCTTAATTCACAGTAAGACAAGATCTTCCCATAAGCCCTTGCAGCCCCTGCAACTAGGGGATGTCTTCGGCTGCTTTACAAAGGCACCTTGGGGACTATTAGAGGTCGTAGCTGAAATCTGCTGGAGCTAGAAGCAAGAACCAAAAAACTACAGCAAGGACAGAAGGGACAGCTGATGTCAGTTGAGGTGTGAGCAAAATAACAGAAGGCTGTCAGCGGAGAGAGGTGGCAACCAAGCAAGTCAGGATTTGCTGGCGCTTAAGGTCTTCACAGATTTGCTAGGTCAAGGTAATTTATCCCACTCCTGAATGAGGTAGCTGAGAGGTGAAGAAACTTACCTAAAGTCACCCAAGGGAGTTCAGATCTAGGTACATCTGTCTGCACGTTCTTTGCTGCCCATAATTGTATACAGCCTCTCTCACCCTGGCCATGTGGGTGGCGTCTCTATTCATCTGTTATTCTGCTATAACAAAATGCCTAACAGTGGGTAACTTATAAGAAACAGAAATCTGTTCTCATGGCTCTGGGTTCTGGGGAGTTCCAAATGGAAATATTGACAGATTTGAGTGGCTCGGGAGGGCCTGGCCTCCACTTCCAAGATAGCGTTGAATGGCCATGTCTTCCAAGGGAGAGAATTCTGGGTCTTCATGTAGGGGAAGAATGGAAAGAGAAAAGTGCCTAAGCAAGTTCCTTCCAGCTCTTTCACAGGGTCAGAGCTGAGCCTTCATGAGTTAACCACTCCCTAAAAGCCCCATCTCTTAAGGCATCAAAATGGGGACAAGTTTTCCATACATGAATTTGAGAAGGCACATGATGGGGGGAGAGTCTTCTGTTTTGTGTTAATTTCATTGGTTAAGTAATAAAGAAACTGCTTGGCCTCATAGGTTAAAACATAGGTGGGCGGAGTAAACAGAACAGAATGCGGGGAGAAAGAAGCTGAGTCAGGGAGTCGCCATGGTTCTCCCACTCCAGAGAGATGCAGGTTAAGATCTTTCCTGGTAAGCGCACCTCGTGGTGCTACATAGATTATAAGAAATGGGTTAAGAGGCTGAAACTAATGGGTCAGGCAGTGTTTAAAAGAATACAGCTTCCGTGTAATTATTTGGGGGCATAAACTAGCCATGTGGGCGGCCGGGTGCCGGGGACGCAGCCCTGCCGCTCCTATTACAACAGGCACATTCAGACCCTAGGGTGGCTTTAGAGCTACTCCAATTGTTTCCTATTGTTGACTCCTGAGCATGAAAGAGGAGCCTACTTTTCCTTGTGGTTAAGCAGATATATGTGATTTGCTGTGGTCCTTGAAATACAAGAAGAAACGCACACCACATCTCATTTGAAACCTGTAAAAGTCAGATGCATGTTTCCCTTCTCTCTCCATCACAGTGATCAGAGATCAGGTGATTGGTGGCTTTGTCAGCCCGCATCGCTGAGGGAGGACAAGGTGGAACAGAGTGAACTAATGAATTTGCAGCGCCAGTGAAAAATAACCTGCCCTATTTAAGCCACTAATATTTGGGCTTGCTTGTTACTGCAGCAAACCTATTACATCCTAGCCCATACGGTTCTGAGAACCCTTCCTTTTATTTCTACGAGTTGATAAATTGTCTCACTTAGTAAATCACCCAAATTCTTCCCTATTTTCCTCGAATCTTGCCCATCTCTAATAGACCAGCTTATATCACTCCTACCAAAAGAAAATCTTGAACATTTCCATCTGTATTAGTCCTTACTCTTCGCATTTGGGAACATATATACCATCAACATCATTTAAGTTCAAATTCTGCTATCTGTATGCAATGCCTATTTGTCATGTGCTACTTTTACTTATTTTTCAAGTATGTCTCTTAACTGTTGAATTAAATGGTTAATCTATTGTGGGCAGAGGTTCTATTCTATATTTCCATAGCCTCCAAAAGAGCAGCCAGTATTTGGCAAGAAGATGTAGGGACCCAAAAATGCAAGATACAAAACTGACCCAAAAGAAAGGGAAGACAGAACACAGGGGTAAGCCAAACACCTTGACAGCTTTAAACAGTGGAGGAAGGAAAGAGTTAAACTTCAGTAGACTATATCCTGGGACAGCTCTCAGGGTTGGAGGCTATATTTCTCATTAATATAAAAGAGTTAATTATATATCTTAGAAATTCTATTCATGCCAAATCTTCTTTTAGGGTTAAGTCATGCATGATCCATTCCTATTCAGGCATCAGCCCTGACAGTGTCTTGTTCTGTAGGGCTGTCTGTGTGCCTGCCCTGCAGATCCACAGGGGCTTTAGCAGGCTGTGCGCATCCTGGAACATTTTGCTGAGAAGATGACCTACACAGCAAAAGACTTTATATAACCAAAGGCAGGGTATAAATATTTTATAGCATGGAGTCCATGAAAACACATCTTCCTTTCCATAATGTGCAATCTCAGGACATATCACTAGGGAAGAAGACTTGCCCGAAAGATTCAACAGTTCCAATTTGCTATTGCTCATTAGAGTACCCTAGAGACTAGCACAGCCAACTCCAGATCTCTGCAGCCTGTGGGCTCGTTAGCATGGACTGACCACACAAAAGCAACCTTTCCCACCTCCCAGAAAAGCCGCCGTGTGTTGCAAAGCACATAATGAAGAGTCAGACAACATGAGCCAAAGGGAGCCTGTGAGACATCCTTCTCCTACACATGAGAAAGGGTGGCTCCTGGAGACAATGTGGAGGCCCCCAAACAGCACAGTGAGCTGGGGCTGGACTCACAGTCTTTCCCTGTTACTGCTATAACCACACAGTAAAGACTCTTGGGTAAAGCAGGAGGCATGAGCTCACACAATGGTCAGCCTTACACTCCCAGTTCAGAAATAAAAGCCCATGTCACCATCAGGCTGGGATATTTCTCTGCATAAATATCTGTTAATAATGTCAAATTTCTCCTTGATGAGTTTTCTTTCAGATTTTAAAAAATTGTGTGTGTGTGTGTGTGTGTGTGTGTGTGTGTGTGTGTGTGTGTGAAGCATGCACAAGAGTAGAGGTCAGAAACAGACATTAGATAGGAACCAAACATTGGTCCTCTGCAAGAGCAGTGTCCACTCTTAACTGCTGAGCCACCTCTCCAGTTCCAGTAATGTTTTCATAAAAGCCAAGCCTCACCAGAACCTCTGCCTTGCCTTGGTATCTCCTGCCATTAATGACCCCGTGAGCAAGTATCTCCCACTTAGTGTTCTGAGATGCTGACTCCAGGCCTCAACAGGAACTCCATGTCTTCATACCGTTTTTCACTTTGTTCAAAACTGGTTTTACCCACCCAGATCTCCTGAGTCAATATGTCACTATACTGCATAATTAAATCCTAGAATAAAACAGCAAAACCTCCACAAAAAACTGACTTTCCAATTTAGAGAGTTCTTCGACTTTCCAATTTAGAGAGTTCTTCAAGACCTTGCCATGGCCAGCAGAAAACTCTTCACCGGAGTTGCCAGTGGTGCTGACAACAGCTTGGTTTTCCTTTGCCAAACCAGAGCTCACAATGAAAGAGCTGGCTTTCCTTATTCCCTATCTGAGGTTTCTTTTTTGCTTCCTCCCCAAGAATGGTAGGTTTAAGGAAGTGATTATATAATCCTGTTTTTTTAAATGGCCCTTTAAAATGTGATTTGAATCATTCAGAGGGGAAAGAGGTGGGGGGGGGCACTCTTTCAGATGTAGGCTAGGTAGACACAGGCCTACTGCTCCAACAGCAAGATCTTGGATCACCTTAATAAATACTGATGGGTTCAGAAGTGTTGGTCAGGAAGTAAAGGAAGTCAAATAGAAATGGAAACACCCCTGAGCTCCAAATCTCTCTGCTCAGAAATCTCTCTGCTAGGATTTAAATGTTTCTAAATAAAATACTGGAATTATAAAAACAACAACAAAAGAGAAAGCATCCCAGGCAGAAGATACACTGTTTTCTGTTTGGAAGGATGTACAGTGAACCAGAAGTGGGGAAAAAAAATCAATGAAAATCAGCATTTCACCTAAATTAAATTTTGTAATTTTTGAAAAGCACATGAATAAAGAAGACAGACTTCAAATTTTCAAAAAAGAAACAATAGGTTATTGATGAAGGGAAGAGAACCGGGTCAGCCCAGGCTTGTCTTCCGCAGCACTAATTGCCAGAACCTAACTAAGAGGGAGCTGTGGTTTTCAAAGAGCCCATTTGTCTTCTCCAAGCAAATACAACATGAAGCGCTCCTCAGACAAACAAGGGCTAAGTTATATATTACTAGCCTGTCTTCCCTCCCCACCGAAAAGCCGTGCAATGAGATGCGACTGGTCAAGAGGGTAAACAAAACTAAGGGGTTTGTTTTTATAATTTTCTCATTATGTTTATTTGGTGGTTAAGGGGTTCCATGGTGCACACACGGAGGCCAGAGGAGAACCTGCAGAATCATCTCTCCCTCCACCATGTGCATCCCAGGGCTTGAACTCAAACTGTCAAGTTTGGTGGCAAACACCTTTACCCACCAAGTCATCTCAATAGCCCTAAAACAAGGTTTTTTTTTTTTTTTTAAAGAATTGGGGTTTTTGTGTTTGTTGTTGTTGTTGTTGTATTTAAAGTAGAGACTGGGGAGATGGCTCAGTGGGTAGGGTACTTGCTTTGGAAGCCTAAGGACCTGAGCTCAAATCCACTCTACCTACTCACCACCGGGGCCATAGCTGTCTGTGTCTGTAACTCCCAGGTAAACGGGGAGCTCCCCTCTCATTGGGAGTTCCTATCTGAAAGTGTAAGGCAGGGAAGAGTTCTCTGGGCCCTCCATTCACACATGCGCACATAGTCATGTGCATGTACTGACCACATATGTATATACACCAACACACACACTCCCTCTGTTTCTCTTACTCACACATATTCTGCAAACACTCTCACATACTCACACACATGCTTGCACATACATTCACACACACACACACACATACAGACACATACTCTCACCACAAACTTGCCCACGTTCATACACACATATGATACATGTAATAGTTTAGCAACAGAAGGTAACTTGGTGGGCTGCAGCCAAGGGACGCAACAAAGTCATACCATGCAACAGCTCACATGGGAGATTTATTGGGAGGAGGTGCACAGGCAACCTCTGAGCAAGAGTGGAAGGAAAGAGAGGAACAAGAAAGGCTTGCCTTTTATAGGAGGATATAGTGCATGCACATAGGGAAAGTTCTCTACTTGGTAGCTGCTGTAGCTACAATGTCACATCTTAGTTGCTGCTGGTGAAGTGTCCAGCTATGTCCCTGAGAGCAAGTCAGTATAAATGCCTGAATGCTAAAAGTCCTCCTTTTTGTTTATTATAAAAGATGAGAGAAAAAAGGAAGGGGGATGGTGAGGCTGGGTTATGGGGGTGGTCTTTTAGACTGCTTCCTGTTGTCTAGAGACATAGATATATATCCGGGGCACTATTGCTTTTCACCATCTGGGTATATTTGGTAGTCATGCCCCCTAGCTCTGTGATCAATGGTTCATAGTACCGTAACAATAGTTGATTAGTTGATTGGAGATTTTTGGATATGTCGTTGGGGAAATAGAAGAAACTAATAAAGCAGGGTGAGATTAATAAAGACAGGAGAGCAAGGAGAGGGAACAGGAAGGTAATTATCCTCTTCCGTATGGGATTCTCAATCCAGTAGAGTTGAGCATGGCTGCCAGGATGAAGCCTCATTCTTTTGGAATCGGGGCCAAGGCAGTTGATCTCAGTGTCCAGGCTTTGCGTGACACTCTCTGGCAAGAGGAGCTGGGAGAGTCCAGGGCTAGATGAAGCAGTCTGAGGCTTCACCACTTAGGGCAGCCACTTTGAAGCTGTCCTTGATGCAGATTTTTGAGGGGACACCTGGATCTGGCAGGCTGCTGGCAGAGCAGAAGATAAAGTTAATAAGTTTAGGGGGGAATTTTTTCTTAGGGTCTGGTAGTTGAGGGAGGGGAGTGCCAATACCAGGGAAAGGTGGTCAGAACAGGCAGTAGGTGGGAAAGCGTAGACTGTTGATTGGCAGTTCTTATCTGGAGTCCATTTGACCTGTTCAAGGTGGATCCAAGTCAACTCCCTGGAGCTTACAAGATCTTTTGAGTTTACAAAAAGAGATAAATTTTAGACACATTAGCATTCCCACTGTTTGTAATCTGTGCTGAAATCCACAGTGAAGAAAAGGCAGTATACCTTATGCCTTTGAGTCATAGGGGACCCAAAAATTATTCTGGTTAAAGGTATTAACACTCTTCCTCTATCCAGAAGACTAGGTGTATGTAGATTAGACAAATGTTTTTAGCACAAGGAGAAGCACTTTTAAATCTATAGTTAGAAAATAACCAAGAGGAATTTAAAATCTTGAGCTTGTGACAATGATAGTAGCAGTAGTACTTTGGCAGTGCTAGATTAATAGCCTATCAGAATTCCATTGATTAATGTTAAGACTATGAACTTTTGGAGGCTTAATACAACAGAACAGGAAGAGAAAGAAATCTAAAATATGTTTCATTCTTTTATATACCTCAGATCATTTTCTTCTTATCACTACTTAAGCTTTTTCATCCTCAGACCTTTATAACTTGCATTTACACAATAAACTCATATAAAAATGTAACCCATAATTTAAAATTGCAGAACAATAGATAGTCATTTATAATGGTCAAACTTATGTTAGTTAGGTTTTCTAGATATACAGAGATATATTTCAGTTATATAGATAATCACCAACACTTCAAAGACCTATAGAAAATGGCATTTAAAATGTTTTAAGAACTTAGACTTTTCTCAACAATGAGACATGTCTGGTCCTGGCAGCACCAATTACTTCAAGAGGAAGATGGGCACTGAAGAATCTCCTTATGGGCTTTGTGGGCCATTTGGGCAAGAAACTGTTCTTTCCTGGACTTCTGGTATAAACTGGACATGCAGGGCCCACAGAAAAGTGACTGCTATACTTTCCAAAAGATGGGATAGGCCTTCAGGGTTCCTGTTCCACAGAAGAAATTGCCAAACATTCTGCAGGACTCAGGAGAAAGCAAGTGATAAACTTTGCCATTACAAGGCAGAACAGATCTTTAAATTTCCTGCTTCATGGAAAAGTATGCTGAATACTATGGGACTGTAGGCTGAAGATGGATGCCTCAATGTTACAGAAGAACTTTTGGTAACTCTCTAGGCAGCAAAATGTCTCTGTCAATCCTAGAGTTTTTGGAAGTTGCTTACAATGCTTTTCCTATTTACTTAGGTAATATTATATCCTTCTGGGATCTTTGAGAGTTGAAGACAGACAACTATAGTTTTCCTTAGTTATGATAAAAGATAAATTAGATACGGAACTTTCCAGAAATGAATAGACTAAATATTGTTAGTGTAATTCTTGCTTGATACCTGTTTTGTTATATGTAATTTTACTATGTTCAAGTTAAAAATCTTCCTTTTTATTTAGACAGAAAAGGGGAGATGATGTGGGGTTCCCCTCTGTATGATATGAATATGTTTTATTACAATTGGTTAAAAAAAGAAACTGTGTCAGCCTACAGCAGGAAAGAATATAGCCAGGCTGGAAGAGATATATATATAGAGAGAGAGAGAGGAGGGAGAGTCAGGGAGACATCATATAGCTGCCAAAGGAGAAAGATGCTTAGAACATTTACCGGTAACTCACAGCCTCGCGGCAATACACAGATTAATAGAAATTCAAGATGTAAGAGCTAACTAGAAATGCGCCTGAATCATTGGCCAAGTAGTGTTTTAGTTGATATAGTTTCTGTGTGATTATTTGGGCCTGGGAGACTGGGAAAGCGTGAGAAGTCTCCATTTACAGCCCTACTCATGAGAAATTGCCAGAGGTGAATGTTAGCAAAGGGTCACCTACAGCCTTAAAGGAAGTCCGTGGCTGGGAGTTCCTCCACCTCCAATAATACCAGAGGGGTGACAGACGCTCAACAGTAGCAGTCATTCCCGCAGATCCAGGGAAGCGTTTACTGGGAGGAGGGGGACTTACTAATCCTTGCTGGTGTTGGGTGAAGTGCCCAGTGATCGATTAGCTGGAAAGTGAGCCTATTGTAGGTGGACTGGGTATAAGTGTGTCTTGGACTGCCACTGGGCAGGAGGAGCCACCGGGAAGGCCTGCCAGAGTCTTGGCAGCAATATAATAGTTTAGCGGTAGAAGGCGATCTTGGAGGATTGCCTCCACAAAGTCACACCATGCAACAGAGCTCACGTGGGAAGCTTATTGGGGGCGGGGGGGAGTGCAGGGGTGGTTTCTGAGCAAGAGCAGAAGGAAGGAGGTGGAGGGGGGTGAGAAGAGCTTGCCTTTTATAAGGGGAGACATATATATATACAGTGCATGTGCATATGGAGAGCTCTCTACTTGGTGGCTACAAGGTCACATCTTGGCTACTGCTAATGAGCTACCCTACTAGGTCCCTGAGAGCAGGCCATTCAGTGTAAATGCCTGAATCTAACCATACACACATAGAATTAAATGATCAAGTTATAAAAGGACTAATATTGACACTAAGCTAATCAGAGAGATAAATTTGAATCATCGCAATAGTATCAATATAATATCAAAATTCATCTTGAATGTAAAATCATACAATGTTAAAATGCTTCATATTATACTTGTTTCGATTTGAAAATCAAGATTAAAAATATGGGGGGGAGAAGGAAATAAATGTCAATTTTCAAATCTGATTTAGAAGAAATTCAAAGGACAGAGTATCATGAACAGTAGACCTTTTCCTCGCTACCATAAAACACTGGGGCCTTTTTTAAAAACAGGGTCTCTCTAGTCTATGTAGCACTAGCTTTTCTAGAACTTGTACCATAGACCAGGTTGGCCTCAAACTCACAGAGATCCTCCTGCCTCTGCCTCCTGAGTTCTGTAATTAAAGACATGCACCACCACTGCCCAGCTCAATCCTAATTTTTAAAATAACTTTTTACACATTATGTATTTTAGAGTATCAAAAGTTGTACACAGGGAGTGGAGAAACCCAAACGACTTTTTCCAGAAAAAAAAGAAAAGTTCACAGAAATGAACTCTGGCTTGAAAATGAGGATTTATATTTTCTTCCATTTGCTTTTTAGTATACAAGTAGTTTGTGCCAAACGGTGCTTAAATATAAACACCATAAATATAAAACAGCCTTGTAATATATGGTAGGGGCTAGCAAGCTTCTTTTCCCCACAGAAAACCAAACACGGTAATAAATATTGCAGACTTTGGAGTCATATAATATTTGTTAGCCACTCATCTTCGCCACTGTACTGCAAAGGCAGCCAGACAGTATGTAGCCAAATGAGTGTGACCGTGTCCGGTGAAGCTTTATAGAGGCGGCTTAGGCTATAATTCAATTCACCATACGCAAAATCTTGGGTTTGATCTCCACCCCTCCGATCCCAGAACAAGAGAGGTAGAGCAGGAATATCAGAAACTAAGATTATCCTCAGCTACATAGCAAGTCCAAAACCAGCCTGGACTACATGAGACCCTAAACTTGAAAATCAAGTGTTATTTAGGAAAAGACTTCCTTGGAGACCATGACTTGATAATCCTTATTATACATCAATGATTCTAAAGATTTAGTGTTGTTATTATTAGTAATTATTTAAATGAATAATATTCCTGTTTTCTACAGTTAGTCTGAACAAATGGCATGCGTCTAGATCCTCACTGTCCTGTGGAGTCTTCTGTCATGAAGAAAACTGTGTCTATACGACCTCACACAAAAGCCACCAGCCACATGTGACACTGAGCCATTTAACGAAGCTAGTGCAAGTCAGGAAGTTGGTGTTAATTTAATTAATGTAGATTTAAATAACTTTATGTGAACCACTTTGTAGCCAAATGACCCACCAGTGAGCTACAGCCCCAACCATGGGGGCCGTTTTGATCGCAGGTCTAGATCGCAGGCTTGGTCTATAAGTTCCACACGCCACATCCCGGAGATAACTGCTTATCACTTCCCCTCAGGCTCATTGCTTCTCAGTTCTTATCAAAAACTCCCTTACTATTAAGGACCCTCTTGGGGTCTGGAGAGACGGCTTAGTCAGTTTAGTGTGTACTGGACAAGCATGAGGACATGAGTTCAGATCCCGGGCATGCATGTAAGAGCCAAATGAGATGGTACTGCAGCTGCAATCCCAGGGATGCGAGGACAAAAAAGACAGAAAGATCTCTGCAGCTTGCCGGCCAGTGAGTCAAGCCAACTCCTGAGAGAGCCATAGTACTGACCTTCAGCTTCCACAAACAGACTGGCTGGGTACACATGCACACACCATATACATAAAGAGAACACACACAAACACACACACAGGCACATACACACACAAGCATGCACATGTGTGCACAAGAATATCATGACGATACTCTGAAGGACATTTATTTATCCACATGTGTCCAGCAATGTTCACTCAGCTCCTACCACATGCAGGGCTCTCTGCCAAGCTCTGGGGACAGTACTGAATGGATTCCATAAGTCCCTACTCAAACATTTTGTTCTACCAAAAAAGTTAAGGATGATTTTTTTTTATCTTTTGCTATAACAACATACATGACACCAGGTAATTTATAAAGAATAAAAGTTCCAAAGCATGCTGGAGGTTTTGTTGCACTGTAATTTGCTGGAATCTATCACATGGCAAGACAGAGCAAGCATGCTGGCCCTGGTCACTCTTTCCTCTTCTTTCAAATATATTAGTGCCGTCCTAGGGGCTCCATTCTCTACCACCCCAGCAAATTAGAAAAGTCCCACCTCAAAACACTATTAATATGTGAACTGGGGGACTGTTTCCAATACCTGAATTTGGGGAGACATATTCAAATCAAATCAGAGCAATTACTTAACATTAATTACCAATGAAAATTGATGAAATGAGTAAGAAGTCCAAACATATACTGGGCATAGGAAGAACAGATGTAGCGTCTGTGAGAGAGCACCATCAAAGAAGAAAAGGAAGCTACAGAAGGATGGTGTCTATGGAACTACAAAGAGTTAATCAGTAAGGGCAGATCACATGTAAATGTATGTTTATACCACTTTGGAGGCCAGCTAAGCCTCTCTGCAGACAAGAGCCATCCCATCCAGCCAGCAGTCACGTGCTACCAGACACCTCTCACCTTATTTAAACCCAGAGATGCCATGTCTATCCTCAAAAGCTGGGTCTCAAGTGACTGACAGATACATATTCTTATCTTATGGAAACTGTGAATCTTTCCTTAAATACCATTTACATTATACTTTAAATTAAGTATAAAATAAACACAAAGATTTAGAGTTTCATCAGACACGTTTCGCGGATTGGACATGCCCAGGTAAGCTCCACTCCAGCTGAGATGAAGGACAGAAGTTGGCAAACGATAGTCGGCTCCGTGTCTATTTCTATATGACCAGCAAGCAAAGATTGGCTTTCGCATTTTTATATGGCTGGAAAAAATGTAAATAGCACTTCAGTGCGTGTGAACTACATGTAAAATTCACATGGCGATGTCGGTGAATAAAATGTTGTTGCCACGCTCCTTCCTTTGCATATTGTCTGTGGTTGCTGTTGAGCAGTGACGGATGGCGGGGATGCACAAGTACCACCTAGTTCTTCTGGTGGGATAAGCCCAAAAGCTTTCCTATCTAGCCCTGAATCGATCAAACACCCTGACCGAAGGCAACTTAAGGAAGAGAGGGGTTTACCTTGGCTTACAGTCCAGAGGGATGAGTGAAATGGGGACAGGGTAGAGGCCTGACAACAAGTGGCGGGCAGTGACGCTGAGAATTTACACCGTCAACAACAATCAGGAAGTAGAGCAAACCGGAAGTGAGGTGTGATGACTCACCTTGGGGGTCAATGTGATGGCATCTAGAATCAGCTATCAGCCAAGCAGCTGGGCAAGCCCGGGAGGGAGTGCTAGCTACTTTCATGTCAACTTGACACCCGCTAGAGTCATCTGAGGAGAAGAAGTCTCAACTGAGGAAACACCCACACCAAGCTGACTGGTGGGCAGGATTATGCTGCAAATCTCTTGACTGGTGATTGCTATGAGATGGCCCAGCCCTTTGAAGGTGGTGCTGCTCCTAGGCAGATGTTCCCCAGTGAAGCAGGAAGCAGGCTAAGCAAGCCAGTAAGCCGCATTCCTGCATAGCCTCTACTCCAGTCTCTGACTCCAGTTTCCTGCCTTGTGTTCCTGCCCTGAATTCCTTTGATGAGGAACTGTGATATGGAACTATAAGCTAAAATAAACCCTTTCCTTCCCGTGTTACTTTTGATCACAGTATTTTAATCACAGAAACCCTATCTGAGAGAGAAGGATTTTCTTGACTGGATCATTTGAGGTGGGTAGACACACCCTAATCTGGCCCATACCTTCTGGTGTCAGCCCACATAAAAAGACACGGAAGAAGGAAGCTTTTGGCCTGCTTGCCCTCATTCTCAGTGGCAAACTACCCTGTTACTGAGGCACTCCTTCCTTAGCATCTGAACCTATTTGTTCAGGATTCCAAGATAAACCAGAGAGCAGCAGCTCTCTAGGAATCCTCCAGAACTTTGGATGTTCAGACATCCTGTCTGGTGGCCTGAACAACTTGCAGATCTTGACCTTTCCATCGGGAAAAAGAAAACACTCACTGACCTCTTCCTTAAGAGCACTTCTATTGGGCTAGAAAATTCTCTCCAGGCCTTTTTAATGAGTTTTCCGTGCCCTGTGTCTGGTAATGACTGATCTATTCTCTGTTGCTAGAGAAACTTGCCTGATAGAGGATTTGATATAAATGAGTGGTATATACTCTTCTTGTCTGCCTTCTATCTCTCCAATGTCTGTGGAGTAGACCCATCAGCAGCTGCTTGCCGTTGCTGTTAAATGCTGTCCTATTATTTAAATAAAGCAAGGTTGCTTATCAATCCACGTGTTGGCAGCTAAGTAATTTCAGCTCTTCTCTATTATAAACAAAGCTGCTGCTTCTGTTCATGTCCAACCCATGAATAAGTCTCCAAACTAGAAAGTGAGAGGCAATATTGCGGCATATGTATGTATGTATATTTAATTTCACAGGAAAAGCTTCCAAACCAGTTAATACAGAGATCCCCAGCCAGCCCGAATGCAGAAGACGAGTTAACTGGAGAACACTCAGACCTACATGAGACCTACATCACACCTCCTTCCCACATGCTGCAGGGCACACTATGGAAGTAGGCATAGAAAGAGTGTGAGAGCCAAGTTTCCAGGACGGCTGTGAAACAGTGTCTTCTGGGTGCATTGGGATCATTGCAATCATGAACTTACAATGGTTGCAGCTGCTTGCACAATACCTATGCAAGACCAAGCCGGTAAAGTGTCTGGCATAAAGAAAATTGGCGAAAAGAGGAAGAAGTCCCTGTGCAGGCTCACAGTCGGTTCTCTCAGCTTCCTGCCTGCCAGCAGCTTCCACTACCATATGCTCCTGTCACCAAGATGCCACCTGATCCTCTCAGGCCCAAAACAATCATTCAAACAGCCCTGGACTGAAACCTCTGGAGCCAGGAGCTAAGACAAACCTCCTCTGGGATTTTCTCGGGGCATTCTGTAATTCTGTTTAGGAATACACCAGGTGACAACGGAAAAGGGGGAATGAACTGGTTGGCTTGACTCGCATGACAGAGCATTGAGAATCCAAAGACTATGTCCCCGTCCCTCAGGAAAGGAAGGCAGCCACAAGACAATGCCACAGGTACTGTGCGGCTTAGGGCTGCCTGAAGAACAGTGAGGTGTCAGGGGTGGGAGGAGGCTATGGGCACACAGCTTCTTACTGAGTGTTGACCAGAGAATGAACCACTGTTTGCTAGAAAAATATGAAGCCCCAAGGGCTCTGGAAGTGGGCATCTCACTGAATCTTGCAGACTCGGGGAATGTCTGGCAAAAAGCGTGTGAGAGCTGTCAGGAACACGAAGGATCTAGCCCAACTTCAGCACAAAATGTGGGCTTTGAGAGAAAGGAGGGGCGGGTTGTGTGTCTCAGTTAGTGTTGATTGCCTTGGCGGGTTACTTTGTCTAGGGTTAGTAACCCGTCTGGCAGTTCAGTTATTCCAGGGTCATGGAGAGGCACTATCTGGAAGATAAATGGGCTAAGAAAGAGGAAGGAGGCTAAGCGGGGGTTCTTGTCAAAGCCTCAGTTTATTAGAGATGGGGTACAGCTTATATAGGGTAAAGAGTTGGGGGATGGGCACAGGGGCCTGGGCTCTTGCCGCGTGGTTCACGTTGGTCACATGGTCCTCGTTGGTCACTTAGGCAGGAGGTTACCCTCTGTCAGGTCACCTAGGCCAGGAAGTCACGAGTTGACACACCTAGATCTTTAGATAGTTTGGAATGTGGGTGGGTTCCGCTAACAGATAGCTCTCCACTAACAGCCAATTTGGGTGTGGGGTAGGCTCCGTCAATAGAATGATTCCTAACACAATTAGGGGTGTGGGGTTCTCTGCAGACTCTCCAGGGTGACGGTTCCCGCAATGATTTTAGGAGGAAATTGGCTCCTGACAAGTTAGCTTTCTACCATTGTAATAAAACACCATGAGAAAAGGCTGCCTGGGGAGGACGGGGCTTATTTCATTCATACTTCCACATCACAGTCCTTAATTGAAGGACGTCAGGACAGGAACTCAAGGCAGGAACCGAAGAGTAAACCATGGAGAATGATGGCTACTGGTTTGTTCCACCTTGCCTTCTTATACACCCCAGGACTGCCGGCCAGAAGTGGTACAACCCATGATAGGCTGAGCCCTCACATGCAGTTACTAATAAAAAATATAGCAGAGGCTTGCTCATAAGCCGACCCTATGGCATCATTTTCCAACTTGAAATTTCCCCTTCCCAAATGGTTCTAGCTTGCGTCATGCTAAATAAAACTAGCCAGCCTATCATGTGAGCTCCAACACCCCAGTGAAGTCACACAGCCGAAGCCAAAGCCAGTCAAGGGACAGGCAGAAATTGCTCCTCTGTTATGATGGGAACTGCAAAATGACATTGTAAAGAATGCGGCCATGGGGAGGGTGAAGAATTGAGGCCTTGCTTGCCATTTACCACCGCAGCTTCTACCAGGGGAAGGTACAGGCAGAAAAACAAACAAATAAAAACAAACAAACAAAAAAAAACCCACAAAAACAAGAGAGCTTTGAACTGGATTTCTGAACAAGATGTGGGTATAAACATTGTCTAGGGTGTGATTTCATGCCACCAGGACCTGGCAGGGAAGAACAGGAAGCCCTGACTTTTCCAGCCGTCCTCCACACCCGTGAGCAACAGTACAGGTATTGCCAAAGGCGGAGGACGGTTAAGTGAACCAAATCCACATCTGACAGACTGAAACCCACCTAACAATGGTGTGGTTACTGCATTGCTTTCTGCACAGGGATTTTTTTATATTTAGAAACTCGGCCTGAACATCCCATGTCAGTCGTCCTTCCACCAGCCAGTCAGCATTAAGCATGTGATTGCAGTCATTGGATAATTAAACTGGAATTGGGATCCAGTGCAATCGCTGCGCGTTGGTTTATATTCCCGAGCAGGGAGCTCAACCCAGAACTAGTTAACTGCTATGCTAATGTCTTGGCACATGTGACTAATAACGGGATGAGTTATAACTGTGTTCGGATCACATTACATTGCTTCAAGTGTATCATAATATTTTATAGCTTAATGGAGAATCTGGCTTATAGCAATACAGGAAAAATAAATCCCAGCCAATCGTCATCTGGTTTTTTTTATATAAAGAAAATCTACATTTTGCAGCTGACAAGGCTTTTGCCATCAATAACAATTACTCTGAAACCTTAATGACACAATAGGTAGATATTTAACATCAATAACACAAGACACGCCCTCACTAATGGAGATATATTAAGGTATTGATTAGTTATGCAAGGAAGTTTATGCTTATTCCATTCCCACTCGTAATTATGAGCATGCGATTGACTACTCCTTGAACTCCATCTTTTAGTCCATTTACCGTGTTCTACCCCGGAGTACACTTGGCTGGCAGATAATCAGAGCAAACAGGCGTTCCTAGAAAATGTGAACCATATGTGCAAGCGGGGCTGCCAGCACTCACTGAATGCCTACTAGGTGCTCATCTAGGATTCTGGCGGGTGCGGGGGGGCGGAGGGTGCCCGACACACAGACCTTTTGCTCAAGACGCGTGGAGTCTAGTTGGGAGGACTACAAAACAGAAAGCGGGGCAAACGGGGTAGGAGACGCTTTGAGAAACAGTCAAGACGCCTTGTGGGGAATTGGACAGGCCACTAATGATTGTACCAGAAGGCGTGGGAGGGAAGCAGCCGTGGGGCGGGGAGGAAGTAGTGGCGCTGGAGCACAGCCTCCAAGCTTGGAAGCCCTCAGCATTTGTCTTAGGTTAATAGGTGATTATGACAGCCAGTCAGTCGCTAGGATTCTAAGGGGGCGGGGATGTTAAAGTCTCAGAGGTGTGAACAAAGACAGCGGGAGCCCTAAGGGATTCACCAACTTGATTGCAGAGTCCAGCTCAATCCAGGTTCTTACCGGACCTAGAAACCCAACACCTCTCCTCCCAAAGTCAAGGTGAGCCTCTCAAAAAAACAAACAAATGCATAGGATTCTAGAGTTTAGAAGGGGTAAAGTGCTGAAGACCAAGAGTAGTAAAGAATGGGCAGCAGAAATTCTGAAGAAACTCCATGGCAGCAACAAAATAACAGAAGTGTCCTGTGTTTATAGAGGGAGCTAATTAGCAGAAGCATCACTGTCCTTGGTGTTTCTACCACTGTGGACAAATTAAATCCCAATCTCTCTGTCTGTCTCTGTCTTGGTACCTCTCTCCCCCTCCCTCCCTCCCTCCCTCCCTCCCTCCCTCCCTCCTCCCTCCCTCTGGAAGAGATTCTGCTCCCCTCTCTCCTCCAGAATCCTCGCTTCTGCGCCGTAGGTAATCACGTTGGTCAGGATTCTCTAGGCAGTTTAGGATTCCCCAGGGAGTCGGAATCACCCCTTCTGCTCCCCAGGCATCCTAGCAAGCAGTCACCCTGGACTAAGGAACTCTTCACGTAATTCTCTGGGCAGCAGGAAAACAAACGTTAAAGGTACCTCTGAGCTCCCTTAGGCCTTCCCGGGACGGAAGCTCATCTGCAATGCAAAGCGGCAAGGAGTGCATTCTCCAGGCACTGGAGATCGGTGCCAACTCCCCCAGACAACAGCAAACGACAACTGGCTGGTTCTTTTGTTTTTTAAAGAAGATTCCGGTTTTTTGTTTTGTTTTGTTTTGTTTTTGACACATCCCCATGAATGGTACAGAGGTAAAGAAGACTCTTTTAAGAACATGATCTCCTTTCTTGTGTGCAGGCTGCTGAGAATGCCCACACCCGCAGGCTACAGGAGAAACCATAAGAATTTCCTTTGCTCTAAATTAAAAGACAACGGAGCCGACACCTCAAAGCTATTTCTGCCTTGGAAACCATTCCTCAAACACGGTGTTCCACAGCTACAATGCTATTAACAAAGAATGATTTTCCCTGAGCCAGGCTTGAGCCAGGAGTTGAAAGGAAACCCGGAAGCCTTGCTGGTCAACTGGGCAGTGAGGTTGCTGCAAAACAAATAATAAAACATCCGAAACTGTCCGGGTTTTTCAACAGAAAATTTACATGTGGCGGTGATGTGAAACCTTATTTTCTGTCTTCAATGCTCAGGAGGAGTCGCTAAAGACCTTCTGACAAAGACAGGGCCAAGAAAGAAGTGCCCCCTCCCAACACCCCAGAGTTCATGGAAGACCCCCAACGGCCTCTACTTCTAATTGTGTGAGTTAGGGCAAATGCTAATGCGCCTTTGTCACTGTGGGTCCCCCAGGCTGTCCACTGAAGATTCATCAAGCCCTTCTAACTCCCAGCTAAGGCTGTGGGACTTTTGTATTCTTCAGCTGATAAGCAGCCAGGGGCTGGGTGAGTCCCGTTCCAATTCTCAGCTCCTACCACTGCTCTTGGCTACTAAAAGGCAATTAATACCTGCTTATTAAATTAGTGATGCAGAGTGTGGTACCCCATCAGCTGGTCACTCTTCCAAGATCACCGCTATAACAGAACAACCTGTCTGCCTGCTCCCGGCACTGTTGTTCTCAATGTCTGAAAATGTACAAAGATGATCACAACTAGCTTCCATTTTTTGAATATTCATTTTGTGTCCTGTCGCTCCCCTAGCATTTATACATATATTGTTCGTTTATTCTTAGTGTGTGCCTGGTTTCTAAATACTGAACCGAGTCTCCATTGTCCAAAGTCAATGAACAAGTCAATGGAAGAGCTGGGACAAGGGTGTAGACCTACCTGCCTGGACCTACGTCTGGCCCTCCACATCCCCAGTCCAGAATCACCTGCTCCTAAGCACCAGAAACCATACTTGTTTGTCACCATGAATCGTAAAATCTTGGTATGACTAGAAAATGGCTGCTGTATTATTTTTGTGATTGAAGATTTCCTTTTGAAAACAATTTTAGTTTTAAAAAAAAAATCAGAATCTAGTTAAAATTAGAAAAAGAAAGGAAAGCAGGCATTTAAAGAGGCGGCATATTTATTTAAATAGTAATTAAATAGAAAAGTTCAAAATGAATTCCACTAGGTATAAAAATAATACAGAGACACAAACTTCTAGACAACTAGAAGGCTGAGGAAGAGCAGGAGTAGCCGTCTGCATGTGCCTCGGTCTTGTGGGCTCAGACATTTAAAGGGCTCCTAAGAACAAGCAAACAAAGTTTGAAAGGCTGGACCTATATCTCCCTTAAACAGTCAACGACAGCAAGCCTCTGTCGGAGACTGTCACAAACACGCGGAGAATCATGTTACACCACAGCAGCCTTTTACTTACAGTTCGGAAACGTGATCTGTTCTGTTCAAATGTGGTTGAAATTTGTTGGGACTGGAAAATAGATTATTCTTTCCTTAAAAAGGCATACCGACCGCTCTGTGGCTAGTGCAAACAGGTTTGATCTCGGCTGATTGAGACTCCACTGTGTCAGATTGGACCCAAACAATATGTCTAGTCTGATTCCTTTCCCGTATCTTACCTAGACAGTGGGGATCATGGAGATTTCAGTGGTTTGAGTGCCAGAATGTCAAATACTAGCCTTGAGGTTCAAGGTACACACACACACACACACACACACACACACACGCACGCACGCACACACACACACATGCACATACACACATATACATATGTACATGCACACAAACACATATGAACATGCACACATGCACATACATGAACACGTGTGCACACATGCACACACATGCGTATGTATGTGTACACATGCACGCACACAAACCACACGATCATGCATACACGCACATGCATAAACACATGTGCACACATGCACGCACATGAACACATGCATGTACAGACACTTGCATATGCACAAACACATGCACACATACACAAAACACACACAAATATGCACATACAGGAGCACATGCACACACACACACACACACACACACATAAGAACCACAGTGAGAATTAGACTTGTTAGGTGGTCTGTCTGTAACTCTAATTCAGGGAATCATCACCATTACACACACATAAATATGCAGGCAAAACACCAATGTACAAAAAATAAAAATAAGTAAATCATTAGAAAATACAATAAAAGGAAGACACAAAGTTGGGTGGGTAGGGAAGGGGCAGTAGATATTGGAAGGGCTGGGGGAGAGATGTATTTGACCAGATACACTGTACAAAATTTGTAAAACTACTGAAAAACATTTAAAGAACCACAACCAT
Source organism: Microtus pennsylvanicus (assembly GCF_037038515.1). NCBI lineage: Eukaryota > Metazoa > Chordata > Mammalia > Rodentia > Cricetidae > Microtus > Microtus pennsylvanicus. Next base: position 38,722,468 of record NC_134595.1, on the reverse strand, counting down.
TGGAGTACAAATCAGAATCATATGTACTCCAATCCCATGAACTGTTTGCATGAATAGAATCAAATATAGCTCGAACCAGTCTCTTCAGGCTGCAGGCAGGAAACTTGGGCATCAAGAAAAGTAACTCGGGTTTATGAAGCATTCAACAAAAGGAATTTACAGATACATCCAAAAACAAAATATGGTCTGTGACACAGTGGATACTACCCTTCCTTTAAAAGGATGAGAAGTGTCGTGCTTTCCACAGCGTGGATGAGCTTTAAAAGAGAGAGTGAGGGGCTGGAGAGATGGCTCAGAGGTTAAGAGCACTGGCTGCTCTTCCAAAGGTCCTGAGTTCAATTCCCAGCAACCACATGGTGGCTCACAACCATCCGTAATGAGATCCGGTGCCCTCCTCTGGCCTGCAGACATACATGGAGGCAGAACACTGTGTACATAATAAAGAAATAAATCTTAAAAAAATAAATAAATAAAAGAGAGAATGAATGAAGCCAGTGATGAGACGGGAATATTGTGAGACTGCACGTCCCTTAGATACCCCGAGGGTTCAAATGCAGAGGCAGCAGACAGTGGAAGCTCTGAGCTAAAAGGAAGCAAGAATGGAAAATTAATGTTTAATGAATGCAGAATTTCAGTTGAGAAAGAAGAAAAAACTGGAGACAGATGGTAAAGACACAGGAACATTGGCATACTTCGAAATGGTCAGAATGATGAATCCATGTTACATATGTTTTACTGGGATGAAAATTTTAGAAGTTTCCACATAAACACCCAAACTCCCTGTGTCATCTGAAAAACAGCAGAATTTGTGGCACTGGGCCTGTGTTCCCACAGGAGTCTACAGTGCCTTCTCCCGTAAGCAAACGCTCTCACGTTTTACATGGCTGTCCTCCCACCCACTTCACCGGCTGGGTTCCGAAGGTCAACTCATTCCCAGACAGCTAGAGAGTATAAGCAACAGAAGGCGTACCACACTCAGGCTCCACCCCAGATAATCTCAGCAGAACCTCTAAAGGGCAAGATCCAGACACTGAAGTTCAAGAATGTCCCGTGTGATCTGACATGTATGCAGAACCGGGGACCACAGACCCAAGTTTCATTTCTCAGGGTTATCTGTGAGGTGGTATCTCTGAGGCTCTAGAAACCTCCGGTGCCTCCTCTACATGTTCTGAAGTGACTGTCACGAGGGGCAGCTGCAGATCAAAATTATCTAAATAGCTGGGTACCTGAATATACAACAAAGACTGGGGACCAGTGCCCACTGTTGCCATTTCCCCTGCCACAAACACATAGAACGTCTCCCTTCCCCACACTCTGAACACACTGTGCTAAATAGTATATTCAATATACTCTGCTGCTATATCAGAAAACATGAGACTAGGTCATTTCTAAAGGAAAGAAGCTTGTTTGGCCTCACAGTTCTAGAGACTAGAAAATCCAAAGAGATGTCCCTAATGATGGTATTGGCACTGTGTGACTTCTGTTCACAGAAGGCAGAAGGGTAAGCAGAACAAAGCAAACGAGAAAGAACATGAAAGATGGCCTTGACCTTCTTACAGCAGTCTGTCTTTGGGTACCAAATCTAACTCTGGGTAAAAGAAGAACTCCCTGGAGAGAGGCAGTGACGTTCAGTGGTTCTCACCCTTCCTAATGCTGTGACCCTTTAACAGAGTTCCTCATGTTGTGGTGACCCCCAACCATAAAATTATTTCCTTGCTACTTCATAATTGCAGTTTTGCTACTGTTGTTAATTATAATGTAAACATCTGATACGCAACCCCCAAAGGGGTCGCAACCCACATGTTGAGAATCACTGGCTTAGATCATGTGATCCTGACAGTTAGGATTAAATACCACCTTTCAACACAGCCCCATTGAGAAACTAAGAAGTAAGGCTCAACATGAATTTGGGTGTGGACAAACTATATACAAACTACAACATGCTCACTTTACACATGCACACTCAACACACACACACACACACACACACACAGTCTTTCCTTCAGTCACTTTATTGTGCATGGTTCAACATTTATCCCACGGACCAAAGATGAGACATGGAAATCAGGTTTCAGGTTGATTCCCTATGATCTGAGTGACTCCAGCCTCCTTGGAACAGAAGACAAAAGCTACTATTCTGTGAACATTCACCGCACCCATGATCTCTTCTTACACATCTCGTCCAAGCCTCCAGCAACACGCTTGGGACAGACACACTGTCATCCTCACCTTGGGTGAGGTAAGTGTGAAGCCCCACGCACTCATTTTGTTAAAGGGAACATACCACCCCTTTGAATTTACAAGTTCTGGACTTTCCTTCAAATCAGCCATAATCTTTTACAATCATACCTTGTATGTTTCCAAAGTGTCCTGTTAAATGGAATTTTTTGTAATGTGATTCTCATTTTAAAGGCACCAAGGGAATTTGTATTTTAGGGAGCACCGGAGAACCTTATATAAAACAAATTACGTCTCAGTGCTAACCCTAAACTATTAATGTTAGGGGTTTGGCAGAAGTGGCTTGCTCTTTGGTTACCAAATCTCTTTCCAAGGCGTACCCACCCTGAAGTGGAGTTGAGTAAAGAGAAGATGGGAGAAGTTGGAGCTTGAGAGATGGCTCAACAATCAAGAGCACTTACTGTTCTTTCAGAGGACCTGGGTTCAGTTCCCAGCACCTACATGGAGGCTCACAATCATCTATTAACTCCAGTTTTGGGGGGTTCTGATACTGTCTTCTGGTCTTGGAGGGCTCAGGGTACGCATGCTGTGCACAGATATATAGGCAGGCAAAGCTCCCGTACTCATAAGCTCACTGTTGTTTGTTTAAAACTTTTAAATGAGAAGATTGAAGAAGTGTTCTGGGAGAAGTACTAAGCTGAGGAAGTCTACTTTCAGAAAAGATGAGGTGGTGATAGGTGGGCAATGTGGATGGTGTTTAGATGATGATGGTGATGGTGGCCGTGATGAAGATGATGATGATGATAAAAATGCTTATTTTTCTTTCTCCCAGTTTTCACTTGCAAAGTTTATAATCACTCTTTACTAGAAGAATATCTGAACTTAATCTCTCAACTTTCCACCCTACATGAAAGGCCTAGCTATGACGAATTTTCTGTTCTTTGGTCAGATAGAGCTTCTCCCTGCTGGAGTAACTTATTAACTAAAATAGTATCATGAACTATCCCAAACTCAACCGGTTGTTCATAGGCCATGGTTAGTGACACAAGAAAAGACTGACAGAGCAGAAAGCAGTCCTACTGGCTGGGTCACAGAGAAAGAGAGGCCTCGACCTTTAGAATGAAATGTTCCTTTAAAAACAGACCTTAAAAAAGTAACCCATTCTTCTGGTTAACAGCCAGGATGTAATAGATTTCAGCCACACCCTCTCTGGAGCAACTGGGAGAAGAAAAAGTCAGAACACAGAAAAAGCCCATTGGTTAGAAGTCAGGAAGGTTTCGTGCTAACGTCCAGGCAGTTTTCACGCAGGAGGCAGCTTCTAAACGGTAGACCAAATGTTCCTTGCCTGCGGATCCTATTGGCAGCCCCAAACGTTAGTTTAATCCTTAACATCTTCTGATAGAAACACCGGTGCAAATGTTTCTTAGTTCTGGGTCCTCAGACAATGTCTAAAATATGGTATGTGGTGCTAGGACCAAAGCGGAGAAGGAAGATGAGCAGGGGCCAGAATCTAGAGGCGGTGTTCAAGCTACGTGCCGTGGGGAAGGAGAGAGAAAACGAGCTGGAAAAGTATGTGGAGCTCTGTTTTAAATGTTCCTAAGTTTGGATAAAGGTATTAACTTTGCAGATTCAATTAATCCAAAAAATAAATATAAATAATGATCAAACTGCTGAAACCAAAGATAAAAAAAAAAGTGACTATAGCCAGAGGAAAAGAACATAATACATACCAGGGGAGATAATCTGAGCGACCACTGGCATCTGACCTGAAAAATACGATGCCCAAAATAGTGATATAGCATATTTAAAGACACAGAAAGTAAATTCTGACTTACAACCATTTTTAAGACTTATATTTACTTTTATTTTTTGTGTGTATGTGTTTTGTTTTTATGTAGGCAAGTACATCATATGTGTGCAGTATCCTAAAGAGGGTGTCCCATATGATCCTCTGGAAATGGAGCTACAGAAAGTTGTGAGCCACCATGTGGGTGCTGGGAACTAAACCCTAGTCATTTGCAAAAGCAGCAAGCACCTTAAATCACCAGACCATCTCTCCAGAACCATCCCCAATTTTATTTATTTGCCTGGTTAGGACTCAGTATGGCAACAACAACAACAAAATCCTGCAAGAATGAGGAGAAAATAAATGCCTTTTTATACAGATGAGAACAGAGAGAATCTGTTTAACTAGAAACATTAAAAGAATTCCCTAGCCCTGATAAATAAATAAATGAATGAGTGAGTGAGTGAATGAATGAATGAAAAGGGGAGGAAGTGTCAAAGGACATGATTTAGACTGAAAAGAAATAACAATATATTGACACTTAAATCCACAGGAAGAAGTTAAATCTAAACGGTGAATATCTGGGTAAAGAACATATTTCCTCCTTTATTTAAGATGCATGACTCATGTGAAAATTATAGTGTCTTATTCTGTGGTATCTCTAACACAGAGGCTCAATAACTATGGCAACTGCAGTCAAAGGAGAGAGAGTAAGGGTGGAGCAAAGGCTTCAAGGACCTCACTTTTTAAAATAGCACAGTTTTAACTATATAAATACACTGTATAAAAGTTCAGCATTGTATAGTATAATCTCAATACCTTTTTGTTTGGTTGGTTTGGTTTTTCGAGATAAGGTTTCTCTGTAACTTTGGAGTCTGACCTGGAACTAGCTCTTGTAGACCAGGCTGGCCTCAAACTCATAGAGATCCACCTGCCTCTGTCTTCCAAGTGCTAGGATTAATGATGCATGCTACCACCACTGGGCAACAATCTCTATACTTTTAAAAACTGTATAAAGTGTTATCCGTTCCTATTCAACAACAACAACAACAACAACAAAGCACAAGACCACACAAAGAATTGAACAGAAATGTTGGCAACATATTTGCTCAAAAGAGTCAAACCTTGGAAATGGCCCAGGCTGCACGGACATTGACTAAGCAACTGAATTAAAACTGTGTGCTGGAGACCTCCAATAGCACTCAATATGGGAAGGGAAGAGCTGCTCAAACACAGCACAACATAAATGAAAACTCAAACACACTAAACTCATCAGGAAGGCTTTCAGAGAGATTAACACTAGTCAACAAAAATCAGACTTGGAATGGAGAAGGGAAACATCAGACTTGTAGAGGAGTCAGGCATGTGTCTCCGAGTCTATACTCCAGAGGGGTGTGTGTCTGTCAAAACACTGGAGGACAGGCTTCTGATTCGGGCATTTCACCCGATGCAAATTCATCTCAAGGAACAAATCGATTTGAAGCAGAGACGAAGAGAGGATAACACTAGGTGATGAGAAAGGATGGAGAATGGACAAAGAATACACCGAACATGAGGAAGAGTCAGAGGAGGCTCCGGCGGTGGGTGGGGGAACAAAGATAAGGGAGATTGAAGGAAAGAGAATCACAAAAACACACTTTATTCAAGTGTCGTATTTGTTTCTAGCACGTTCCATGCTGATTTAAAGTGTATATAAATATCAAAATAAAAACCCAAAATGTTAATTAGATATAGGGGGACTATACTAATGTGAACTATTGTGTTTGACTTATTTTGCAATGTACCTGAGAGAGAGAGAGAGAGAGAGAGAGAGAGAGAGAGAGAGAGAGAGAGAGAGAGAGGTGGATATGGGCATGAATGGATATATAGATATAAGATAAAGCAAAATGGAAAATTTAAAATACAGGTGATAATTTGCCCTGAAAGATGTCACATAATTACGCCGAGGCATGGTAAATACATTACCCTGTATGATTAAAAAAAAAAGAAAGAAACTTTGCAAATGTAAATAAGAACCTTGAAATAGGACCATTATCCTGGATATTATCAGGGTTTGTCCAATAAATCACAGGTCCTTAAAGACAGAACCAAGAAGGATAGAGGTACAAGAGACAGCACAAGCAATGAAGCAGAGAGCACCCGCACGGCTGGGAACTAAGTATGTGAATAACTCACAGATGTGGAAAAAGGCAGCCATCACCTCCCCAGGACCTCAGAAAACACAGCACGATCATAATTTCACCTTAGTCTGATACGATGACTCATTTTGATTCCCAACCACAATAACTATAGTATAATATGCTTGTAGTCTTCTAATCCACCAAATGTGTGACAATTCTAGCAATGACAGAAAACTTACACCTAAATGCATGGCTCTCTAATACATAATCCTTTCAACTTTTCTGGACATTAATTTTTCACCATAAAAACCTTGAAAAATATTTTTCAAAGTTCCTTAGTCAAATGTAGAGTTTGGTGAAAGTCAAACTAGAGGACCATGTCACACTGACAAATAAAACTTGCCTGAAGATCAGAGGGTGGAGCTAGCCACTTGTTAACCATAGAGGCTGGGCAGTGGTGGCGCACACCTTTGATCTCAGCACTTGGGTTCTCATGCCTTTGATCCCAAAACTTGGGAGGCACAGGCCTTTAATCACAGCATTGGGGAGGTGGAGACAGGATCTCACTCATTTGGTCTTAGGATTCTTCGAGACAGGATCTTGCCCAGTCTGAAGATTCGTCGAGACAGGAGCTCAGCCCTTTTCTGTCTGAGGATTTTGTAAAGGTAAGAACTAGTGGCTGGCTCTTTTACTGATCTTTCAGCATTTACCCCGATATCCAACTCCGGGTTTTTATTATTTAGATCAGTTAGAATTAGCACTACAGACAACTTCATCTTTCAAATGTTATTTTGAAATTTTAAGTATTGTCGCCGGGTGATGGTGGCGCACACCTTTAATCCCAGCACTCAGGAAGCAGAGGCAGGTGGATCTCTGTGAGTTCGAGACCAGCCTGGTCTACAGAGCTAGTTCCAGGACAGGCTCCAAAGCCACAGAGAAACCCTGTCTCGAAAAACAAAACAAAAGAAAAAAGAAATTTTAAGTATAACCCTGATTAGAACAAATAATTGCCCTGATTGATCAAGTTATAATCAGTAGGAGGGAAAACGGAAGAAAACTTTCTTAAAGAATCCACTCCAAGGAGATCCCAACCTGACCAAGCAGCTTTCTTGAAATCGATCCTAAAATGCTACAATTTTCCATTTCTTCCCCTACTTCTGAACCTGTGAGTTCTCCAAAACATTCCAGATTGTTATCATTTATCCTGTCTTTCCTTTAGAAGAATCCAAGACTAGAATGAAGAATATAAAAGACCGGGGTCTATGAGACGGCGCAGTGACCCAATAACCCAAGTCCAATGACCTGAATTTAATACCCATGATGGAAGGAAAGAGGTAACGCTACAATGTTGACCTTTGACCTCCACGTGTGTACCCTGGGGAATGTGTGTATGCATATACAAGCACACAGACACACAACTGATAATAAGGAAAATTTAAATTACATTTTGGGTATGTGCATGTGTGTGTGTGTATGTGTGTGTGTACCACAATGTATGTGGAGATGTCAGGAAAATACACAGGAGTCATCACATAAGAGAGATATCACGTGGGACCCAGGGATTGAGTTCAAGTCATCAGGCTTGGTAGCAAGTGCCTTTACCCACCATGCCCTCTTACCAGTCCTTTAATAAAAACTGTTTGTTCTGTATGTGGAGTAATTTATTTTACAAATTGTGAAGGCAGAAGAGAGATAAGGCTAGGCAGCAAGTATATGATTGATTGGATCAGTACTAGGATAGACAGACAGGCATGCAGGCAGACAGATAAACAGACAGGCAGACAGGCAAGGAAATAGACAGGCAGGCAGGCAGGTAGGCAGACAGGTAGACAGACATACAGACAGACAGGCAGACAGGCAGACAGATAAATTGAGCCTCTCTTTCCCCAGACAATGACAGGTGTCTTTCCTGTTTGCCTTTTCTTTTTCTGATCATTCAGACTGACAAAGTAGCCTTCATTGCGTCATTCTCAAAGTGCAAACTGTCTCGGAAAAGAACAGTAAAAATTCACACTGACGAGAAAGCAAACAAGCAGGCAAACTTTTAAGTTGGCTTTAAAATCAACGCTCCAAAATGGCAAACAACGCTTGAAAACTTTCAAGTTTATAGCCCGAGCCACGGCTAAAAATAGGAACTGTAGTCATGCAGGGAGGAACTCATATACACTCTCCACAGAGCCGTGCTCCCCGGAAAGGGGAGAGCTGATTTCTCAAAACCTGTTTCTCAAGCAGGATGAATAAAATATCTTAAATATTTTATTGCAAGTGCCAAACACGGCAGATGGCATTTGCATGGGGATTATATAACCATGCTGAAAGCCAGCAATAAAGCTTGGAGACTATGCTCAGAATGCTAGTGTCTCTGCCACGCCTCTCTGGAAGAACACAGCCTGATGGGCCAGACGGACACACCAGGGAAGCTCTGACTCAAGGATGACCCTGAAATTGTAACTCAGTCACTTCGCTGGTGTCCACTTGCGGTCACAGACATCCTAAAGTCAACAGAGCAGGTGTATTTTAGAAGGATCCACTTTGGAACTCTTACATATTGTTCCCATGAAGCATCCAGATTTTCAATCCAATTAAATTATTTAGAAAGCAAATTATATTTAGGGATCCTTTCGGTGGCGAATCCAATGCTAGCGTTGTTGTTTCAATAGGTATTTTGTGTAAAAGAATCATGGATAGGTGAAGTTCTAGTTTAGATACAGCATGGCTCTCTACTGGAACATGAGAGAAAAGTTGTTTTCCTTCTAGAAGGCCCTGTGTCCACCAGTCTACCAGACACCAACGAGTACAACCTATAATGAGGAAGTACTTATTTGGGTTCATGGTTTCCAAGGCTCAAGTCCATAGCTTCTGGGGCAGGGAGTATCCCTGAGTAAAACTCCCTCTTCATAGCTGCCCAGAAACAAAGAGGAAGAAAGGTCCGGAGCCCCTTAAAGGTACCCTTCACCCAATAACCCAGCTCCAACCCACTAGGCCTAGTCCATCCCTCACCCATAACATAGCTCCAATCCAGTAGGCCTAGTCTCTTTCATTTATTTGTTTATTTATTTTCATGATTCTGTAAATCAAGTCCAGGACCTCATGCATATTAGGCGATCACTCCATCACTGAGCTACCTCCTTAGCCCCTCTTTTTGTGAGGTGAGGTCTCAGTATATAACACAGGCTGGCCTTCAGTTTTCTGTGTAGCTTGGACAGATGTCAAACTGTAGATCCTCCTGCCTCTTCCTCTCAGGAGCTGGTATTGTTGGTATGTACCGCTGTTCCTGACTAGGCCACACCTCTTAAGGTTCCACCACCTGCCAATAGTAGGATATAAAACCTTAAACTTACTTAAAACCTTATGACATGATGATATATGTGTGTGTCTGTTTTGTTTTACAACTCAGTTGCATGACTCTTGGGTGTGAATGCGGTAGATGACGCGATGCGAACATGTATGTGGTGATGCCATGATATACATAACGTGGTGTTAAACCATTAGACATACATGCTTTAACACACAGGACCCCGAGAACAGTGAAGGTCCAAACCACAGCAGATCACAGCTTCCTTCTTTCTGACAAATTATACCACATCCATCCCCCTACATCTAGCAAAGATGGCACATGCACCCCCTCCACAAACACATGTTGAGTGGTTGCTCCATTAAAAGACTTTAGTGAGCTATAAACTTGCATAAAGCAACACTTGCCGTGTTGAAGACTACAATCAGATCTAACTCAAATTTTCTGAGTCCTGAGTCTGAAATGTGTGGTGTCTTCAGCAGTAAGGACTTACCTCCAACCTCTGAGACCCAACCAAGGGCAACAGCCATCTCCTATATTGTTTTGAGTGTAACCTGTGTCACCCTGACCAGGAGCAACTCTAGAAATGACAAGGAAGCTATGCTCATAATACTTCAACAATATGGCTACCTAAATAATGCCAATACTAATAGACATAATAATTTGGATGGAATCTCGGGGAAATCCCACCCCTGGACAAAAAGATACTTGGGACAAACAATTGCTCAGAGAGGGAGAATTAGCCTATCCCAGTGATGAGCTCCCTGGTATAATACACACAAGCAACATTAAACAGACTCAGCAGTATTTATGTAATATATATGGTGTATATATGTAACAATAATATTCAAAGAAAATGAGGTTAGCATTTGAGATGGAGGGAGTATGGAAGGGAGCATGGGAGGGGTTTGAAAGGGAAAGGAAATGATGCAGCTACATTGTAATTAAAGATTTCAAGTACTTTATAAAGAAAATGTATGATTAAATGATTTTTAAACAAATTTTTACAATCATGACCACTATTATAAAACTGAGACAGAGAAAATGGTCACCACTCCAAAACAGGTGACATCTTTCTTTGCATTGAACTCCCTGGCCCCAGGAAGCCATTGTCTACCCCTGCTGATTCTCCTTTTGTAGAGTTTTACATATATTGAGTCATAGAGTATGTAACTTTTGAGTCTGGCTGGTTTCATTAATATGCAGCATGTGTAAGATTTATTCAGGCTGTCGCATGAGTCGATTGTACATTCATTTTTCTCCGTGAGTGATGTTGCTTTGTGTGGATACTCTGTAGCTGGCGGGCATTGGGTGGTTTTCCATTTTGAGGTGGAGGAGTGAACTACTCCGGACCATGCACGAACAAGTCTGTATAGGTAAAGGTTTTATGTTTCCTTGGGCAGATTCTAGAAAACAAATTCTCAGGTCATATAGTATGTGTGTATTCAAATTTGTAATAAATTGCTAAGCTTTGCTCCCTGTTGGGTGTAATATTTTTGCATTCTCACCAGCAGAGTAGGATTCTGGGTGTCTCACATGCTCATCAGTATTTGGTACGGTCATTCTTTTTAATTTGAACTGCTCTGGTGATCATACAGTGGTATGTCATTGTACAGTTTTAATTTGTATTTCCCTAATGACTCATTCCATTGAGCATCACTCTGTGTGCTTAACATATTAATCTGGTCACTGGGTTTTATATGGTATATTATTAAGCATCAGAAGGGTCAAGTATTTCCTCCATTAAACCTGTACTTAAATCCAAAGCTAGGCATTGAAGGCTACCTTGGAATAAGACTGCCCTAAAGGAGACCCGCATTTGTGACAAAGACTTCAGAAAAGTTGAGTGGTTCAAAACCACTGTCTCCCTTATGGGAGAGAGTGGGAGGGGAGAAAAACAAAAGCTTTCTGCTCTCAAAGAGAAGAAGCTAGGCTGAACTGGTAGTTGCTTCTGTAACAGTCTTAACAGACACCCCCACATAACATATCCCGAGCTATCTGACGGCCATATGAGATCTGAAGTCTTCAGCACACTAAATTTGACTCTCAGAAGAGCCAAATGCTAAGCTACGACACACATGGCGTTAGTCTCTTGCAGTATTCAATTTTCTCCTCCACTTAGAATTTTTAGGTGGGATTCAAACACCCACCAGGGACTTTTTTTTTCTTTTTTTAATGAGAAAGAACGCTTTTTGTTTTGGTAGAAAATGTGTTCGACTCCTAATCACTTGTTAAGGTCTGTTCATTTAAGATGGAGTTTTGTATCTCCATAAGTAGAATAAGCCGCTCGTGTTCATGACATCAAACCTGTCACCTCTCCGCTTAGGGAAAGAATAAAGCCAGTCCACACAGTTATCCTCTCCAGCAGTAATGAGGCTGAACACCATCCTAGGGGACTCATCTCTGTAACCCTTCCAAACCCACCACTGTGAACTGGCAGAGACCCCGAGAGCCTCTCTCTCCTCCCGGGTTCCTATCCTCGCTCTGGGAACCGTACATACAGATATCCGCTCTCCAGCATTTAAATTAGAGAACCGACCTCAATAAATAGAATATTTTTCAAAGGCAGAAAGTTTCTTCAGAAGCAACTTATATAACAATCTTTTTTTCATCAGTAAGAAGAATAGAGAAGAGGAAAAAAAAAAGACGAGGCAAAAACCCAGTCACGGCTAAGATCAGTTAGTTCAGACTGTCTTTTTCTAACCTTGACCTGTATGATGTCTGATGGGAATTGTAAATTTAGTTGGCCAGGGATATTTTGATCCTGCACGTGTAGATGTAAGCCTGTGATGAAATGCGTGAGTCTTTCTAGGGCACTGAATAGATTCTCATGTGTAAACTATGGGGTGATGGTAGCTACATCTGCACCAAAGCAAAGATTCTAATTTCAATCCCTGAGATGAGGGGAATATTCCATTTTCATGCTTGACATTTCTCTGACAAGCAGATTTTCCACTCTGAGACATGCCACTTCAAATCTAAACAGAAGTGCAAATGCCAGACCTTAGCCGGAGGCACAGAAGTCAGATATTACATGAGAACACGTGTTTCTCTCACATGTTAATTACCCCAGCCAGGACTGAACTCCCAAAGACCTGTGGCTTGGCTTTCATCAATCAATCCTTTCATAAAAATCTGAACTGCCTAATCAATTGCAAAACTCAGAAATTTGATCAGCACAAGAATGGGTTGCTCCTCTTGCATATTCTTTTGGGGATCCTCTGTCACAATTCATCTCAATATCAGTGTTCAAGCTCTTTAAAGTCCCAAGGGATTGCGCCTACAGCCAATTTCAACATGTCCCAAGATCCCAGCTTCTTCACTATTCATAATCCAACCCGCAATCCCTTCGTCCTTGCAGCCAGAGAGAGAAGAATAACAGTCAAGCCCATGTTTGTAGGTGTGCCCCGTTATGAGAAAGTGCTGATCTGCTAAGGTCAGCTGCGGAAGGCAGGAAGTAAGAGAGAGATCTGAAAGCAGCATTCCCACAGCTCATGGTGTCTTCTTAATAAGCAGAGCTACTGACGTTGCCTTTGCTAAAAATATCACCACACGCAAGTCATGCATTAGTAATGAAGCATGTGTGTGTGTGTGTGTGTTTGTGTGTGTGTGTGAGAGAGAGAGAGACAGAGAGACAGAGAGAGGGGGGAGGGAGGGGGACAGATGGAGGGAGGGAAGAAGGAGGAGGGAGAGGGAGAAAGGGAGGAGGGGAGGGAGGGAAGAATAGGGAGGGAGGGAGGGAGGGAGGGAGGAAAGAATAGGGAGGGAGGGAGGGAGGGAGGGAGGGAGGGAGGGAGGGAGGGAAGGAGGGAGGGAGGGAGGGAGAGATAATGCATGTGTGCACATCCCATGGTACTGGGATATTTGCCTTAACAGTAAGTTATCTGGGGTACAGGGTAGAGGAAAGAACCCCCTTTTACCTCCTCTCCACACACTGAGGCTCATGCCACCTTAAAGAGCTGAAAATACCAACTTTAAAAACACAGTTCAGGTCACTAAGAGAGTGGGCAGGCAGGCTAGAATTCTCAAGTCCACACATACCAATGGGTGTCCCCCTCTACGTGCCTTTGTCCCCCACCAGTAGAGCAGGGCCGTGATCACAGGTGGGGCACAGCTCTCACATCAAGACCTTCATCAATATTCCTTCTTCATTTCTGCCTTCTAGAACACTTTTGTCCTGCTTCCCCTAGCCCTGAGAGACCAACTCAACTACCCACCCAGACCCACATCCTGGGCTTTTGGTTGGCCCACCCTGACACCTACCCTATCTATGACCTGTTGGAGCGTGTGAAGGGCCTGACCCTTCAGAACAATAGCTGCAGGATCTCCATGACTCGGGGCAACAGCAGGATATCCGAGAGGAGTTTTGGTGAGGGTCCAGTGACGATGGTGTGCCTTGAAGCAGACCCATGACTTATTGCAATGATTTTGCAAGTAGGGCGGAGTGGACAAATGCTACAGTGAATGGCACCTTGCAGCTCCCAGTGCTGCTAGGATGAATGGGGAGGTGTTGGAAAGGAGCAAAGTGGTTTGGTGTTTAGGTTGTGGTTTTATTATTTTGTTTTGAATTAACTTTGGGGGAGGCACTGCAGGGGTCGAGGGCAGATATGGAGGGACTTGGAGACGAGAGAGATTTGGGTGCATGATATGAAATTTCCAAAGAATCAATAAAGAATTATATATATTAACGGTAGGTATGTGACACCAGGCCTGTCACATGGAAACACAAATTAACAGTCATTTCTTGTGGAGGTTTTGTGTCTATGTGTATGTGTCCAAGCTTGTGTATGTATGTGTATACACATGGGTATATGTGTGTGTGTGTGTGTGTGTGTGTGTGTGCACTTATCAAAGTGTATGCAGGTGTGTGCACAATTTAAAGTGATGGGCCATTCCTTAAGTGCTATTCACGTGTTTCTCAGTATCTCTCATTGGCCTGGAACTTCCCAGCTAGACTGGCTTGACAGCAAGCCAGGAGTCCTCCTGTCTCTTCCTCCCCGGTCCTAGGATTGCAGACACACACCACCACAGTTGTTCATTCATTTATAGAAGTGCTGGGTCTTGAACTCAGGTCCTTCTGCTTGCATGCTAGCCATTTTACTAACTGAGCTATTGCCCTAGCCTACATTTTAAAACATTTTTGTTGTAACAATTCTACCTTTCTTCCCTGGAAAGAGAATTTCTCCTCATTTTCATTCCAATAAAGAAGGATGACGGGGATGGGGCAAAACCAGAAAATACTAAGGCCGATGTACCCCAAGGCTGGGAAAATCTAAGGAATGATTCTGATCTAGACACGTGTGGAAGGGGAGCATTTCCACCTGCTTTCCAGCACTTCTTGAGTATGTATTTATAGTCCATGTTTAGGTATTTGTGCAGTTTATATAATTAGCTGTTTTCTCCAGCATATCCAGTAATTATTTTATCAAATACACATCTGTTTTAATTAGGCATATACACACTTTACTATACTGTAAAATGTCAAACACACTGTAAAATAGCTCCCAGTCCATTAACACATTAAAAACAAAACTTCACTTGCCATATCACAAACAGCTGCAAGAGGCTCCTAGATCCAACCAGCTGCTGCTCAAAAACCCCCAGGCTAGAGCAGCTCTGTCAGCCCTTCAAGAAACCTCCCAAGCTGGGGCCCCACTTTCTGTTGTCAGTCCTCACGCTTGTGGGAAACACGGATGACTTGCCTGGTACCGTGCATGCCACTTCATCTTCCATTTGCCAAGTTGGGGGCTCTCCGTGCAGATGCTAATACCCACTTCAAACCCAGAGTGGCTTCCGCTGTAGACAGCTACACCTCTCTCTGGTACTGAGTTAGTGACGGAGCCAGGATCATGCCAGGTCATGTGATGCCCAATTCTGTGCTGCTTCCACCAAGCTGGCCTCTATGCCAAGCTGTTTATCAGATTTCTGACAGGGGTGCAGGTAAAATGTTGGTTCCAACCCAGGGGACCCGAGGAAAGGGCTGAGGAATGTGTATTTTAATGAAGGTTGCCGGCAGTCTCAGATTGGTCAGTCCAAGGCCCTCTGCTGACAAAGCCAGGCCTACGTCTCACCACCGTTCCCTGAAAGTTCCTTATATGATGTCTCGTTACTGCATGTCTGCCTACATCTAACTGGCGGGTGCTGACAAGGCTTTACGGGTCTACCGTGCTCACCTGCAGGGGTATTATTTCTCAACAGACTCATTCATGGCAGGTGGCCACCATTGCTCGTATTTAAAGGCTTTACACTACGGTCGAGTGTGTGGCAAAAGTATATATTGCCTCCCCACTGCTAAGAACTACTGTCTCTCTGGAAGGTTTTGAGAGAGAGCATGCTAAGTAGACAAACTAATTTTATTATTCAAGAAAGGAACATCAATTACTCACCCCAGGAACCAAATCCTTGACAAGAAGCAGCAGCCTATATAAGGACACGGGTTAGGGAAACTTGTTTTTCTGCCTGCTTGCCCTCACTCGCACTAGCAAGTCCAATTGCAGCCTAATCTTGAAGGATTCTGGCATATTCTGAACACCAACTGAGATATCCAGGACGGTGGACTGAATAACTATTGGATTCTTGGACCTTCCATTGGTAGGCAGCCATTGCTGGACAAGCTGAACCATGGCCTGTAAGTCATTCTAATCAACTGGATAAATTCTGTTCCTCTAGACTGTAGAGTCTAGAGAACCCTGACTAATACAGTTAGCCACGTCAGAAAGGAGCATCTACAGGTTTCTCTTTGTAGCTGGTATGATATAGAAAAGTCTGCAGGTGCCATCTAAACCTGATTAGAACTAATCACAGTTTCTGGAAAACACCAATATAAACCTTAGGCAGAAAAAAAATCACATGTGTGTCTACTCACTAACAACAAATAATCTGAACAAATAAGAAAGCAATCCCATTTGTTACTGCTTCAAAATTATAATCACATCCTCAGGACTGAGGCAAAATATCTGGAGTATTACTGGAAAAGGCTGAACTATATACAAGTAAATACAAAGGTCAAAATAATAGTGTTAGAATGAATTATAGATTCAAAGCAACTCCTATCAAAGCTATCATTTTTCTGTTTTTCACACAAAGAGAAAAGCAGTGCAAAACTATATGAAGCCAGAAAGGACTGTATGTAGGACAGGGACACATACCTGCAATCCCAGCATTCTGGAGGCTGAAGCAGGAGGATTATTGGAAGCCAGTCTGGACTGCAAAGGTTGGAGGCTAGCCTAGGCTACATAGTAAATCTCTGTTTCAAAAACAAAAATACTATCTTTATCCATATTCTTCATGGTGTTGTAAAAATAAATTTGCTAACCTGGCCAGTCACCTGGGTACCTTGCTCCTTTAAGAGACAAGCCCCACCCACTCCCAATCTCTCCCTTCTTGTCCAGGCAAAAGGATCTCCTGCTCTCTCTCTCTCTCTCTCTCTCTCTCTCTCTCTCTCTCTCTCTCTCTTTCTCTCTCTCCCCCTTTCTCTTTCTCTGTCCATCCTTCTTCTGAAGAGGCAGCTTCTGCCTCTTTTCCTTCTTCCCTTCCCCTCTTCTTTTTCTCTCTCTTTCTCCCCTTCCCCCACTAAATAAACTCTATACCCAAGCTCTCTCTGCATGGCATATTTGTCTCTCATCCTCCAGGGGACCTGCTGAGGTCACCTGCACCATGCATGATAACATTGGTGCATGCCTCGGCCAGGCTCTCTCCATCTTCCCTCCCACCCATGGGTGAGTGGGCTGAGGCACGCAGAGACCCTGGGCTCAGGCCACTTTCTACCTTCCTGTGTCCGCTCTATTGCTGCACACAACATCAAGAAATGGTAAGGTCCCCTTCTCCAAGTCAGCTTTTGCTGACATTCATCTCTGCTAATTCCCCACGCTGAGGACTGGGATCTCATTTCTCCTGTCTCAGACTGTAGTCCCTCAGCCACTCGAAGTGGCCCTTGTCCCCACCCTCTGAGTTGACAAGCCTGAGAATGGCCTGAACTATCACTGGACCTTTGATCTGTCTCAAAGCCGTTTGCAGATAGCTAGCCTCTGGGTCTCGTCTCTCTTTCACAACCTCGGTCACAGAAAATAAACTTGCCTTACTTATAGATTCCTAACCTTACCCGTCTTTGCACTAACAAATGACCTACGTGCCCCTTAAATAACCACCTAAGCTGAGAGGTTTACAAAAGTTTCTATCCAGCCATGCTAAGCTCTGTCCTGCCAGCGTCTTGTGCTGGGCAGTCCCCACCCCCACCTGCCTGTGAACGCTCCTTCTTTCACGTCTATTCTGTCTCTGCCACTGCTACCGCTGGGATCCGCGAAGCAGCTCGGCGCTGAATAATTTTCCTGTCTACTTCATGTATGAAAAAAATGTGTGAATCAGGCTGTGACCACATGGATGTGATTCTGCTTTAAATGTGAGTTCTACAATTACTCAGTGTCTCTCTTGTTATTTGTATCTGTTTAAAACTCCTGCCATGGCTCTGAAAACGTGGTTTCTCCATGCAATAGCTGCCATCTTGACTAAGGGCAAGGAGGGCAGGTCAGATGACCTCACCACCATCTTGACTAAGGGCAGGTCAGGTAGCCAAGTCTCACCATCTTTACTGAGGTACTCCTTGCCTGTCTTGCCATCTACTTACATTTTTTTCTCTAAATTCCTTTTACTAACTCTGTTACATGTATGTTTTGTGCAGTGGCATGTTTCAGTAGGGCCCACCAGAGCATCCACTTCATCCAGCTCCTGTTTAATATATGTGTGTGTCATGCATGTGATTTTTGAGTTAACTTTATGTGTGAACATAAGTTAGCTTTAGCTCTGTGTGTATATGTATATGAAACTTAAATTTAGCTGTGTAGATTTGTACATGTACTTACTGTTAAAAAATGTTTTAAGTAGTCCCAGTCCTAATGAGCCCTGTTCACTGTATCTCATTCTAGACTAAGTTCTGTTCACTGACAAAGAAAACAATAAGTCTCAAATATTTTAAATTGATAATGTACTTTCAAATCTGTTACAACCTACTGTATAGACAATCCATCTTTGCTTTAAAATGTATTAAGCTGTTCTCCATTTTTGTCAGTTCTACGGTTAAGCTTCCATTGTAAACAGTGTTTTCTTCTTTGTTCTTAGACAAGTATAAATCTCACCTGTTAAGTTAAAAACCAGTACAGTCAAGCTTGGACCCAGCTGGGCAGATTCTATGCTGTAATCATAACTTATTGATATCCTATAAACAGCCTCAAGTGCTCAGAGATCTGGGAATATGGTATTTAAATGTTTAATTATTAAAAGACTTTTCATAACAGCAAGACAGATTGGCTCCTAACAGCAGCACCCCAGTTTCTCCAAAGAAGACAGAAGACAGATGGTCACAGAATGGGCACAGAACAACATCCTCTTGTGTGAAGGAGGCTCACAAGACACTCCTCAACAAGGTGATATACGAGGTAGTCAACTGACTAGGGTGTGGATTTGTGGTGGTGCAGAGGCTTGGTTTGTTGGTCATTCTCCTGTAAGGAGCTCAGTGAACTCATTGCTTCACCAAGTGGGGCTTGGATGGAATCCTTCATTTTGGCCTGTCAGTGTCTAGTCTGCCTGGGGTAAAGAAGGGTTTCTTTATACCTCACCAGGAAAAGTCGTGCAACAATAGTGGTGTAAGTCCAGAGATGCTTACACTAATAAAGATTCATCAAGGAAGGTTGGGAGTGCTACTTCATGCCTGTAAGTCCGACACTCATGAGACAAAGGGCAGTAGGATCGTGTATTCTAGGCCAGCCTGGGCTACTTACCAACAAACCATCTCAGGAAGATAAAAATCCAACAGAGTTGAAGATGTTGGCCAATGGCAAATTACTTATCTAGTATACAGGTCCACAGGTCATGGGTTCCAGCTTTAGACTCACCACTACCTACTCCTCCAGACACTACAGGACTAATAACACATATGAACTCATAAAAACTGTAGCAGCAAGCACAGGGCTGCACAGGTCCAAGCCAGATGGGCCCCAGTGCTGAGTCAGGGAAGTGGACTCCTAACCAAGAAGCTATCGGCAATTCATACTCACTGGCATAGGAAAAATTCGTCTTCTCCAATGGAGTCTCGCTGGGTATATTATCACACTTAATGGCAGGCTCCACACCTAGCAGTAGATAACTAACACAGAACAAACTCTGGCATTTTTGTAGACTTCTTATCTCATATAGTTTTGTTTGGACATGTTTTATATTATTAGTCTTTTGCTTGTGTGTTTTGATTTCATATGTGTGTGTGTGTGTGTGTGTGTGTGAGAGAGAGAGAGAGAGAGAGAGAGAGAGAGAGAGAGAAAGGCATGAAGTTGGGTGAGTAGGGAGGTAGGGAAGATCTGGGGGAGTTGGGAGAGGGGAAGTATGATCAGAATATATTTTATAAAAACAAATTTTTTCAATAAAATAAATAAAACATCACTCTTATATAATGACCAGGCTCGGGGAATAAAATTTAAAATATAGCATCAGGTAAATTTGTGTATGATAACGCATAATATAATCATGCACAAAAATATATACATGTATACATATGTATGTATACACAGAGCATAGGTCTAAAGTTTATACAGTGTGTATTCACAAACATTTTACATTATCTCAAAAGGAACTAATACATAATAATGTTTTTCTACTCTAAAAACTAAGGGGAAAATGACAAAACATAACTCAAGCATAGAAGATAATGAAATACAAAAATGAATTTAAAATACAAAGACAAAATTGACAAATGGTACCAAGGACTGGTTCTTTGAAAATTCAATAAAACAGACAAATATCTGGAAAAGCTAATCAATAAGTATAAAAAGAAAAATCATAAGTGAAGTCATTTAGGAATGAAAGATGACAGAGCAATGGGTCCCAGAGATTCTTAATCATGAATTTTAAAAGATCTCCAGGTACACGGATGTACTAACAAATTTCGGTAGATAGGGAACCTTTGGCAGGGTCAGGTTATGTTGAGTAAAGAATATCCTGAATCAAGATATGAACTTATTTTTAATTATTCCCAGTGAAAGTTTTGAAGCCAGGCAACTTTATAGGCAAGTGAGTATAAATTTTACTATGAATCTTCTTTTCTAAGACAGTCTCAAGTAGTCCAGGCTGGCCTTGAACTCACTATGTTGCTGAAGACAACCTTGAATTCTTGATGCTCCAGCCTAGCCCGTGTGCTGGCATTATAGGTGTGTACCACCATACCCAATTTATCACTCTGCTGTGATTAGAAATCCTCAAAGAACAGAAAATTGTCAATCAGCTCTATTAAGAAAAAAGGATTCAACTCACTTTATTAAGTTATTGTAACTGTGATGCCACATACTGACAAAATCACACACACACACACACACACAAGCGTGTGTACACATAGACATGGTAAAGGTGAACACAGCAGGTCACACTGCTAAACCTTGGAAGAACTGTTTACAAATCTGGCCCCTGGCAAGCATCTGGAATCTTGGCATCGGAGTACATTCCTACCCCTCTGAGCGATGAACAGCTCACCGAGTCCAAACTGTTTGAGGAAACAGTATGTTTGATGCTAACAGCAGTTTTCCTTCCATCCATCTGGGATTCTTTGATTATGCCAAGCAGAGACTTGTCATTGGATCATCCTCCAG
Organism: Microtus pennsylvanicus; assembly: GCF_037038515.1. Taxonomy (NCBI): domain Eukaryota; kingdom Metazoa; phylum Chordata; class Mammalia; order Rodentia; family Cricetidae; genus Microtus; species Microtus pennsylvanicus. Next base: position 38,701,462 of record NC_134595.1, on the reverse strand, counting down.
TAAAATCCCTGGATGTTTAGTCAGGGAGCCCTCCTGTGGGCGTGACCTCTCCTGTGCTGTCCTATAAGTTGCTGGGAAATAAAGGGCATCCCCTATAACCTACTGAATGAGAACTCCCAGGAGTCTGTACCTCGAGTCTTCTGGACTCTGTTGCATGTACTGTTCTTCCATTAAGTTCGCTCTCTCTCCTGGCCAAACATCATAGTCTGAATTTGAATGCTGGGACATGTGAGTGCCTCTCAAAAACGAACCAGCTGAAGACAGTCAACACAATAGGCAAAGCTCTTACATGCAGATGCTGAAAGTCAGTGTAAATCTGACAGAAGTTGGGTATGATGGCACATTCCTGTAACTCTAGCACTGGAGGGAGAGAAGGATTGAAAATTTAAGACCGTCCTGAGCTATAGGGTGACACCACGATTCAAAATACAAGCACAAATCTAGCACAGAAAAAGAATATTCAGAAACAGAGTCCCTTAGATCAGGAAATTTATTATAAAGCTTAATTATCTTATCAAAGAAGTAGAAAAGCATTCCCTAATATTTAATATTCCTACTAAGAAGGAGCTGGGGAGATGGCTTAGTGGGTAAAGAGCCTGCCAGGGAAATATGAGGACCCAGAAGCTACATTCAGTGAGATGTGGCGATGCACATGGGTAATCCCAGAATGCCTTTGACAAGCTGGGAGACGCAGTCAAGGGAACCCCCAGAATCTCACAGCTCAGCTGGACTGTCACAGGCAGCCAGTCACAAACAGCAGAGGCCACACCTCAAACAAGGCTCAAGGTCAGAACAGAAGTCAAGGTTACCTTCTGACCACACACACGTGCACTAAAAACACACACATGCTTAAAGCAATACCAAGGAGGTTTCAAACTGAAAAGAAAAGGACCTGTCATTTAGAGTACGCTATTCCTTTGGTGTGATACAGAATGTGCTCAAACCTGTACCAACTCTCACTAAGTTACCTTCCTAGCGCCAGCCCCATCGAAGTTAAAGCCAACACTAAAAATTTCCACCATCAGCCACTACAAGAAACTTTGTTGGGAAATTCTTTTTTCTTTCTTATTTATTTTTTAAGGACTCCATATATGTGTATTGTATTTACATCATCGAGTACGGTATCACATCATTCCCTCTGCTGGGAAATCCTTCAGGATACAATAAAACTGCATCAAAAAAAAAATCTGTCTAAAAATTCAGGTGTATGAGAAATTCTCTGAATATATTGTTTAAAGTAATTCGTTTTTTCCCACATAGTAATAGAAAGAACCGAGGAATAACCCGGTGATGGTACTTTCTGTCTGTAATGCTACCATTTGGGAAGCTGAAGCAGGAGGATCACTGTGAGTTAAAGGGCAGCCTGGATACCTAGTTAACTACAGGCCAGCCAAGGCTCCAGAGTGAGACTCTGTCTTTTAAAATGCAAAAAAAAAAAAAAAAAAGAAAAAGAAAAGAAAAGAAAGAAAAAGAAAAACCTTCACAATGTCTAGAAATAGCCTTTTAAAGCCGCATAAATGATCCATAAAAAGAAAGCTCAGAACTCTGTAGACTATACAAATAAATCAAAAATTATTTCATGGATGACAATGCTTAATAGTGTTAAGATGCTACCTCGAGATAGTTTATAGTTTTAATAAAACAGGAAACTGAATATACAATGACAAGGTCTTGTGTAAAAATAGAACTCTGGGGCTGGAAGGATGGCTCAGCTGTCAAGAGAGCTTGCTGCTCTTGTAGACAACTAGAGTTCAGTTCCCAGCACACACAACAGGCAATTCACAATTGCTCCAGGGAACCTGACACCACCACCTTCTAGTCCTCGCCAGCACCCATCCATACATGGATGCATATGTATCACGACACCTACAATAGTAACCTAGTATAGCAGCCTGTTACACGTCAGACTTGCAAAAGTCAGGCTCCTATGCCTGGGAACAACCAAGGATGTTAAACCTAATTTCTCTAACAACCTATCCCAAATCAGCAAGACTTGGTGACTAAGTGATAACTTCTCTCCTTTTCCTCCTGCTTCTCACTTAGCACTAACAGGGAAAGTCAATTGCATACCTCCAACAGGTAAGTGAGAATCTGCTGGTAAATCCATGGCTTCCCTGGGATATGGCTGCTGACTTGACACACCCGAGCCCTTCATGTCTTCTTCTGTGACACCCTCATCTCTTCTGTCTGCCTGGGAGTGGCTGTCACCAACCACGGGTGATGGAGTCAACTCCTCATCATGGAGAGCTCTGAGCTCTGAACAGCCTTGGCTTGCTCACACAAGGCCAGTCTTCATTTCCACAATAAGGCAAACAAAAAATTCTACAGAGGCTTCTTTCCAACCCTGACAAAGTAACTTTAAAGTACAGCCTAAAGAGTAAGCATCTGAAAATAATCAAGAACACTAAAACCTAAAAGCAATGAGCATATGCTAGCACCACCATGTTTTAAATCAAGGAGGACAATAATCAATCACGGGAATAGTAGTATAAGATGTGACATGGTAACTCAATAAAGCACAGCATCAGCCTGTAGCTGACAACAATATGTAAATGTTCGATATACAGAAAGACAGTCAACACAGGTAGGAAAAAATAAAACTCTGTCCTGTCAATAAAATCCTAACAAGTTGGGGAGGGATTTTCATTTAAAACCTCATCTTAGAGGTCTTCCAACATGAATTTAGATTGATTTTTAAAAGTGAAATGGAAGAAATTACAAGATTAAAGCATAAAATCCCACCATTAGTTGAGGAGCTATTGGCATTTGATAGCTGCCGGGAGAAAGACCATCAGTTTTCTTTAGAGATGTCGTATCCACCCCCAGTAAGTCGACCCTACTTCCAAGGCCAGTTAGGCAGTACAAATTGGGCTTGATTGGGAAAAAATAAAAAATAAAAAGAAGAAAACTTGAAATTGGGAGGGTAGAGAGGGCAAAGTAGAGCGGGTGGTTATGGGAGGAGTTGAAGGAAGTGGGATGAAGATTTCATATATATTACATAGAATTCTCAAATAATTAATAAAATTACTTTTTAGAAATACATGAATTAAAACAAAGTTATAAGAATGTATTTGAGTAGCATCTAATGTCTAAGTGACCAAGCTGAATAAAAATGATAAAATGAAATAATTCATAATTCATGCATTTGAATTGAACAAGACAAATTTTTTTTTCGAGACAGGGTTTCTCTGTGGTTTTGGAGCCTGTCCTGGAACTAGCTCTTGTAGACCAGGCTGGTCTCGAACTCACAGAGATCCGCCTGCCTCTGCCTCCCAAGTGCTGGGATTAAAGGCGTGCGCCACCACCGCCCAGCTGACAAAAATATTTTTAACAGTGGCTGAAGAGATGGCTCAGGGGTTAAGAAAACTGGCTGCTCTTCCAGAGGTCCTGAGTTCAATTCCCAGCAACCACATGGTGGCTCACAACCATCTATAATATGCTCTGATGCCCTCTTCTGACCTGTAGGCATACAGGCAGAGCACTCATACACGAAATGTATAAAAATTGTAACAAATACAAATAAAAAACTATAAATCTCTTTTATTTCTAAAGAGCCTTAGTAAGCAGATGAACAGAGAAGTGACCAATGCACAAAAATGTCACAAGCAAAAGTACTAATAGCTTAAAACGGAGCTCAGCAGTTAAAAGCATTTGCTGCTCATGCAGAGCCCCTGAGTTTGTTTCCCAACACCCGTGGTGGAAGTTCACAACCGCCTGTAACTCCAGCTCCAGGGGATCTGATATGACCTTCTGGCCTCCCCAGGAGCCTGCACTTGTGTGTGTGTGTGTGTGTGTGTGTGTGTGTGTGTGTGTGTGTGTGTGTGTGTGCATGTGTGTGTATGTGTGTACATGCATGCCCAAATAAAAATAAAATAAATCTTTTAAGATATACACAGGACTTGCAAGCAAATAAGGAAAAATAAAAAGTTTCAAGTGCAACATTTTACCTCTAAAATGAGTCATTTACTTAACAATAAGATTACACAGGGCTGAAAAGTGTTTTGACAGAGCATATGAAGAACTCAGGCTCCTGTCAGTCAAACCAGTCTGCCTAAAACCAAGGGAGGAAAAGAATCTCAATCTCTCTCTCTCTCTCTCTCTCTCTCTCTCTCTCTCACACACACACACACACACACACACACACACACTGCTAACTCCCGTGCTACTTCTAATAATAAAGAACGTGGAAAAGAATAAAGCTCCCCAGAATGGGAGCTCAGATAAGCAAATGGCGGTGCCTTAGAAAGAAACCCTTAGTTGCTCTCTTTAAATGTTTATAAAACCCTTTTTGTTGTTATGGAGAAATGATTATGTTAAATATTGAACTTGAAAAAAGCAAAAGACACACAAATATTCATTTATTTAACACCATATGATCCCAATTTTGGAAACAACTTAAATACATATGCATCATATGCACCTATAAATATATTTATATATATGCCAAAATGTATATATAAGCATGTATATAATATATATATATATAAGTGTGTTTGTATGTGTGTTTGCATGTGTGTTTGTGTGTGTGTTTGCGTGTGTGTATTTGTATGTGTGTTTGCATGTGTGTATTTGTATGTGTGTTTGCGTGTATGTGTTTATGTGTGTGAGAGAAACTGTACCTAGAATGTTAGTATCACGCACACTTTTTGATTCTTTCTACTTTTGTCATTTTCAATTTTCTATTATAAGCTGGAAAGAGAAAAACTAGGCTTTAAAAAAAATGGCATTTCTAGGTTTCTTATACCAGCAAGCCATTCGAAGAGATTTTCTTCAAAGAAAATGAGTTTTTCTTTGAGAGGGCACAATGTATATTGGTGCCTGGGGTAAAGGGGCAACCTGATTAGACACTGTCAAAGAGGAAAGGTTCACTATGTAGCTATGCCCTGTGCTCAGGCCAAGGAGACATAATTATCTTGGAAGAGTCCCCAGAATCTTCCAGAAACTGCCTGTTCTTGCCCTGTGTTGGAAAAGGTGGACTTGAAATTCATAGCAGCGGGAAGCAATTTTTAAGTGCCATTTTTTTTTCTGTCTCTTTGAAACCAGTCACATGGAGTCCCACTAATATTTGTGGGTACAAAAGCCTTTCAAGCCCCCCGATGTCACCCATGTGTGCTGGAATCCAGCATGAAAAAGCAGTATTCTTTACTGTGGTTTGACTAGGGAGAAAACCCATGCGAGGTCACTATATCAGGGAGATGGAGACTTGGAATCAAGAACTTTGAGTCTTCCTACGCCTTTTCATAATTGCCCTCACCTCACCTTGGTTCACCATCCTCAGGGCGCCATTAATCATACACAGCTGCTCAACACTGCTCCATGAATGTGAAGCACAAACTCCGTTGTCGTTTGTTTTTCCAGTCAGTCAGTCAGATCTCCATACATCCTAGTAGCATGGAGTCTGGGCACTCCCGTGGAGACTCCTCGAGCCTCTGTTAATTCAGGCTAGCTAAGAAGGCTTCTCCAGGATGGTAATTTCTGGACAGTGGTCACACTTCTCTCTAGAAATGCCATTTATTCCTTTGATACTAAACCCCTTTGATGAAGACCTTTTGTTAAACCCCAAGATTAGTCTTCACTGCTTCCTTCACAGATGGTGCCACATCTAGCTCTCATATGGGTCTAGCTAGAGATCTTGCTCAAGATGTATGAACACAGAGACCTAGGAAGGTCTCAGGACCTTTTTCTTCCTCTTCCAATACATATCCAAGACTACTTTTTTTCCCCAATTGATTTCTTCGAGACAGGGTTTCTCTGTAGTTTTAGAGCCTGTCCTGGAACTCACTCTGTAGACCAGGCTGGTCTCAAATTCATAGAGATACACCTACCTCTGCTTCCCATGTCTAAGACTTTAAAGCCCTAAAATACAAATGGCCTAACCAGAGAACTCCTCAGGCAATGCCTACCTTTCTTAAAGCAGGCTTTCTCTGGAACTTTCTATTGATTCCAAGTAGCCATCCCCTGCTTCTCTACGGGTCCCCTTCATGGGTTGGGAGCACAGGAAAGATTGTAACATACATAACATACTGTGCTGTGCTCCAATACAAAGACTTCCGTTTCCGTAATAGGCACAGCTGCCATTGTGTCCATTAACAGACTGCGAACTTGAAGCCCAGAGCCCTGCCTGCCGTCAGCAGGAGAAGCAACCCTGCCTTTCACAGCTGCAAACGCTGGTCCTGCTCTTTCCCTCCATGTCTTCTTTCTCTTCTCCATCTTTATTCTCATCCGCAATTTCATGGAGAACAAATACCAACCTAAATCTGTACAAGGATGCAGATGTGAACGTGGTGAGTTATTCATGCTCCCAAGAAGACTGCAATCTAGTTAAAGAATGAAAGTCAGCACAGGACAGGGAGCAGCCGCTATTTCTACTTCTTATTTTGTCTTCACTGTAGCCCCTGCCATGTCCTTGCCCCTTCTGTCAGAAAACAAATGTTGTCTCTTTTTATTCTTTTAAACATTTCATTATATAGACACATGTAGGCAACACATACATATATAATTCATAATGGCAGAAATTCATACTAAAGTATATAGAATAGCAGTAACATCAACATCTACGTATTTTCTGCTTTCCATGTCATGCAAACATTATCAGTGCATAGTTGCCTCTATGTAAGTCAGATCATCTATTGGCCTGAGTGTTATGGAATGGACAGTTGTTTTTTGTTTGTTTTGTTTTGTTCTTTTTCTCAAAGCTGGGCCTCTTTTTTTTTCCAGTGGAAACACAAACAAAACAAAGCATGGTGCTGTCAACACGTCCACCTTCTGTGGACAGTCCTTTGCTCAGAGACACGGTGATGGCTAAGACATCCAGGGACTTGATTGTAGCAGCCTGCCGATGGTTAAGGTAGTCTTAGCACTGGTCAAGAAAACACAACTCCCATGCTTCACTGGAAAACACAGACATGGCTGAGTCCCTCACACCACGAACCGCCCACAGGAAGGTCCAGGAACTTCTAGGAGAGCCGAGTACCTGAGAAGGGGCTTGTGTGTAGGTGATGCCCTCACACAGGAGGAGGGGGTGTCTCACACTCTGGAGGCCTCATCTTTCAGCAATCGGAAGATGCTAGGTGACGTCTCCAAAGCAATACAAGGCAAGTAGGCCCATTTTAAATAGCTAAATATTTGATTGCTGTGACTATTTTTAAACCACTGAATGTATAAAATTTGCATTTGACACCAACAGCCTTTAGAACCAGTGGATCTTAGTCTGTAGTGAAGAAGCAATCAAGGTACGGTCAGATGCACAGAGACCATCTTAGCCCATGTAAGTAATAGACATTCGCCTACTCAGTACAGAGGTGCCATCAGCTCCTGGGAAGATATTCCTTTCACTTGCTCCTTGTTCCCCTCTCTACAACTCCCAGACTCCACAGCTCAGCCTGCCTGGCAGCCACTGGGTGATGCTGGAGAGAAATAGGAACTCTTAGTAGAGCAAACCTTTGTGTGAACCCCAGGCCTGAGAGTCGGCAACAGCAATAGACCTGCATGCCACCTCCATGGAATCACTATGTGACATTGTTGGGAAGGCAGGAGCCTCTCCTTTCTGTGACCACAGGCTCCTGCTGCTGTGATCACAGGTAAAGTACCATTCTTTCATGTATCTCTCTAAGTAGGGAATGGATTTCTCCTCTTTTATTTAAACACAAGCATACTCTATATACACAGCAAATACATAGCAAGCACCACAATATCACACATACATACACACACACACACACACACACACACACACACGCATGCATGCATGCATGTAGTGGTGATTTAAATGAGAATGACCCCCGCCCCAGGCTCATATATTTGAAAACTTGGCCCCTAGTTGGTTGAACTGTTTGAGAAGGATTAGAGGAGGCATGTCACTGAGGGTGGGCTTTGATGGAGGCGGGTCATCTGTCTATCTATTGCTTTCATTGGTTAATTAATAAAGAAACTGCTTGGTCTGATAGGTCAGAACATAGGTGGGTGGAGTAGACAGAACAGAATGCTGGGAAGAAGGGAAGTGAGTCAGACGCTATAGCTCTCCTCTCCGAGATGGACACAGGTCAGAATCTTCTCGGTAAGCCACCACCTTGTGGTGATACACACATTAATAGAAATGGGTTAATCAAGATGTGAGAGTTAGCCAGTAAGAGGCTAGAGCTAATGGGCCAGGCAGTGTTTAAAAGAATACAATTTGTGTGTTGTTATTTTGGGTATAAAGCTAGCTGTGCGGGAGCAGGGTGGGACAAAAAGCAGGCCTGTTTGCCTCATCACTCCAGGGCTTTGTATTTCAGACTTGCTCTCTCTTTATCTTGTGGTGGTCAGTTGAGATGCTCTCCCAGCCATTCTTCCCCTCCCCTACCATTATAGACTTTAGCCCTCTGAAACCGCAAGATACTAAATTGATCACTTTCTTTTGCAGTAGAAAAGTAACTAAGACACACCAAGTACCTAGACACACATGCCAAATACACACCATACCACACACACACATAAGCACACACTTACCCATACACCTATATGCACACTCTCTCTTTTTTTTTAAATGCAGGCATAAGCTAAGCCTCAGAAAACAGAGATTTTCCTCATCTGAATTGTGAGATTTTCCTCATCTTATTCAAGGTCAAAATGTTAAAAAAAAAATCACAGCAAATTTTCTCAAGTCTTTGTTTTAGAGCAAAGCCTCTGCATTGAATGTCATCAGATATTAGTTTGTAAGGAAAAATTCATCCGTGGAATATTTAGTAAAATGCTTAATAGTCATAATTCCTAAGAGCATATTTCTTTTAACCTAGTCAGACACAAAGAGAGTTAAAATCTTAAGCAGCACCAGGTCAGCCCGAGGTCCTGATGAGAAGATTATTCCTATACTGTACTTCCCAGGAGGGAGCTGTCTAATGGATGCTCCGTGGCATCCTTAGAAGACAACAACACGGTTTCTCAGAAGACAGTCTCAACGAGAGAAGTTCAGGTAACAGTATAAAAGGAGCCAACTCCAGGAAGGCTTGACCTCCTGCGTTGGGATCATCTCCTTACATACTGCGAACTAAATTGAGGCAACTATCTGAGCGATTTCACCTCACCTTCTCCTTTCCTTTTATCTCAGAGCACACTGCCAGGAGTCCAGTTAGAATGTAAACAGGCATTTTGTTTGATTGCCATTGTGTTTAATTAATCATCCGGCTGCATCCGTCATCGGCCACCATGTCCAGAGACAGACAAAGGATTAGGTAGTACCCTCGTCTTTACTAGGTTCATGGGGAAAATATTCCTTTTTCCAGGCAATGTGACAAATTTTTGTCAGTTTTCCTTTCCCAGTGGGTGAAATTTAACCAATACTTTGTTAGCAAAGGTCTGGTCGTCCCCTGGGGGGAAATTACAGGAGGGAAGATATACCCTCTGCCATGCCATATACTCGTTTAAAAGGGTATGTTCCTGGGTCTTGCCTCTGCTTTAAAATTAGACTTTAAAAGGAATAGACTTGCTCCAGTGGATTTAAGGGGCAACATTCACTTACACTTCTCAAAATTACAGTGAGCAGGAATATTTCCATTCTATTACAGTCTGAAAGGGGGAAAAAAAGAAATACCCTGAGGAACAAAAGCGAAGCCATGATAGAGCATATGCTAACAGCATTCACTGTGCATTATACACATGCGCGCGCGCGTGCACACACACACACACACACACCTTCCCATGAAAACAGTCCCCAGACTAAAACAGTCGTAACAGGTAACAGGAAACTGATAACACAGGACGGCCTGCCTGTCACTGCCTGGCTCCCCCCAAGGCCATTTCCCCTGATAGCTTTTTTCTGGGATAGTACAACCCACTGTAAAAGCTGCCTGCTCCTTTACGCCTCTCTGTAAAGGAGAGATCTGCCAAAGCAATGTGGTCCATTTGGACAGACTTTATTAAACAACTTAATCCATCTCTGCCTACTTAGTAGGGCCTGGGGAGTCCTAATTAATCAATAAGCATTTATTGAGTGTCCTAATGTGCATAACAGTCCTGAGTCAGGTGCTGTGGGACCTTCAAGGATCTCGTTAGGAAAACAGAGCACATTGCCCTGCGGAGGGCTTCCTGACGGGATAAATTAGAACTTGAGGAGAAGGAAGTCACAACGGTGGAAGGTCCTGAGCCACAACCCAGAGCTTCCATTTGTGCTGGTCTGTTTGAGCGGCATCAGAGAACTGCGGGCCAGATGGCTTCAGTGACACAAATGTGCTTCCTTGGGGTTCTAGAGTCTTGAGTTCAAGGCTTAATTCTGAGGCCTCTCTTCTCAGCTGGAAAAGGACCGCTTTGGTTTGAAGATAAAATGTCCCCCATAGGCCAGTATGTTTGAATACTCAGTCTCCAGTCAGTGTGGCTGCTTTGGAAAGTTGTAGAACCTTTGTGAAGGGGAGCCTGGAAGAGGAAGTGGGTCACTGTGAGCAGGCTTAAGTTTCTTTCACAGGCTAGCCTTAGTTCCTATTTGTGTTCTGCTTCTTTCTTAATTATGGTCACAATGCAACCAGTACCTTGTGCTCCTGACTCCACACTTTCCCCAGCATGCTGGACTTTATGGAACTATAAAGTAAAATAAACCCTCCTTGTGGGTAAATTGGCTGATTGGGTAAATGCCTGTTGCCAAGCCTGATGCTGGGACAACATGGTGGAAGGATGGAGAGAGCAGGCTCTGGAAGCTGCCTCTGAACTCTACACACATTCCACAGCATGCTCATGTGTATGTGCACGCGCACACACATACACACACACTCACTCACTTGAATTGCTCATTGTCAGGCATTTGGTTACACCAATGAGTCTAATACAAGGCCCACCCATCCTTTCTTCCCTTTCCTCTATGAGTGCACATAGATCTTTTGCTTCTGAGATCTTCATCATATTGGGTATTAGAATCAATTCTTACTTAATATAATGACTTCATCTCCAAGTAAGGGCAGCTGGAGGTTGCGACTTCAATATATGAACTTAGGAAGGCATGATTAGGCTCATAATGTAATCCTACCATTGAGTGGAAGGATGTCAGCTAGAACTCTTAGTTAAAAAGCAAACAGACAAAGTTGGTGTGGTGAGTCAAGACTGGATTGCCAGCTAAAGAAACTGAGGCACCAGGACCCCAAGTTCAAGACCAGCCAAGGCTATACAGGGAGTTCAGAGTCAACCTAAGTGCCTTAGTAAGAACTTGTCTCAAAAATAAAAAGTAAAAAGCCAGCTGAGAGTATAAATTTAGCTTAGTTTCTAGTATCTGCCCGTTATGTACAAGGCCCTAGGTTCAATACTCAGTATTAAGAGGAAGAGACAAGGAAATGAGAAAAAGCTCAAACTGGGAGTTAGGAGCAGGTTCATCTATAAAAAACAACAACAAAATCAAAGATACTGAATGCAATGGAACATAATTCATTACTTCTCATCTTCAAATGTCAATAAATAGCCCCAAATTGGAATCCTCCTCTGTGGTACCAGGGATGCACATTTTCTGTTTTCATTTCCAAGGTCACTTTCTTGTTAAAGATGGCTGCTAAACTCCATCAAGTTTACATTTGACTGCGTTTATTCTATTATCAGAAAAGCTGTATCCCCTCACAGTTCTAAGATAGTTGATCCATGCTCAAACTTTTTCTTCCCTACACCTTAAATCCAGGAGAAAACAGGAAACGTGTTTCTTCTTGCCTGAGCAAACTGACATAGCAAAGTTATGCAGTGTTCCGTTATCCTGATTAGATACCATAGCAATTGCTATAACCAGGAAGATGTGATGCTCCGACCAACTTGGGTTGAGCATCTTCCTATGGTTGTCCCAGAATATGGCTGGGATGGGCTCCAGAGGGAAATTACACAATACAAACCACAGATGTGCACAGAATGCTATCCATGTGTTGAAGGCATATATTTTGAGACTTAGAGGATCTGGTCTTTATCCGGGTACTAGGATTCAAACTCTGGCCTCAATAACAAAGTCCTTTCTCTGTTCGCCCTCAGCATGAATAGCTTCAAAACTAATGGGATACCATTATGGGATGGAGAATGGTGGGAAACTTCCTGGGAGAGGTGAATTAATGAAGGTTAGACAAGACTAGATACACCCAAACACAGGAGCCTGACCTGCTTAAGAACTTGACGGACAGGGAGGTCTGGGGAGGGGTTACCCAGCCAAAGAGCAGAGGATCCTCAGGAGTAGCCACTGCCACTACCTTGATGCTCTGACTCCTGATAAGCCTGGGAGAGAAGGGAGTGTTTCACAGCTAAGTGACTTTGGGGTGACAAACCATTGTGCAGCACTTTGGGGAGTCACAATAGGCATCAAAAACTAACACCCCTATAAACTAGAGAAACCTATAGCAATGTAGAGTAAGCCGTATTCCCCACCACCACCACAATTTTGTTTGTTCCCTAGAATTTCTGTTTATTGATTTATTGATTCTATTTATTAACACCATTACTATCTTGAGAAATCAGTGCATTTTTTTAGTACATACTACAGGACATAAGATCTATTGATTAAATTTCAAGTTTTATTTCCATATGAAAAACTGAAACTCAAAGAGGTCTTAAGAGAGACAACCAACCTCTCTAGCAGGTGGATGGAAGCTCTGAAATGAAACCTGGTAGCCTCGTTTCCAACTCATTTGTCCCCAGCCATTTTGTACTAAGCAGCATGTAAATGGTCCTTTGTTAGGGACCGTGGACCACCAGACCTTGAATTTCTTGTCAACAACTGTTTTCCTCTGCTCTGAGCAGCCTGCAGCCACTCTGAGCACGAGACCCTGATGGCAGGGGAGTGGGTTCTGATGGGTCTGCAGCTGAAAGATCCCGAGAGCTGGGGCGTGGCCAGAGCCCTAGATAACTTGCCCTCTAGCACAATAAAGTGGGCATTCTTGGCATTCTTCTCTCAAGGATGTCCCCGTGGCCCCGTCTGTCTGTCTGTCTGTCTCTGTCTGTATTTGTGTGTTTTTATATTTTCAGTCTAGTTCCCGTAGCATCTAGCGAGTAGAGCGGGGAACGGAACCGGTGGAGTTTTACAGTCCTTTATAGAATATCCTTGCATTAGATATTATTACACTGACCATGACCAAATGCAATGCCTTCTCATTTAACACTTCCATTTCATTGGGTAGCACTAGACAGGCTCATCTAAGCATATGACCTGTTCCTATGTGTATGTGTGCATGCATGGGCACATGTATTATTTTTTGTAAGGTTTTGCAGTCATTCATACCAAAGGCTATCACTCAATGAAGTCACAAACATCCAGTCAAAACTGGCTAAGGAATCTTCCTGTGCCCTCCTACTTCCTTTCTACAAAATAGAAATACTAATGAATCGGTCAAGAAATGTTTATTATGTGTTTACTATGCTCTCGGTGTTGTCCTAGACCACGTGGGGCCCACAAAACAACTGAACATCAATCCAGTATGTTGAAGGTTTACTATGCATGAAGTATTATGAGAGGTACAAAGTTAAACAAGCTGTAGTTCCTTCCTTGAGAAGTCTGCTATCTACTGAAGGATACCAGTGTCCACGTAAGTGAGAGACAGGAAAAATGGGATCCAAGGGAGGTAGTCACTTGTCCTCCATTGAGTGGGAAAGAGAGCTGTTCCTGCCAGCATCCAGCATACATAGCACTGGGCTGCGTGGATGGCAGGACTTTCCACTCTGCAGGAGAGAAAGCAGAGCTCTGGAAAGCCGCTGAGCTCCGGTTTTGCAGCTGGACACAGGAAAGCTTCTAGCAAAGTCTCAAGAGGACTGCAAAGGATTAGCGTCATCTGGGGAGGTTTGACAACACAGGTGTGTGAGGGTCCATCTTGAGCAGCTGGCTCCAAATTTTGGGGTTTGGGCTTCAGGGCTGGATTTCTTCTTCTCTCAGGAGACACGGGCATGATTGGGCTGAAAACTGTTGGCCTCGGGGGCTCTTGTAGCAGGCCAAATGGAAAAAGGAAGACCAGTAAAGTGGGTAAATAGAAATGGAGAAATCACTGGAGTTCAGGGTTGTAATGAAGATCCTGATGAGACGCGGAAGACAAAGGAATCATTGAAAAGGGCCTGCAGAAAATAAACAGCAAGGCATTCCTAGAGTATTTTTCTGTGGCTATTAACAAAGTGTTTGAGCCTGCATAGTGCTTAAAGAGCAAAGATTCACTTGGCTCCTAGTTCTAGGGGCTGAGGAGTCCAGGAGCTGTATCAGGAGAGGACCTTCATGCTATGTTACCATGCCATGGTGGGGAAAGAGAAAGAGAGAAGAACCTGTAAGGGAGAGGGCCAACTTTGCTTTTTAAGAAAATATTCTCTTGCCACAACTAACGCCCCCTCTGTTACAACCCTGATCCTGAGGGCAGAGCCTAATCACCTTTTTTTGGGTCCTTGTATCTCAATACCATTGTATTAGGGATTGTGTTTCCGGTATTTGAATTTTCGCGACTACATTCAAACCATGCTAGTCTCAATCTGCCGTTATAGAGACTCTGCTGGCCAAAAAGTACAAGTTAAATGAAGGCTTCAGGGCCTAGCGGCTCAGCTCACTGTAGAGTACTTGCCCAGCATACACAAGGACCAAGGTTCAACTAAAAGCACAGCCACCCCTAGAACAAGGACCAGGAGCCCAGCTAGCTTTAAACAATGAGGGTCAGGCTTTTTCTTCTGTTTTGTGAAGTAGCAGAGTTTAGGCTTTAGGCCTTTAAAGCACCTGAAGGGCCCTGACCATGCCAGGAAGCCACAACCACTTCCCTTTGTCTGGTCAAGCTCCCCTGGGGTATAAGAAAATCTACAGGTTACTGAGTGTCTAGCAGAAGCTGAAGCCATGATGTGGAATCTGCTCTTCAACAATTCCATCAACCTGCGGCAGGGCTGATCTTACCTGGGTGAGGAACGTGTGACACAGAAATCCAGGACCTTGACAGTCTCCAGATCTTAGAAATGGTGTGGATGGAGGAAAGAGCGACGCGATTCAACCAACGCCTGGATCTGCTTCACGTTCCTTGCGAAATGTGTGGACAGTTTCCTCAGGTTCTGTGTTGACTGAATACTGATAGCTGCTGCATTAGAGCTGATTTCCTCGTGACAGAAAGTCAAGTAACATCCAAGGTCTAGTCAGAGGATGCCTGGGAGCTGATGTGATCCACAGGTCTATCCAAGTCAAAAAAAGATGTTTCTATTACAACCCAGGCTACTTTCTGTGTATCGGGGGTCTAACCTGGCACCCTGGCCTGATATGCAACTCTTCACAAATCTCTTTGAATGGTTTCTCTTTACCAGTGACAATTACTCCCTCCCACCATGGACCCCAGCTCCCTACCGTGTGGCCTGCCACACTACTAAGTGGCTTAGGGTAACAATTAGGACAAACAGCCAGAAGCAGCCCCCCCCCCATCTGTGGAAAATGTGGTTGGAACAAAAGCCAGAGAGAATTCTTTAGTAGCCTAGTAGCCATTTGGAGCCCAGGAAATGCTTCCCTGCAGGGCAAAAGGATTAAAATTCTACATGCTCACAGGCTAGGTGTGACTAACTAGAGTTTGGGGGGCTGCTCCATCATTCCCAGGGTAAGCTGCATGCAGATTGACCCAGGTCAGCCAAGGAGGATCCTGCCTGCCATGGGCTACTTCCACAAGCCACCTGGCTGCTAAAGAAGGGTGTGGTAACAGCCTTGCTAAAAGTAGAAAAATAACCCTCTCAACTGACCCAAACACAAGATTAGGCTGTGAGCTAAGGCCAGTATGAAACTCCTCTGTCTGGAGTATGGTGGGAAGGTGCTTGGGAAAGTAACTGGCCAGAGTTGATACAGTGGCTAAGGCATTCATCACACAGCTGGGCAGGTATGGTGACCCCCTTGTGATCCCAGCACTCAGAAGGCAGAGACAAGGGATCCCTGAAGCAAGCTAGCTAGACTGGCCAGATCAGCTAGCTGCCGGTTAAAGTGAGAGGTGTTGCTTCAATATAGGAAGTGAAGAGCCATCAAGAGAGATACCCAGGGTCACCCTCTGGCTTCCACACACATGTGGGCACACACCTGCACACATGTGCGCCTAGAACATGAGAATGCACACATAATAACCTCAGCAAGACAGCTCACAAATTCCAATGGCAGGCAAGGTCAGCAAAATCATCAAGTTCTTCGCAATTCCTAGTGGGGTGCCTAGTTATATGATAGCTAATTTATGTATCAGTAGAACTGGGCTACCAGATGCAGAGATGTTTGGTCAAACATTATTCTAGATGCTTCTAGGAGTGTTTATTTTTTTTTTAAAAAAAAAAAAAAAGATTAAACATCTTTTTTAGGTTCTGATGTTGTGTGGGGTTTTGTTTTTAATTTTGTTCTTTTTTTTTCATTTGTTTTGCTTTTTTGCTTTGAGACAGGGTGTCAGATAACCCAGGCTGGCCTGAAATTCTGTAGCTGAGATGATTTTAAACTACTGATCTTGCTGCTTTCAATTCCCGAGCTGCAGATACAGACATGGACCTCCATACCCAACTTGTGGATCGACCCCAAGGCCTCCTGCATGTTACAGAACTGCTATGCCAACTGAGTCACATCCCCAGCCCGGAGAGGACCCTTTAAATATGTAGACCGGAGGGAAAGCAACCTCCTTCTGTCCTGCCGGTAGGCCACATTCCATCTCTCAAAGACTGCCCTGTGCTTGAGAGAGGAATTCTACAACAGTTAACTGGATTTAAACGGAAAACGGTGATTCTTTCCTGGGTCTCCAGGATGTGGAGGGTGAGGCTGCCAGCCTGCCTCAAGTGAGAAAGCCAGTCGTTTTGAGCAAATCTCTTTCTCCTGCATCCTATTGAATTCACGGTCTCTAGGGAGAGCCCTAGTTGGCAGTAAGCTGGTCCAGGGACATCTGTATCTCTAGAACTTCCTAGAAATGCAGTCGGCTAGGGCGAGATGGCTCAGTGGGTAAAGATGTTTGCCAACAAGCATGGCAGTCTGAGTTTGATCTCCAGGACCCATGTGGCGGAAGGCGAAAACTGAACTTACAGAAGTGTGTACTGAACACCCACACATCCATCATGACTGCTGTGGCCATGCACAAATAAATAACTAAATGTAAACGAAAAACTTAAAACGCAGACTCGCAGTCCCCAACCTTGAACCTTCCGACACCATAACCTTACCAAGCCCTCCTCCCCCATACCTTCACCCCTGCCCACCTCCCCACCCTGATTCTCTACCCACCTGGAACTGATGTACACATTAACGTTCCAGAAGCACTGATCCTGTGATCCGACGCCTGTTTCACAGATGAGGACACAGCCCTAAGGAAGTCAAAAAGCTTTGGCCAGGTTCCATAGCCGCATGATGGCCAGCCTCTGATGTGTTAGAGCCCGAGCGTACAGCATTTCCTTATGTTAGCTGGTCCTCTCAACATGTGCATGGAATGGACAAGTCAGAAATATCCTCATTTTACTTAAGAAGGAAACAAAGCACAGAGATATTAAGAGACTTGTCTGTTGTCTGCAGACTCACAGGAGCCAGCAGACCTAAGCAAACTCAAAGCAAGGATCCTACTTTTTCATCAGGGTTCTGAGGCAGGGGGTCTGCAAATACTGTAAAAGACTAGATGGCAAATGATACATATACGTTGAGCTAAACAGTCCAGCCTCTGTAACAACAAAGCAGCCCCCCCCCCCAGCACAGCAGCCATAGGCAATAAACCAATGGGTGAAATTACGTCCCAATAAAGCTTTATTTGTACATAGAGGCCGTTAACTGGATTTGCCCCCTGGGCAACCCTTGTACTATGTCATCCAGTTCACGATCTCAGTGCCAGCTTTCCTGGCCTATTGAGAGGCACTGAAAAGAAGGAGGAGTTCCAGAGAGCAAGAAGCCTCTAGCAGCCATCACATGCCTGGGAAAATGGACCATTTTCATCCACCAGGGATGCCGAGTGTGAGTGAAGGGTGTGTGTGTGGGCCCCCTGAGAATCTAACTCCTCGGCGCTCACCAGGTGGGACGCGGCTCAGGATGCTCTAGCTGGAGGGAGCCGCGCCCTCTGCTAACTTCCCAACTACTAGCTCCCTCCCAGTGGGGGTGCCTTTCCTACTTTGCATGAAGGAACTTCAAGCTAGCAGCAACCCTGGCAACTCAGCGCCCCACGATGGGCTGAGTTCTCCCTCCCCAACCCTTCCTGCCCTGAAGACTCGCTAGAGCTGCTTCCTTGTGGTGCGTCAGGGCGCGGGAGACAAAAGGAAAAAACCTCCTGCCATGGCTGTCTGACTCAGGAAACAAAGCTGGGCACCATCCTTTCATGTTGGCATTCATTAATGTTCCCGTCAATTTTAAACACTGGGGTAGAATTTCCAGACTTTGCAGATCATTTAAAAGCTTAAGGGATTATCAAACCAGTCATTTAAAATGACATTTTCACTGCACAAATATTATTCTATTAAAGAACACGCACGGCACAGGCCAGGCTCGGCTTTGGCAGGGCTACAGGGCCTTCCTCCATCACAAACCCCACTGTTTCCTCATAAAGCTGTCAAGCCCCTGCTTCATGAAACATATATAAACGTGATGATGTTAGCCATGTCACGGCAAGCTAATTCGTCCTGCCTTTTTCCCATTGCCTTACCCTGTGAAGGCTTTTATCATGGTACCCTCTTAGGATCGCCCCCAGAGGGTCTGCCATCGGCCTGAGGAGATGAAATCTAAGAAAGTGTTTAATTTCCAAACAGGCTAAACATCTTACATAAATAAATAACCAACAGACCTGGCTAGCTTGGTGGGGTGACATGCCTAAGACAGACCACTGGGTTTTATTAGGAAAGAGATACTAGGAGACGTATAAACAACTCCGATTCCTTCCTGGGGTTCCCTGACCTGATGCAGCTGCTAACTTCAGTTCGTGGGAGGTCGGTTTCCGTCTTTAATTACCGAAAGAGAATCTGCTGGCCCGATCAGGGCTCCGCAAAACCCTTTCTAAGCTCCATTTCTAAATTGTCTTTCCAAAAAGCATGTCTGGAGGGGTTTTCAGGTTCCGCCAGTCCCAGAATCCTGTGTGCGCCCTGGAAGCCTGAGAAGAATGGGGGGGGGGGGGGGGCTCTGGGTTGTTGCAGGGCTTTTATTATTATTTTATCTCTAAGCAGTCCAGTAAGATGAAACAATTTAGAAAGAAACTGTGGGGACCTTCAGAGACTCAGAAAATTCCACAGTTCAAGCCCTCTTAGGGACCAAGGGAAGATGAATAAAATGATAGTCTCTCGTGAGAATTGGCCCAGCCCGGGAGGAGTCCTTGCCGATTTACAGAGGTGCTGAAAACTGCTATCTCCTTTCAAAGGGAAAATAAGGAGCCATGACTTCTAGTTCCAGGGACTTTCTTGCCCCGGAATTACTTCCCTGCTTGCTTGTCCCTGAGAAAAGTCTCACAAAACGGGCACAAATGACTGCATGTCACTCTACTTGGCTGTAGGAATCTGCTTGTGTCTACGGCAAGCTATAAATACCGTAGCACTTGGGAAT
Organism: Microtus pennsylvanicus; assembly: GCF_037038515.1. Lineage (NCBI taxonomy): Eukaryota > Metazoa > Chordata > Mammalia > Rodentia > Cricetidae > Microtus > Microtus pennsylvanicus. Next base: position 38,682,024 of record NC_134595.1, on the reverse strand, counting down.
GTTTTGCAGTAGTCCCACCTGGGATTAGCCTTTGGCAGCCAGAGCCCAGCAAGAATGCGTTCTTGGGGTCATCCCTGAGCCTGGGTCTTCCTGAGCATAAGTAGTAGGCAGGTCCATATTCTACTACGCCACCATTCCAGCTACCTACCGGCCTAGACTCAGCACAGCCCAGTGCCAAAGACTGGTCACCTGTATAGCCTCCTCTGCGGGGGGGAGTCTGGCATCTTGGCAGGAAGGCCAGGGGCCATAGCCTTCCAGGAAATACGTGCTTGGAAGTTCTGCTCAATCTACCGCATACCCTGCTGCCTTTGAGAGAGAAACACTTCCCAGGATGCAACTGGGCAGCTCAGTCAGAGCCAGAGGGTGTGTGAAGTTTTAGATTTTGTTTCAGAGAAATAAAATAACTGTTAGGTGATTCAAAACTGATTTGCATAGTAGGCTCTACGGCGGCTCTCAACCTTCCTAATGCTGTCACCCTTGAATACAATTTCCCATGTTGTGGTGACCCCAGCCATAAAATTATTTCGTTGCTCCGTTGTAACTGTAATTTTGCTACTGTTACGAATCATAATGGAAGTATCTGATATGCAGGCTATCTGATGTGTGACACCCCCCCCCCAAGGGGTCACAACCTACAGGTGAGACTCACTGTCCCAGAAAGTCCTGCAATAGAGGTGCCCATTCACTTCTGTCAGCCCCAGCATTTGACTTTTGAAGCCATACTCAAGTCAACACAGACTCGGGAACTGGTAAGACACTAACCAAACACAAACTCCCAGAAAGAAAGACGCCCAAAGGATACTAAGCCTGTCTCCCTCAAACAGTATATTTTCACATCGGCATGGAAACTTCTAGGGAGTGTAGCAGCATCTGATTTTATTATATTCTGATTTTTTAAACACTACCAATCTCCCCGCTGTACCGTTAACTAGAGCAAACACCACATGGTGTGTGCAGCTGTGTACAGAAGACTCGGAGGCCCATGTGTGACCTCCCAGGCCATCAAGGGGAGAGAGAATTTGTTGCTGGGAGGAAACCTAACTACACACTGCCAACACCAATAGCCTTCCTTCCACAACAGACTCGGTGCCTGTGCCAAAAACCATTCTCGGTCCCTTTTTAATTCTGCCGTCCTTTATCCACGAAGACTGGGGGAAGATTATTTTGATTGGAATTAGACAGCCACCTGCAGCTAGATCTTCAGCTGCTATTAGTGTGCGTAAGCCCTTTCGCAACACGCTCATTGGAAAAGACAGTGGACTTTTGAAGTTGCCCAATACTATCTCTGGTGATTTTCTCAAGTTAACGACCTCCATACCAGCCAATTGTGTTGGCTGGGGGAGGTGATAATCTCCTCCACAGGGTTGTGGTTAGGAATTAAAGGGTCTGGGATAAATTACACAAGCGAGCTCTGCCAAGCACGCTCTCCTTCTTGATCTCACCCCACATCTCCATCATAGGTTCTTACTTTGACCCAACGTTCAGGTGTTTTTCTGTCATCGTTTTCCCAGACACCTTCCTCCCCACCAGTAACCTCTGTGTCTCTCCTAGGCATCACAACCATCCCAGGCTGGACCACTTTTGGGGTGATATCTCTAGGCATTCTCACTTTAAGTGGTTTGTACTGGTTTTCCTACTGTCTCACTGGGAACACACAAGCGGTCCCTTCCCGTTCAGCATCCCTAACACTTCAGCCTCCAAGAACCTCAAAACTGTCATAATCAGCTTTCCTGTTCCCTTACCCATCCGGAGCCTCCGAAAGCCTGCACATGACAGATTTGCCACTGGCTTTCAACCGGCCTGGTGGACACAATTTGGGGGCAAGCTCGGCGAGCTTGATTATCCAGCTGATTGAGCAGGAAGCCAAGGTTGTTTCCAATTTTCTGGATCAGCAGCTGGAAGAATTCAACCAAGTGTGTGCTGGTCTCCATGACGAATGACGGAAAGGGACAGATGACAGGGGGACTCTGAGCTTCCTTCCCTGGCCCAAGGCAGAGTCCTGAGACTCAGAGGGCCCCTTAATCTCTCTTCACACTTAGGATAAAAACAGTGAGCGGTCTCAAAGAAGCCTTTTTCTCCCTTCCATCTTCCACTTAAAGCTGTCTACTAACACTCCAGTATTGCATGCTGCTATTTCTTCATCTGATTGGTTGCTTCTTCCTAACCGGTGAATCCCACCTTCTTCATTGTTCACCTCTTTCCACACAGAAAAGCAGAATTTTCTTCAGAGGAGCTAAAGCAAGAGACTCAAAGGAAGACTCCCTGAGAAGTAGGTACACCCGTGTTCAAAGGCTAGCCTCCACTTTTCTGGTCCTTGGTTTCCTTGTCTATAAAATGGGCATAATCCTAGGACCTCCTGCATGGGTCATCATGAGGGGTGAACATCGGGCAGTTTCTAACTCCTACAAGGCTTTAGGGGGCATTTTTCATAATGTGTTGTTGAGTTTAAAGGAGCCAAGACAGAAATCTAACCCAGACTTGATTTTTTGAAACACTTAAGTGATCTTGAATGTTCTAGAAAGAGCTGTATATTACAGACATGGCTAACAGTTCATGGTAACTAAAGGTGATGGAACCTTTAGGAATGGTGCCTCGCAGCAAGAAGTTGGAAACAGAGGACCCTGGTCCCCTTCTGTATTAATCATGGTTTTCAAGAAGAACAGAACTAATAGAATGAATGGGGGGGTATGCTTATGTGTGTGTCTGTGTGGTCTGTGTGTGAGAGTGTGGTGTGTGTGTGCGTCTATGTGGTCTGTGTGTATGAGTGTGTGTGTGTGTGTGTGTGTGTGTGTGTTATATTAGATTGGCTTACAGGCAGTGGTGCAGCTAGTCCAACAATGGCGGTCTATTAAAGGAAAGTCCAAAAATCTATTAGTTGTTAATTTCACGAAGCCAGATGTTTCAGTGAGTCTTCAGTATACACTGGAATTTCAAAGAAGTAGACTCAAAAACCAATGACTAGAGAGCCAGGGCAAGCAAAGAGCAACAGCTTCCTTCTTCCTTGTCCTTTATGTAGGCGGCCACAAGATTTAAGGTGGAAATTCCACCTCAAAAAATCCGGGTTTAGGGTGGATCTTCCCACTTCAAATAATGGAATGAAGAAAAGTCCCTCCCAGGTGTACCCAGTCACTTGGGTTTTTATTAATTCCAGATGTAGCCAAGTTGACAACCAAGATTAGCTTTACACTTCTCTCTCTCACTCTCTGTTTTCTGATTGCCATGAACCCACCATGGTAAATTGTGCTGTCACAAGTTCAAAGTGTTGTGGTCAGGTGACCATGGACTGAAACCTCTGATATGTGACCAAAATTATTTTTTCCTGCATTAACTTAATTTTCTCACTTATTTGTCCCAGCAGTGGGAAGCTGAGCAGCACATAGGAGTATCTCCCATGCACTTCAGCCTTGCTGCAGCCTCGTGCCTGAGTCACGCCGTCTCTACTTCACACAAAGGAAAATCAATCGTCTAGGACCACGAGGGATCATACAAAATCAAGTTGCAGAGACAGGGCCTATCCTCTTCCACACATATCCCACCAATCATATCAGAAAGAGGAAACCCACCAGAAGGAAGAGTATCTCACTCATAGGTTGCTAAGAAAAAGCAAGTATCTGGCGACTCCAGAGAGATTATTTAATAATTTTTTGCAAGCTTGCTATTCCCTAGTATATACCCCTATAATCATTCAATCAAACCAGAGAGAAGAGAGATCAGATTCTACAGCAATTTACCTGCTCGTTAGAATCACTGTGTCTGCTAAACCCACATGCTATGATGTTTCAGAAGTTTCTAGAATACTCCACATCTGTGGTTTCTCAACAACCGGAATGGTGACAGCAATGAATCAAAGCTGAGAAACAGCCTGCAGAGGCCTTATTTGGGTTTTGTTGCTGTTGCTTTCTGGGGTGTGTGTGTGTGTGTGTGTGTGTAGAAGTGGCAATACAGGCCAGAGGTCAATATTAGGCATCTTCCTCTATCCTGTCCACCTTATTTTCTCAGTCAAGTTCTCTCAAAAAACCTGGAGCTCATGGATTCAGCTAGGTATGTTGTCCAGAAGGACCCAAGAATCTTCCTGTCTCTGTTTCCCCAGGAGGGGAATTACAGGTATATACCACAGTGCTGGCCCTTTACATGCTTCCTGGGGGATTGAACTCAAGTCTCCAAGCTTGTTCAGCAAGCATCTCGTCAGCTGGGCCCACTCCAAGCCCTTGCTTGTTATTCATATTTTATTTTATTACATTATTTTATTGTTAACCCTGCAGATGAGACTACTTGCTCCACTTGAGAAAACGGAATATACCTTCACCTTGCCAACCTGTAGGTGGCTGAGCCCATATTGTTGTAGAACAGAGAGTGGAGTTCCCAGGGAAGGATTCTGAGTGTACCCAGGGGGCCTGAGCAGAGCCTCCGAGGCAAGCTCTGTCCTCTTTACTCATTGGGTTATCTGCTGCCTGCTTCTTTGCAGCTATTACCCCATTAGCCCAAATGGGAACGGAATGGATTGTCAGAAGTGGAGCCCTCTGTCTGCTGCTCCATCCTCTCATGAGGAGCTGTGAACTCGGGTCCCGGGAGTTCAGGGCAGTGAGGAGCACTCCGTCTCAGAACGCAGCAAATCTGGCATTGTGTATCCACTCCCTCACCTTCTGGATGTAGAATCCCAGAAGTACTTGATTTTCATAGTCAAGACCACAGAGTGAACTCCTAAGCAGAGAGAGGGTCTTCCAGGACTGGTATAGCAATCTAGATGCCCTGTCTGTAACACTGTGACACCTCCCTTGGCCATGGTGCTTCAAGGCAGGAAGATCACCCATAACAAACAAGCGGATCCTAGTAGCCAAGTAAAGACACCACTAAGACGCGGGCAAGCCCTCGCAGACCCATTCCTGAGAAGGAGCCTGCCCAGGCCCGTGTGACATTGAAGCAAAGAGCTTTTCTTTTCGGGTATCCACTCTGCCCAAAGGCATAATGTAAAGACAGATGAGAAGCTCTTCCCACCGTGCCCCAAGATGCTCTTCACTGTGTCCTTACAACCATACAAAGGTAACGAGCCAGTACCAAAAGGTCGGGCTAACAGCTCTGGAGGACAGCAGTGAGCAGTTCACAAGCTTGGAGTAGAGGCTTAATTCTCCTGCCTCTGTCTGCTGAAAGTCAAGGAGATGAACAAGAACCCTCTCGGGGCACCTTAAGGTGTTTAGATTCTCACAAATTCTCTTAAAGAATCTAGAACTTTACAAGCAATACCTTATAGCAGTGTTTTTCAACCTTCCTAATGCTGTGCCCCTTTAATACAGTTCCTCATGTTATGGTGACCCCCCAACCATAAAATTACTTTCATTCTTACTTCATAACTGTATTTTGCTACTGTTATAGACTGTAATGTAAACATCCGCTATGCAGGTTATCCGATACATGACCCCTGTGAACAGGCCATTCGACCCTCAAAGGGGTCGAGAACCAAAGGGGCTGAGAGCCACTGCCTGAAAAGAATTCACTGCCAAAATAAATAGCACAATAACCTCGTACACACCCAAAGCTCTGGATCAAGAGGATGCCCTCCTGTGATCCTTGAGAGATGTCATAAGCAAGGGGGTGGTTGAGTTGCATCTCAGAGTTCATAATGATGCAGCTTGGAATTTTCTCAAAGGTGCACCCCAACTCCTTCAATTCTACTCCTTGTCCCAGAGCTGGGATTCATGCGGCACGTGCATTTGTGATGCTCCTCTGTCACATTCCCTTCCGAGGTCTCATCTAAGACATGGCTTGGCTAGGAGAAAGGCCGGCCAATTCCATAAACCCCGACAATGCCTAGCAGGTCCCTGGTCTCAGCCTGGTGTGGTTTTATAGACCAGGTGCCCACCGCAATCACACAGACTGGGCCTCACCACACACACACACAAAACGGGCACTGTTCGACTCCTGTTTCAAATTAGCATAAGAATTTCTCAAGGCCCACCTTGTATAAAATTGAAAAATAGAATCAGAGGGAATCAACCTGATAGCCAATAAAACGGGAGGCTCCCTCCTCCAAAGGCCGCCTGTTTCGGCTCCCAGGTTTATACTGTAAAGCTCATTTGGGGCAGGCGAAAGGAAGGCTGTGTCTTCCCCAGACTAAGACTTGTAAGTGCAGGAGGAATTACCTGTCACCCCAGAGGAGCACAGGGACTTCATTCGGAGCGCTGCTGTTCTCTGGCAGCTGGAACCGGAGCTGGATTTCTGGCTAGGGCAGCTAAGCCTTGCTCCTATGAACCGCTCAGGCCTGAGTGGTCCTTACCCTCCTCCATTCATCTGGCAGAGACACGGGCTGCTGAACCCTTGGGTGTTACTGCAAGTCTTCTTTACCAGGATTTTCAAGATGATCATAAAGTGAAAGCTGCCCCCTGGGGGCCGGAGGTCACAGTACAGAAGATGAGATTTATAGGGTGTTTCCAACAGCTCCATTGGCTCCAGGGCAGGAAAAGACGTCTGTATCCCAGTGGCAATGTCTAGATGCTTGAGATGGAACGCAAACTCCAGACACAGCGCCAATAATGGTGAGAAGGAATAATTCCTGCCCCTGTTGCTTAAAGTTCTTACACTGTAACTGTTCACCACCCTAAAGCTTATTTTCACACTCATTTTAACACTCCAACTCTAGCAGCGCAATTGGGTAGAGAATCACGTTTTACGAAAACCATCTAAATATGCTGAGGCTTCCACATGTTCCAGGATTGGTTTTCCTGCTAGTACATGAGTTCTGCGTGTGGGCTATGATCTTAGTGGGCTGAGAACCTGGGGTTCAGGGAAGTCTAGGCTCAAATATTTGCTGTGAGCAAAACTGCTTCATTCTACACCCTGACATCCCCAGGCTGAACAAGAACAGAAGTGGCCACTGACTCTGGCAAATTCAACCTGGATCTCAAAGCAAGAAGGACCACGATAACACTGAGTGTTTCCTAACTAACAGGACACGTTGAGGATTTCACCATATCTGGATCCTGGATCAGATCAGTGACTTGAAGAAAAGATAAGTAAATAAAAATGAACAAGACTAGAGAAGCCAGCATAGCATTTTGTGCATGGGGGACTAAACAGGTCCAGATTGAAAAGAAGGAAATGACAGGCTCCACCAGAGGCTTGCCTTGTGCCACGTCATGCTTGCCCACCTTGCTGGTTTCTATAAAGGTTACATGAAAATCTTAGAAGAAATGGAGTACCAGGAAAACTCTGTCCCCTGCCTTCAAGGCTAGTTAGAGTCTAAGATTCAGACCAAGGGAAGCCTCTTACAAAGGGCTCTGGTCCTGCTTGTACTTGGGGCTATTCATTGCAGTGCTGGGAAGGACCTCACATTTCAGGAGGTGCTGGCATCTCACACACATCCTCTCTCACTGAAACCCCATGAGGATGGAGACATGCAACCCTGCAGGTCACTCTCTTAGAGGTGGGAGTGTCTAAGCTCTGTCTGGTCCTGAAGAGAAGCTACCTCCTCAAGTGCCATTGCACCTCAGAAGGCTTTGTAAACTTATAATACCCTTCTAATAGATTATGGTCTGGGAGTTATTTCACAGTACCTGTAATGTAAATAACAGTGGCTGACTCATAGTCCAAGCTTCCACCTTGAGTTCCCTCTCTATACTTAATGTTCAGTGTTGCTGACAGTAGACACAGGCTCAAAATGTGCCTTTCATTACAGCTCCATGTTATAAGTGGGTGTAGGAAATCTTGACCCAAGATCATCCCCAAGGAAATCTTGATCTCAGGGCAGGTGCGGTTCACTGAATGAGGACACTCAACCTCCTGGATTCTAGTCTTTACCCTCCCGTTGTGTAAAACACCTCATACTGGACCAGCGTGGCCAACTTCTTGAATTGCAAATGCCCCCTCTTAATTATCCACGTAGCTATAGGACCTAGCGGAGAAATTACCACATCATGAACCCTTAACACAGGTTTGCTTATCGGAAGGGTGGGTGTGTGGATGGATGATGGATGACTGAATGAATAAACCAGGAGTGTAACTGTAGTGGAGGCATTATTGGGGGGATCAGAAACAGTGAACTAGGAACCTGGGGTACACAGTTCAGGTCTGACTTTTCCATTAACTAGCTAAGCATTGTGGCACACTGGGGACCCTTCTCTAAGCTCACACTCTCCTCTATCAAAATAAGGGGGGGGGAATGCTACTCTGCCCACCTCACAGAGATGCCAAGGCAAATTAGGCAGGTTTAGTTGAACTCTATTCAAATATAAGTTACGACCTTTCGTTATATAGTCAAGGGACTGCAGCAGGTCACAGGCAGAGCCATTGCTTTTCACAGATGGGAAAAGTGCTACCCAAAAAGAACGGTCCCATCTTACTGATGACATATTCGGTAAATTTATAGCTGTCTTAATATGAAGAACTTCTTCAGGCTAGATTTAGGCAAGCACCCACCACACTGGGTGGCCTGAAAGCTGTGGTGAGATGTGTTGATACACACTTCGGAGTTGAGCTAGCCTTTTCTACATAACTGTCTGTGCCTTCTGAAAGCAGTTGGGACTGCCGAACCAAGTTTTCTGGAATATATGAGATACATCCAAGCCTAGTCATCCTCTTTCTTGGGATGCTTGGCTGGCTCCCCAGTCTGGCCCCAGCTTCTCTAGTCTCAATCCCCATCACTCCCTGGGAGAGCCCTCTGTCCCTGGTAGGTTGGCGTCCTCCCCATCCTCTGATGTGCCTCACGCATGCCAGATTCTGTGACTGCATGAATTATAATTCTTCCCATCCACCCACCTTGGAATCTAGCCCACCACCTCTTCATCAAACGCCATCCATCCATCCAGAATAAAGAGCTCAAGTCCTGTCGTCACCAAGACGCTAAACTTGCCGTAGTCCATAGGGTCTTCCTCCGCTTCTTCTAGCTAGCGTGCACATAGACTTGAGTTGTAGATTGTTGTGTCTCTCCAGAAAGATTTGCTGAAGCGCTAACACACAATACTTTTGAATGCAACCTTACAAGGTCTCTATAGTAATTAAGTTGAATTTATACTGGCTTGAGATTGGTCTTAAATCCAAAATCAATTCTCTGTCTATGGAGAGAGACATATAAGGATACAGAAGAGAACACCATATGCTAAGCTATACCAAAATCTCTACCATCTTCCAGAGACTGGATATGGGGAGGGGATCCTCTAGGGTTTTGGAGAGAGCATAGGCCTGCCTACATCTTCATTTGGGATTTCTAGTCTCCAAAATTACTTTCTGTTGTCTCAAGGCATCTGGATTATGGTTCTTTGTTATGTGAGCCCCAGGAATCCAACACAACATCTCAGGCCTCCCATTGGGTGGATGGATACCTGGCCCATTAGATATGCCTAGCCTCCCTCGCAACAGCACATCACAGGTCTAAGAACGGTTTGAGTACAGGAACTGTCTGTCTAATGTGCTCACAGCCTCCCTCATGCAAAGTGCCTGAGAGTTGACTGCTTCACCCTCAGGTACAGTGACTTGATATTCCATCAGGAAGGAGGCTACGGCAGGAAGGTAGTTTACATATAAACATGCACGTGTGTGCATTTGTCTGTGAAATTTTTATAATGAAACTCATTCGTAAAATAATTTAAAAAATCAAAGAAAGGGACACTTGTCTTCTACGCAAATTCAATAAACTCTAGGACCGGGTGAGAAAGCACTGAAGTCACTGTTTCCTCAGAGAGTAGAGCCCTGCCTCCCAGCTATCACTGAGTGTCTCAACTTACAGGACAAGCTCGCCTAAATCTTATTTTTAAACTCTATTGCCTCCAAACCCTATGTCTGGTACAGTCCAAACACATGTCTTTGGTTCTCTGTCCCTCTTGGGCTGGACTACCAATATCTTTTCCTTCCACCGCTACTACCACCCCCCCCCACACACACACACACATACACCTCTGCCTACCATATAACCAAGCTACACTTGTCCCTGCCAGCAGCGTAGCCTTGTCACGACCCAGTGCTACACAGTACTGTTCACTTTGCCAGGTTCCCCACCGGACGCTCTGAAAAGAGCATCCTTGGCTACTCCTAACCTGATCCAGTCTCTGCTGGCCAATGTCTCCACACGTCCAGTGTGCAGAAGGCCTCAAGGCGTATGCTTTTCACACAGCATGGCTCTAGAACCACTCACCCCACTCGGCACAGGACCCAAGAAGCAATAACAAGAGAAAATTTGATTATAGGTACTTCTCAGTTAATTGATGAATATCACGTGGCCTCTCAGGATCGTTTCATGTGTCCCTCCCTTCACAGGGACCGCCATTTGTCTATCGTTTCGCTTTGCAAATGTAAACCCAGCGCAAGCTACAATATCCAGTTCAAATGTGGCATTCTCCAATAAACTTCCTTCTGTTCTCTAAGAGTTTACTCCAGTCTCTTAGTTCCCATTAAAACTTCTCTTTTGGCACGTGATTACAATTAGCTTATTTCATGGGTGTCTGGCTAGCCTTTTATCTATTACTTAATCCTAGACTGGATGGCTCTTGAGAGGAAAGATCTTGTCTTCTAATTTCTCCCCTTCCAGGTTTAGGAAATGAAATGAGAAAACGTAATCACAGGGCCCTCACAGTGCCTGGCAACTAGTATGTGCTCAATAAATGTCAGATCTTCTCCCTCTTACACATCACTGGGTCCCCAAGAGCACTTCGCAAAACCGCTTGAATCTCGGAGCTGTCTAGTAAATGTTGAGCGCATGAATCAGGGACTATAAACGCAGTGTCCGACCGCTTTCCTAAGGTCAATGAGGGCATTTCAGTCATTTTAATTTTCCTGCCTCCATTTCTGAGTTTGTTGGCCCATAAATATACTCCTGTTCCACGTCTCTGAAGCTGAAGCAAGGCCGTGGTGCTGGGGGGGTGGGTGCATTGTCGTTCAGTCTTCAGTCCAGACAAGACAGCTACAGCCTTCGGGAATAGGCTAGACAAAACCATGGCAACAGTTAGGCTCACCTTGAAACCAGTTAACTAATTTTGTCTTTATAAAGAAGTAATTAATCATGATTTCTGCACACATCTCAGTTCTTTCACGGATTTCCCGCGTCCTCACACTTGCACATGTATGTTCATTGAACACGTATGTTCAGCATCTCACCACACTTCTGGGCAAATTGAAATCCTCAGAGTCTGAACCCAATAAGCACCAAGCGTTCTCATAGACTTGAAGCCTCGGGTTCTACAAGCTGGATACATTTTCGATATCTCTGAGAGGAGAAAGAAGAGCGGGGAAGTTTGTGAAGATGCTGCTGTGTCCTCCCACCCCCGCCTCCATTTGCTCTTTGCTCTTGAACAGAGCCATGAAGAGCCGCAAACCAGCTGGTCACTCCAGAGTCCTTGGGCTGTGGTGCCTTTGGGAGGAGCAGGCCTTGCAGGAGCATTGAGTTACCTTTGTTTACGTTAACAGAAAGAAAAGCCAGCACAGAGCCCAGGACCCCCCTGGCAGAGGCCTGATTTCACACACATTTTCCCCAGATTCCTATTGGCTTGGCTGGAAACCACATATTAAAACCCACCAATCTTTCCACTTGAGTCTGATGAAAGCCCCAACAGAAACAGCTGCACTTCACATGTGGTTCCCGTTAGTGTCTGATCCCGACGGTTTAACTCTCGCTGGCTGGGCTGCTTTTTAATATGCACAATCTTCTTTTGTTTCGCATTAAGAATATGTCTTTCATTACTCGCCGGAGCAGAGGAACACAGTGAAGCTGGTAGCACTTCATTTTTGAGATGTCTGAAATAATTGTTTGTATTGTGCATTATTCAAGACGCGCTATGTGTGAGCAAGCTCAGAGGCTGAGGAAAGTGTTAAGCAACCCTAACGCGAGCCTTGCTACACTGATGCGGAATGCTTCCCTCTTTAAAAAGCAAAACCACACACTAATGGCTCAGACTCAGCTTCTAAATTTCAGAGCTCACTGAGTCAAGTAACGTGATAACTTCATTGTTTTCTTCCTTCCAATGGCTCTCAAAACCATTGTGCCCTTTTACATGTAGGAAAGTTTAATCCACAGGTAGCTAGTTCCCCATGCAGGCACATCACACACGATTTCCACGTACATACACACTTACACACACACACACACACAACCAAGATATACATACACATACACAAACATACACACCAACACAAACACACTTCATAGCCTTGTTGGACGTGAATAACTTCCAAGCTTTTTGAAAATACACAAGTCTGCTTCTCTCGCAAAATGCACATCAAATTCTAGAGGTTTTGCCTCAGTGGTAGCTCTCTGAAAAACATGGCATCACCTACCACATCTTTACCAAATGATGTCATTGGCTATACAATGATGAGTTGGAGATCCTGGGAATATTCTGTAGTTTCTGTTTATCTTGCCCTATGTCTTTAAAAAGTTGAACTGCAAAGACTTCGACAAGCCCCTTCTACTGATGAGTCCGTAAAGGTATGGCTACATTTCTGAACAGAGCTTGAAGTTTTCTGGCGTTCTATTTCTGTATTTCAGCCCTGGAGAAAAAGGAAGATATTGCCAATGTTTTGTGAGCTTTCAATATTTGCGGCACATGGGCTGGAGAGATGGCTCAGCGGTTAAGAGCATTGCCTGCTCTTCCAAAGGTCCTGAGTTCAATTCCCAGCAACCACATGGTGGCTCACAACCATCTGTAGTGAGGTTTGGTGCCCTCTTCTGGTCTGCAGGCATACACACAGACAGAACATTGTATACATAATAAATAAATAAATATTTTAAAAATAAAATAAAATGAAATGAGAGTCACCTATGCAGCTGCTTTTAAAAAAATATTTGCGGCACATGCATATGATCTAACTTAAACCTCATAACAAACCGCCCATGAGGCACTGTTACTATCCTTGTCTGTGGGAAAAGTTAAAGGACAGGGAAACTCAACAGCTTCACAAGATGGCATGGCTAGAGAGTTATTGGGGGCAGAGGCCACCACGTGACCTCAATGTCTTGTGTTTGAGTCTTCTCTAGTCGAAGAACTGTAGAAATCAGAATGGAATTCGCTGCTATTGATCAAGTATGCAGCCAGACAATGAAGATAATGTTGCAGGCAGAATTCTAAGATGGTGACCAGGACTCACGCCTGTCATTGGGTGTCTGTGCCCTATAGATTCCCTTTCCTTGAACATAGGTGAGACCTATGAATAAGATGAGATGCTTTATCCCTTAACTAGGTTACATTATATGACAACATTAAAGGTTATTTTATAGATGTGATTAAGCCAATCTAAAGAGAGATGACTTGGGTGAGGGTTTTTTTTTGTTGTTGTTTTGTTTTGTTTTGTTTTTCGAGACAGGGTTTTTCTATAGCTTTGGAGCCTGTCCTGGAACTAGCTCTTATAGACCAGGCTGACCTCGAACTCACAGAGATCTGCCTGCCTGCCTGCCTCTGCCTCCCGTGTGCTGGGATTAAAGGTGTGCACCACCACCGCCTGGGTTAAGATGTGAGCTCTTTAAAAGGACCAGGCCATTGATGAAGAAAGAGTCAATGACACAGAGGTATTCCTGTTGACCTTGAAAAGGAAGCGCCAAGTGGCAACATCAGCACCAGCCTCTAGAAACTGAAAAGGTATTCTAGCTGGCAGCCTGAAAAAGTGGAACTTTAGTCCTAAACACCACAGAGAACTGATCCTTCCCGCAACCAGAGAGCTTCAGATGAGGTGACAGAAATGACATGTTTTTTTCTACTTGAAAACACTCTGAGTCAAAGACCCAACTAGCCCTGCCAGTACTCCTGACCTCCAGAAACCATGACATAATAAAAGTCTTTGCTGATTTATTACATAGCAGTAATAAAATGAATACAAATTATGCTTTGTAAATGCTTGTGTAGTTGTTGGGTGCAACACATGGGTATTGTCATGTGTCTAAGTCCTAGTGAGCGGATTTAGCTAGTTTATGAGCAGCTTCTCTTCCATGCCCCCTGCTTCTTCCTTCTCCCTTCCTTCCTTCTGGTTGAATGTGGGCATCATGGTGAGCTCTCATGAAACACGGAGATGAAAACAAGACCGTGTGGAAGGTGGAGGTCGGATCCCTCAAATCACAAGGTTGCCTTGTTGGCCTTGAACGACTTACAGCCCCACTGCTATGTGAGTGGGAAATGGACCCTGGCCTTGCTTGTTAAAGGCATCGTTATTTGGTATGTGTTATGGAAATTGAACATCTGTACTCATTGGCAGAGTTCACCTGAATCCAGCAACTGACTCCGGAGTCTATTTACACAGAATTCTCATCACCCTGCCTCCCTGATACCATACTGAAGCATGACAGAATTTGAGTCAAATGTTATTAAAGCTAGATGTAGTGTAACTGGCCAGCAAGGTTGGTCAAGCAGGCAGAGAAGGGCATTCAGTTCACCCTGGGAGACGAGGAGTCATTGCAAAGATCCATGGGGAAGATGGGGTGTCACAGAAAGTTGCTTCCTCACCTTTATACCCCAATTCTGAAATACATAGTACTCACGGTGTGTCAGCTTGAATAGCTCGAGAAACGGTACAGTGCACACTTGGGGGTGTCTATAACGATGTCTCCAGAAACAATTACAACGTGAGTGTTCTGACCTCATGGAAGGACTCATCTCTTGATCTCTCTGAGAGGTGGAAGGTCAATGAGGCTACGCCCCTGGGGATGTATGCTGCCTTAGCCTCTTCCCGTATTCCCCCTTCTTCCTGTGTCCTGGCCACCATGATGTGAGCTGCTTAGCTCCTCCCACTGTCTCCCAACCGTGATAGGCTCGAGTTTCTGAAACCAGGAGCCCATAGAAGCCTTTCCTCCCTTACGTGGTTTCTGTGAGGTGCTTGGTCACAGCAAAAAGGAGTAACCAACAGGCCCACCAAGAGCTATACTCGTCCCTTATCATTTTCCAGTAGTATTAAGTTCAGGTGAGAGTCTGAGTTACTTAGCATTAAATTGAAAGAGAGGATGGTTTGATTCAGTTGGTTTTCTGTCCATCAAATGAACACAGGCCAATTCCATCAAGCACCTCAGAGTCTTCTGATGTTCATCCCTGACCTCAGCACATCTGCATAACCAAATTAGCTGTATATGGATACGAGGGTTTGTTTTCTGTATTAGTTCTGTGGCTTAGTGTTATAACCAATGCCTGACAGTCAGCAATTTCAGACAGGAAGGTTTCTTTTGGCTGAGAGTTTGAGGGGATCTATATTGGTGAGGAAGGAGTTGGGAAGAAGCATGAGGCAGCTGGTCACATTATATCCAGACTGGAAGCAGAGAGTGGACAGGAAGTTGATCTGGACTCTGAAACCTCAAGGCCTGCTCCAGTGATGTACTTCCCCAGCGAGTTTCTACTTCTTCAAAGTCCCACAGCCTGCACAAACAGTACCACGGGCTGGGGAACTAAGTGTTCAAACACAGGAACATGTAGGGGTGCTTCACATTAAACAAGAACACTTTCCCTCCACCCATGTAAAGATAACATATAGGAAGTGGTCTGGGCTATTTTACCTGGAAGAGAGTGCTTGTGGCTACCACTCCTATCCTGAGGCAGGATGGCTCAGTCATTTTAGGGCAGGACCCAAGAAAGATCAGTGTTCTGGCCAGCTCCTTTTTAGCTAAGCAGGACTTGAGGTTTCTCTACATCTTGCTTTCTACTTCTAGACGTTCGTTGTCCCTTATGTCAGCCAGGTGGGACCCCTACCTCATCCCTCTGTCTTCTGCAGAGCACTGTTGCAAAAGACAAAACACACCTCACCATACAGAACAGGCAGAGAATTAGGGCAGGGACTGAGCTGGCTACAGGGGCACAGGTGTGTAATCACCGCACCCCAAAGGGGCAAAGCAGGGTGATTGCCTTGAGTTTGAAGCCAACCTAAGCTATATAGTCAAACCCTGTCTCAAGAAACAGATACGAGCTATTTAAAAAAAAAAAAGGAGAAAGAAAAAGACAAGGAAATACATTGTTGAAGTCTTTAAAACCACTGGGTTTTGTTGTTGTTGTTTTGTTTTGTTTTTTTAATATCTACTTAACTCTCCAAGACTCCGTCTTACATGTGCTCTTTCTTCGTAAGCTTGACCCTGGTATATTTATTTTTCAATAAAGCCCAAAACCCAAAGTAACTCAACAGCGAATCCCCTCTGGGGTTCCACAGGCTTGGTAATAAAGCTCCTTATTGGATCTCACTTAAACCTTTCTGGAAATAGCTGGGTCCTCTTGTGCTGTCTCTGGGAATTCAGGGCAGCCAGTGTGCAGGGGTGGATTACAGGGAAGCAGGGCCACAGATCTGGATTTTAACACTCCCCGCTTCTCCACACTGTCCAGGTGATGGCCTTTTAAGATCACACATGACTTCTACTGCTAGTCATATCATTTAAGGGAGAAATTAAGCAAAAGTATAAAGGGGAACTAGCAGCATTTTAAGAGATTTTGTTTCTTCTTAGAGTTCGTGCTCATGTGCCAGAACCCAGGAGAAGGTATTGTGTTATTGGGGACTCTGGAAACACTAAAAAAGACCCAGGACCTCGGCCCAAGCTTCTCAGAAAACAGAAGCTAAAAAGCAAACAAATATCCACCTCTGTTCCTCTCACATCACCCTAGGGTAAGTGGCTTGGCCCTCAGCATCCTGCCTGTACCAGAATGTGCCTGAGAGCTGGTCATCCCCTCTACCCTCTAGCCTCTGACTGAGACTGACCACTGGGTGGATGATGGTTAATTTCATGTGTCTGCTTCACTGAGCCTGGTACCCATCTACTAGTTCAAAAAATAGTCTAGGTGTTTCCTTGAAGCTCTTCGTGGATAAGGGATAGATTTAAATCAGTAGACTTGGACCAAATGAGCCTAAGTAAATGGAAGTGAGCTTCATGCAATCAGTGTAAGCTTTGGTAAAGCGAACACTAATCCTCCCTTCTCCGTCCAGACCCAGAAGGAGTCCTGTCAGCAGACAGTCTGTGTTCTCAAACCTCAACTCTTTCTTGAGTCTCAATCTTACTCCAGCAGACGAACGCTGAATTCAAGACACCTCCATAATCACATCATCCAATTCTTTAAAATAAATAAACAGGAAGCAAAAGAAGCAAAATTCTCTACTGACTCCATTCGTGCATATGAGTATGCACACACATGTGCACGTGCAGGCACACACTCATGTGCACACAGAGATGGTCATATGCACACAGGTACACATGTATGCATACGTGTGTGAAGGCCAAGGGAGCCAGGTGTCGTCCACTTTCTTTATTGTTTTGTCTCTCACTGGACAGGAATTCATCAAGGAGGGTTGGTAGTGATGCCAATTTACCCGCCTCCAGGGTCAAACTTGTACCCACTTGCTTACAAGGCAAGCATTCTCCTACTGGAGCTATCTCCCCAGCCCTTTCTACTTTCTCCTCACACACACACACTATTTCTGTTTCTCTGGAAATCCTTCTAGGTCATTCACCTTAATTTATTGGAGTAGGATTATTTGTGAAGAAGAGAACTGGATGGGTGAAACATTCAGGGTTAGTGTGCTAACCGTGCAGAGAAAGACGGGCTGCTGACATCCGAGAAGAATACCGGGGCTGTGTGCTGACATGGCAAAAGTGGTGTGGCATTCCTGGCTTTTCTCCATGTCACTGCAACTGCTACATCTGGGGTCATTTTCCACATGCCTATTTTCTCCCATGACGCCACACCCATGGGACACTCAGCTTCTCCTGGGTGTAGATGTGTGTTGATGTGTGCAGAGGCCCATGTATGGAGAAGCCAGAGGCCAGTCTCAGGTGTTGCTCCTTAGGAGCACTGTCTGCCTTCTTTTGTTTTTCCCTGAGGGGAAGGAGGGAGACAGTGCAAATCACCGTGGTGTGTTTGTGTGGGTTAAAGGACAATGTAAAGTATCAGTCCTTGCCTTTCTGCCATGTTTTCAACTGACTCTTGTTTGACTGATGTGGGAGTGATTCCTTATTAATAAAGAAACTGCCTAGACCCATTTGATAGGCCAACCCTTAGGTAGGCGGAGTAAACAGAACGGAATGCTGGTAGAAAGAAGCTGAGACAGGGAGTCGCCATGGTTCTCCCACTCCAGGCAGATGCAGGTTAAGATCATTCCTGATAAACCAGCTCATGGGCTACAGCAGATTATTAGAAATGGGCTAATCCAGGTGCAAGAGCTAGCCTAGAAGAGGCTAGATAGAAATGGGCCAAGCGGTGTTTAAAAGAATACAGTTTCCGTGTAATTATTTCGGGTAAAGCTAGCTGTGGGGGCGGCCGGGTGCCAGGGACGCAGCCCCGCCGCTCCTTTTTCAACATTTGACAGTGCACCCTCCCACTTCCTGAAGGTGAACAGAGGTTACAAATACTTGCAGGACTGTATCTCTCTTAGGTGGGTTCTGGGGCTCCAATGTCCAGTCACCAGATTTGCACAGCGAACGCTTTTATCCACTGAGCCATCTCCCAGCCTCCATCTTGGTTTTTGAAGCACAGTTTCTCATTGGCCTAGAGCTCACTAAGTAGGCTAAGATGGCTGGCCGTCAAGTTCTAGGGATTTTCCTGTTTCCACCTTCCCAGTGTTAGGATTACAGACACAACAGCTGTTGTCGTTTTTAATATGAGTTCCCACTTTAATTCTGGAGCCATCTCTCTATCCCCACACCCAGATTTGCTAGTACACAACCTCACCTTCCCAGCAGCAACTCCGTTCCCTCCCTACATCCCTGCATTCCGTGCTACCTACATCCCTGCATCCTGTGCTACCCTACACCCCTACATCCCTGCATCCCCTGCTACCCTACATCCCTTCATTCCATCCTACCCTACATCCCTGCATCCTGTTCTACCCTACATCCCCTGCTACCCTACATCCCTGCATCCCCTGCTATCCTACATCCCTGCATCCCCTGCTATCCTACATCCCTTCATTCCATCCTACCCTACATCCCTGCATCCCCTGCTATCCTACATCCCTTCATTCCATCCTACCCTACATCCCTGCATCCCCTGCTACCCTACATCCCTGTATCTTGTGCTACCCTACATCCCTGCATCCCCTGCTACCCTACGTCCCTGCATCCCCTGCTACCCTACATCCCTGCATCCCCTGCTACCCTACATCCCTGCATCCCCTGCTACCCTACATCCCTGCATCCCCTGCTACCCTACATCCCTGCATCCCCTGCTACCCTACATTCCTGCATCCCATGCTACCGTACATTCCTGCATCCCATGGTACCCAACATCCCTGCATCCCCTGCTACCCTACATCCCTGCATCTTGTGCTACCCTACCTCCCTATGTCCTGTGCTACCCTTGCATGCTACCTCACAACCAAAGAGAAACTTAAACATGAGGAAAAACTGGGCACCACTCCTACTGCTGTCTCTGCTCTGCTTTCTAGGGTTTCATTACATCTCAACTTCCCATCTATCTTCCTCCCTCATGCAGCTCGCCAGCCAATCAAATGGTTTCAGTTTGTTTATTGTTGGTGCTTAATTCAAGTCTCCTGAGTACCATCTGCCCTGGACAGTCATGTTTGCAGCCAAGCCATTCTGGCGTTGAACAAGGTATAGGAATCTGTTGTTGCAGGTGATTGCTTTTGCTTCGTTTTTATGTCATGTGCTTGAGAACCATGGCAGTCTTTGTTTTCTTATGTTTCGTTTTTAGTGATTTTTTTTTAAAAAAAAAAAATATTCCCCAAGGACTCTGGTTTTTAAAATAAATAAATACCTTGGGGAAAATGAAGATGGTACGGATCTCAGGAAAATTTATGCTTACATCTTCTTTCCTTCTGGATTTTGCTAGGTTGGATTAAAAATAGCGATGTGCGTTTTTTTCAGCCTGCCTCAGTGTCTACCACGGAAATAATGAAAAGCAATGAGAAATGGAAATGAGCAACAGGACAAAGCCACTTCCCCCAAGGGCTCAGCTGAAAAGCTGGGCCTTAGAGTACCCACAATTAGCATATTCAACATCAGGGAGGTGCCAAGGGGTCTGAATTAATGAGCCTTTGGTCAGCCACTCAGGTAATGGTCTTGGAGTCAGAGTACACAAATACAGACTCACAAAAGTGAGGCCCATGCTCAGACAATGGATCCTGAAATTCCTTTTTTCACCCTGTAGCTCAAACTGATCTGGAACTCATGACAATTCTCCTGTTTCAGCTTCCTAAATGCTTGGGATTCTAGATGTGAACTACTATACCTGGCTGAATTCTGACAAAATAAAATCAAGCTAACATAGCAGTCAAAAGGCAAACCGCACACATCAGAGAAATCCTGCCTCAGATAGTAGCAGAGAGCTGAGCTATTGAAAACGAATGCACTGTTCTGGACTGGATAAGTCCAAGAATGTCATCAATAATGAAAGAATCATTCCCTCAACAACTCCCACTGCAGCAACTTTTGATCTGACAGTGTCCATCTGTGGAAGAGTCCCACAAAGCCCCGCTCGTGGCTTTCTTTAGATGTTGAAGCTCCCAGGGACACGAGCCCAACAAAGCACACCCTGGCTGCACAAGAGACTGACCTTCATCTGCTGTGCTCCAAGCTCTCCAAAGACGGTGCTTCAGAATTCATGCAAACTGTGTGTGCTGTGTCTAACTGAATCTGGCCATGCTTTAGTGTCAAAGGAATAGTGTGCCTGTCTTACCGGGTAGATGGCAGCCTTTCTGGAGGCAAGAGACTGTATTATGTTTCTCTTGGAGGCATATCCACTCCTGAGCATGGCAACTGGAGAGCTATAAGTTTAAAATCAACGCTAGGGGCTGGAGAGGATGCCGCAGAGAAGAGCTCAGGCTGTTCTTGCGCAGGACCCAAGTTGGGTTCCCAACAACAGCACGGGATCTCTTCCAGCTGCCTGTGACTCCAGCCTCCAGGGCATCTCACACCTCTGGCTTCCACACCTGCAAACCCACACACACATAGTCATAAATAACAAAAAATAAATCTTTAACATCAAATTTTAGGTAGTTGAATTTCAGCGAAAGGCTTTTGAGCCTAGGAAAAAGGAATGGGTCCAAGGGATGCATCTGTGATGAGAAAGGCACTTAGCTGGGCTGGTGCTTTTGAAGAGAGCAGATGCCATTTCTCTGCCCATGTTTCTCCTTCGGCAATAACGCAATGCTGGCCCTGGACTGCCCTTCTAGAAGTAATTTCTGTCTCCGAGGGTCATAAGAGGGACTTGTTGAGATGTCTATCTTCATGCAGGGAAGCAATGGACATATTCTCTCTCTCTCCCTCTTCTGACCTCCCCTAGACTTCTCTGTGTCCTAGAACCCCACACTATCTCCTTAGGACGTGAACATCAGCCACTCTTCCCTCACTTCTGGTCTCGGGTTATTAGTCTGACAGAATGTACAACTGGCAAAACTACCTGGGCCTTGGTTGCTGGTAGGATATAGATTTCTGAGTGGCTCAGACCACTCCCTTCATCTCAGGGGTCTCTGGGAGATTCTGCCCACACACTCATGCAGGCCTGCTCATCCATCTATCCAGGAGGCCCTCAGTCAGGGCCTTCCCATGTATATGTCCATAGGTCTAGCTCCCTGCTTGCTCCCTTTCAGGGATATAGTAGCTAAAAATAATTTAAAAAGGAATCAGAGTTATGGGCAGGGACCCGCCTGTTAGCACAGCACTTAGGGAATGGAGATGGCAGGAGGGTCTCAACTTCAAGGCCAGCACGAGCTACATACCAAGACTGTGCCTCAAAACCAAACAAACAAACAAAAAACTAAATTTAAAAGTATTGTTGTGGATCAACCCAGAACTTGTGGCTTAAAGTTGAAAGAAAGCACTGATAGCATAAACCGACTGCCTTTCTTGGCCAAAAAAATAAGTTAGTCTCTTTTTAGGTCAATTAATAGCAAGTGGACTAGAAAAGAGAGTCGAACACCTACCGTCCACTCTAAACCACATGCAGAAAAAATTCTCCTGCCTGGAGCCTGGCTGTATAAAGGGAGACATTTTCACAGTCAGTGGGCACAAATATGAACGCCAGGGTGGCTTTTATAGAACTTTGACTGCAAACAACAGGGGCCTCTCCCAGGGCCCTTTCCAGCTCTATCACAGGTGACCTTTAGGGGCTGGAGAGATGGCTCAGTGGATGGAGGTATCTGCTGCCAAGGCTGATGACCTGACCTTAATGACCTGGTGGAAGGAAAACTGATCCCACAGATTCTACTCTAACATCCGCATGCATGCCAAGACACGCATGATCCCCATCATTAAATACATATATAAAAGATGTCTAAAGGCCAGCAAGATGGTTCAGCGGGTAAAATCACTTGCCAATAAGAATAATGACCTGAATTTGATGTCCAAGATTCACGTGCTAGGAGAGAACCAATTTCCACAAGTTGTTATCTGATTTCTACATGTGTGCCACGGCAAACACACACACACACACACACACACACACACACACACACAAATAAATAAATATAGTTTTAATTTAAAAGATTATAATAAGGACACCTCAGGGCTGTCCTGTAATGACACCTGCCTTACTTGCTCTGGCTCAGGTCCCCCTCCAAGAGAGGAGGTCACTAGGCAGCCATTTCCTGGACAACACAGGTCATGTCCCAACCCTTGCCAGCTCCCTGTTTCCTCGGACCACCACAGGATTCCCAGGTTTCAGAATCCATTTTAAAGAATTCCCATCCTCCGTTGATCTCAGCATGAGATCTCTCTCTAGGATCTCTTACTCAGCCCTAGGTTAGAACTTGGCCTCTTCCTCAAAGCAGAGTCATAGCAATCACTGGCTTAGTCTAGTTGGGCTTCTTGTCTGGTTATGGGGCTGATGCTCAAAGTGTTCTCTGGATCAAACACTAAAGACTACTATAAATTGTATAACTACTTTCTCTTAAAGTCATTTATTTTCAGACTATCAGAATCCCTGCCAAGTAACCCTGCTGCGTCTTCTGAGGACCTCATGTCCACACAGAACCTGAAAGGGACCAGAGGCAACAAAAGTCTCCCTCTAGCTCACACATACAGAGACCTGGCTGATAGCAGGGGACGCCACACAGCAGCTGGCTAAAGGTAGACATGGCCATATTTCCAGACACACATCACATGGCTAGTTCTTGGTAACCAACAAACACCCTTAACTCTTGAATGTGGACTGAGTCCCCGTTATGTCTGGGGTCAGGTACCAGACAGCAGCTTCTCTCTTTATAAATGCACTGAGTTTACTCCTTCCTCCTGAAAAGGCTATTTTCACTCATTGCCCCATCCTGACCCTTAATACACAGCATCAGCATCCTTCTACTTCCCTAGTCCTATGTGACTTTCTTTTCTTTTCTTTTTTTGTTTTCAAGACAGGGTTTCTCTGTGTAACAGCACTAGCTGTCCTGGAACTAGCTCTTGTAGACCAGGCTGGCCTTGAACTCACAGAGATCCGCCTGTCTCAGGCTCCCTAGTGCTAGGACTAAAAGTGTGTGCCATCACCTGGCCTTCTGCCAGTCTTAAAAGGGTCCCATGGTAAAATGGTAAGTTTTCAAGTGTGTTAAGTAACAAATAACAAAAATAATAATAAATAAAATAATAATAATAGAAAGAGCCACACAGCAGCATGAGACCCATGTCTGAACACAGAACACTTTGCAGATACAGCATAAATTCAGATTAACCTTTACACTGAAGGGTGATATCCACAAATCCCACCCAATATGATGGGTGCTCCTGTGAAGGACACATCTCTACCTCTATTCCTTCAGCCTGGGCATCGCTGACCAATAGATTAGAGTAAAAGTAACACAGTACCAGTTCTGAGAACAAGCCAAAAAGAAACAGCTGTCTCTGGTTTTCCCACCTCTCGGAGTCCTAAACCACCATGTCAGAAACCACATTATGCCAATGAAGACAGAGGCCATACTGAAACATCACTAAAGTACCAGTACCAGCTACCTGAATCGGGTCAGCTTGGGTAGCTCTGCCTCCATCCATTTGAGCCCTTGAATCTGAGGCCCTAAGCATGCTGGGACAGAGCTGAGCTGCCTCATCCAAACACAAACATAAAAAAAAAAAATTAGCAGAGTTGTCAGTCACTAAGTTGGGGGTGAGTTATTGCTCAACGCGAGATACACAATACCAAAGAAAGTCCACACTGATAAAAGAGCTCAAATTCTGGACTAGGAAAAGCCTTTATCGGCAAAGACTAAAGACAGGAATGCTGACTTAAACAAATCCTGTGTTTCTTTGTCTTCATAACAAGAGGCAAAGGCTCCCCAGCATCGCATTGGCGGTGCAGAACTCGGGTCTTGGCAGTCCTCTTCTTTACCCTCACGTCGCTGGTACCGAGTAGCCCCGCACCAATGGCCCGCTGTCCAGGCTGTGGAAGGAAGATGAAGCGCTGCTCTTATCAGAAAAGCACCATGTTCTAGAAATGTCCTTCGGGGATTCCCATTTAGATGTGTTTGCTAAATCACTCGAGGAAAGAAAAAAAAAACCTGAGGAACAGCAGGCTCTAACTCACAGCAGCTATCCTAAACAAAATTGGCGCTTGGTTAGTAAGAGGAAAGAAAGATGCCGGAAAGATAACTAGCTGTGCCTGCTTGGGATCAACGAGGACATCAACAGCATTAGACAAAGTCCAGAAGCTGAGCAAGGCCCCTGGGTCAACCCAGTAATGTTCTCACGCTCCCAGGAATTCCCATCCCTCTACTCTGCCGCTCAGAGCCTGAGGCCAGGTCCCCTCTACTTTGTGGGATGACAGCAGTTAATCAGGCGGCATTTGCCCTCCCTGGTATCCGACAGGAAAGCCTGGTATCTGAATTCACTTTCCCTTGCTGCGATGAAACACAGACCAAAATCAACCCGGGGAAGAAAGGGCTTGCTTCATCTTACAACTCCCAGGTCCCAATCCATCACTGAGAGAACGCAGGGCAGGAACCTGGAGGCAGGAACCGAAGCAGAAACCACGGAGAAACGCTGTTTCCTGGCTCGCTCTCCATGGCTCGCTCAGACTTCCTTCTTATACAACCCAGGGTCTCCTGTCTAGGTTGATACCACCCCTAGCGGACTAGACCCTTGCATATCAATCATCAATCAAGAAAATGTCCTCATAGACATGCCTACAGGCCAATCTGAGGATGGCAGTCTGTAATTGAAGTCTCTCCTCCTGGGAGACTTTAGTTTGGGTCAAGCTGACAAACAACCAGCACACTTGATTTCTTATCCATCTCTCTTAAGAGCAAGAAAGAAAGGCTCCTCTTAAGCATAAACATTAACTATGTCTGGTACAAACTTAGTACTTTCTCCTTTTCCTCCAGCAATGGAAATCTCACTTGGTAACCACAATTTTCATGTGCAGGTTTTGGGTAGGCTGAGTGAGATGGTCTATTTCCATCCATCTCTTTTTCAAGCTGCGAAGACATACTTTCTCCGAGACTCCTTCTCTCTGCATGGTGACTGAACAGACCAATAGTGTGTTCTGACACAGGTTAAAGATAAACAGTACATATGAAAATACAGACAAAGTACTTAGCACGGTGCATGGAAACCAGAGGGCAGCAAAAGAACACTGGAATAGGATTATGTAGCATTTTGTAGACACAGAAATTAATGTCAGTCAGTGACACCCAGCCCTGCCCTCACCTCTCTGTGACAATAAGGATGCCACTTCCAGAGTACCTATTCAGAAGTGACCTGTTCCATCTCTCCAGGTAGACCTGAAATTCAAACCATTCATTGAGCACGTGGACTTAACTGAAAACACATCTGTACATTCATGTCTAAACAATCCATTGAAGGACTCCATAATTAATCCAATTCAGCTGTTATCGCAAAGCTACTAAACATATCATTAAATCGCCAACGGGGTACTTTCAGCTCTTTCCCACAATTTGTTTCAAAAAGAATCTAAGTACCTAGTAACCGAATGAGGTTGTCTGTGCAGTAACTCCACCAATCGTGTCGTCGCCAGCACTCACAATTACTCTGAAAAGCTAGCATTTTCTTTGGCTCGACTCAATGACCTAGGCAGAACATAAAACATACTCTTCAATAAGAGCAAATTGCTAACAGTCTTTATTAACCACAACAACTGGCATTGTTCTAAAGCTACTGTTATTATCCTTTTTCTCCAGATGAGGAAACTGAGGGTCTAGGGAACTAAGATCAGAGTTTCCAAGTAATAGAATCAAGATTTAGAAGGCCGATTCTATTCTGCCGCAGGAATATTAACTCCTTTATAAAATAATATTTTATTATTCTTTGAAAATTCCAGATATATATACAATGTATTTTGCTCCTTTGCTCTTAGCCACCTCAATTCCCCCCACTCTAGCTCCTCCCCATCACATCTTCCTGCTAACACCATGCCTTTTTTCTGACTCACTGAGGTTCATTAGAACTCCCACATGCAATTGAATGGGGCCATCTACTGGAGCATGGGCAACTTACAGGTGGCTTTACTCTCAAAGAAAATTCCCCACATCCCCCCCAATAGCCATCATTTGGGGGATGCTTAGGGCTAAAAGAATAAGGAGAGCATAAACTCTTGATAACAAACACTACTAAAGATTTCCACCTCTTTGGGAAAATCTTTCACAAACTCTAAAGTTTTATGTCTGAATTAGAAAGCCAGGAGACACAGAAATCATTTAGCCTTCATGAGTGTGATCTTGGTCCATGTTTTCCCTAACCCATAAGGTGAGCATGTACAAGCGTGGGTCAGTACTCAGCCCTGACCCTCAATAAGCAACTGCCACCCCTGCCCCCTGGTTTCTGTCCTTTTTTAGTCTAACCTGTATATTCTTCCAGAAAGAAAAAAAAAACCCACCATTTAATCAAGATTGGTCATTGGCTCAGGCCTTGATCAGAATAGATAGTTCTATATTCAAAATCATTTGCATTCTTAAACATCGGTGATGTGTGTATTGTAGTAATTGTATCTCCGAAACAATGCCTTACAAGGACTCTGGCTGTATCTGTCAAAATGAAGTCCACCCTCAGCGTCTGTGGTGCTTCCATGCAGGGTAAAACTGGCCACAAAGCCAGGCATGGTCCCCTCCTGGGTGTACCCATGAAGCTAGGAGCTAGACAGAATTCCCAGGAAGTCAGCAGCCTGGCAGGAACCTGGGAATGAGAATGGGTGAGCTGCCTAGGCTCAACTCAGGAACAAGCTGACTGCCTCCCTTTGTCTCTTACAGCACCTTCAAACAGCTTCTCTACCTCTGAGGGGTTCCCCAGCCGAGGAGTCCCCATCCCCCACAGGCAGTCAGATACTCCCACATGGCTCTCATCTCTGTCTGCCGTGAGTCTTTGTTCCTCCCAACAGGAATCAGAGCCCATTTCCCAGCCATAGAAACTGGACATAAGTCATGTCTGGGGATTCAGAGATGAGGCACGGAGAGAAGTGGCCACTTCCACGATTACCATCGTGGAACTTGTGCTGTGTTGTGAGGACGTCTTAGCTAGGCTCCTTGAAGAGGAGACCTGGTAAAGAGTGAGGACTAGTCAGATAGACCAGCGGCCAATCATATAAGTGAGTTCGCACAGACCCTCCAGGCCCATCTAAAGTGGCCATACAGCCCGCAAAGCCCAGTAGCCAGTCAGCCATGGCTGTGTGCTAAGGAAGGGCTCATCAGGCAAGTTCAAGTTCCTTGTTATAAAAACATCCCCAAGTGCATTTGTGCAAACATAGATGGTAGCTCGATTATGCAAGGTTGCCTCTCCATGCAATCAAGAGACGGGGTAAATAGAAGCTGTATGCTGGCACAACACGGCAAATTGTCTCTCCATAAACGTTGTTTCGTGTACGTGGAAGGATTGATTTCTAAAATAATAGTTAAAAGCGTAGCGTGATAAAGACGGAAACCAGAAAGATGGTACTTTCCCATCATTATCAGCTTTGTCCGCTGAACTCAAATGTGCCCATTATACGGTCATACAGTGGCTTGGTAGGACGTTTTACACCAGCCTCCCCACAAACACACAAGGAAGGCAGAATGCTAGGGTGTTCAGATGGAGGCTAGGATGCTTCCAGCTCCATTATAATCTTAAAAGGTCACGGTCATATATGTGAGCTGCTGTCGACAAAAATATCATTATGCAGTGCAGGGCTAGATGTTTTAAGCCACTGGAGTTTGAGGTGCTATATTATACAGCAATAAATAGGAGGAAAAATTTTTAAAAAGCAATGCTTTTCTTCAACCTTCATTATAAATAGAAAGAAATCAGGGGGAAAAAAAAACTTGTGATCTAAGGCCCAGCAATAAGACACCTTCAATTCAGGTTCTAACATAAAAAACAGTGACCCAAAGAAGCCTCCACAAAGAGGAGAGGTGATGTGTCTGGTTTCCAAGGGATGGTAGCAAGGATCTTGAGGTCTCTAGTACCCAGGATCAGAAGTGACACTGTGGCCCTATGGAAGTGGCAACAATGTTGCCAAGAAACCGCCTCTAGAGATGACTTAAAAGTATTCCTTCTGGTATGTGGCCTCCCAACATTAATTGGGTACAGGCAGAAGCAGAGACCAAGGCACAGAGTTAGGGTGTCAAGAGAAAAGAAGAGGAGAAAGAAGCCTGAATGAGTATGAGCAACTGGGGCTCAGACCTGCTGAGGAACCACTGAGGAGCTCACAAAATGAAGCCCAGAGACTCCTCCACTCAAGTGTGGGAGTGAGGGGGTCAACCCCACAGAATCATCTAAGCAGGGCTCTTGGGGGCTCACAGAGACTGAAGCAGCAACCACGAATCCTGTATGGGTCTGTGCTAGGTCCTCTGCATATACGTTATGGTTGTGTAACTTGGAATTTTGGGGGAACTCCTAATAGCAGGAGCCGTGGTGTATCTGACTCTTTCACCTGCTCTTGGGACCCTTTTCTTCCTGCTAGGCTACCTTGTCCAGCCTTGATATGAGGGTTTGTGCCTAGCCTTATTGTAACTTGTTATTCCGTGTTTGGTGGACATCCCTGGAAGGCCTACTCTTTCTGAAGGGAAATGGAGAAGCAGAGGGGGAGGTAGGGCTGGGAGAGGTGGAGGGAGGGGAAATTATGGTTGAGATGTAATCACATGAGAGAAGAATACATTTGTTAAAAAAAAATTAAATTAAAAAGACAAGAATGTGAGCATCTCGCCCCAATCTGTTTAGGTTGACATCTGGCAGCATTAACTGCCTATTCCCTCCAGACTGGTTGTCCTATGAAAGAAATGGGGAAACTTTGGGGTTTCTGGAGAAACCCTGAGCCCCCCAAAGGGGAACAGAGACAAAACTCTTAGCGGGACAACTACCACTGAAGTTAGAGGCGTCCGTGGAGACGGAAGATGAACACAGACATATCTGCTGTGCTTCCCCACTTCCCTCCAGCCGTATGCGGGCTGATGAGAGGAAGCTGGCACAACAGGCTCCAACTGGGATGCTTGCCCATGCCCCTGGTGTGAACACCCCTACCCCAGCTGAGTTCAAGTCACTGATACTGACCTGCAACTCTAAGAACTCTCCCAGCGTAAAAATGCTGACCAGTTTGGAATGGATTCCTTTTCCAGGGTCTGGAGACTTGGCCCCCCCTTGGTAA
Organism: Microtus pennsylvanicus; assembly: GCF_037038515.1. Classification (NCBI taxonomy): domain Eukaryota; kingdom Metazoa; phylum Chordata; class Mammalia; order Rodentia; family Cricetidae; genus Microtus; species Microtus pennsylvanicus. The sequence goes on along the minus strand of NC_134595.1, from coordinate 38,652,595 downwards.
AGTGTTTGCCATGCAAGCATAAGGACCTGAGTTCAACCCTTGGCACCCACATATGGCTGTAATTCTAGGGCTGAGCAAGGGAAGGCAAGAGGGTCCTTAGAGGCCACTGGATAGCTAGTATAGCTAAGTCAGTGCGCTTCAGACTCAGAAAAGGATCCTTTCTCAGATAGATAGATAGATAGATAGATAGATAGATAGATAGATAGATAGATAGATAGATAGATAGATATAAAATGATCAAGGAAGAAGCAAAATGGCAACTTGGCGTCAACATATTCCACACACATACATCCTCACACACATGAACCTGGGCACACATACACACACGTGCATAATACCCATCCTCACACACATGAACTTGCGCATACATACACACATATGTACACATACCCATGTTTTTAAAAACCATGAAAATGAAGCCCTTTTCTACATAAGCTAACTTAGAATGCTAAACTAAAAGCTTGAGCATTGAACGGCAGCCGCCAAGAAGGAAGAATAATACACAGGTTGGAAGCTAAGGCTTGGGCAAAGCCACCAGGCTCTGCAGATGAATATATGCTTTTAAGCAACTTCTCCAAACTGCGATGTCCCTGCGCCTTTTCTACATCTCTGAACAGGAGTTCTGACCCCCAATCTAGAAAATGCCATTGAAGTCTGCAAAAACCTTGAGGGAGGGGTTGGGTAAACAATAACAGAGTGTCTTCCAACAAGAAAGTCTTTTCAATGTCAGAAAATTCTCCTTTGCCTGAAAACCAAACCCCCTGTGTGGCAGTTTAAATGTTTTTCCTCCGGTTTTACTTGTGGTGGAGGCAGAACAATTATCCACAACCTTCTACAAAGTAACCTTTCAGGTACTTGAAGGCTTTTCTCCTCCCGAGGAAACAGTCCAAGGTTGGCCTCTTGTCAGAAATTCAATTTTCGGACACTTTAACCTTCTCTGGGGCTTTCTTCCTAACCTTGCCCACGCCCTACATGTCCTTATCGGCTATGGAACCCAGCCTGGGCCAGGCTTCTTGCTGTGTTGGCTGCAGGGGAGAAAAGGAAGCATGGAGCCTCTCAGCCGGTGGTGTGTCTCAAGGCTGTGCACAGGGCCAGTCATTAGCACTTTCACCAACAGTGACAAGATAGATGGGACAGAAAGAGATGCCTTTAGGATGTGGCCACCCCACCCCCTTCACAGAGATCCCAAAGCAGGAGACACATGCTAAGTCATTTCTGTACCCCCGCAGCCAAAGACCTGGCTGTCACAGCCCACCCACCCACCAGGGGCTCAGCCCAAATGCCATTTTTTCTTAACACCAGGATGTTGGGATATTCTTTCAAGTTTCAAAAGACAGACCCACCAAAGGGAAGTTGTTTAAATCTCAGAAAGGACACTAAATTCAAGAAGTCATCGAAGGGACACAGGGACAGGTCAGCGGTGAAGACCTCATGGTGTTCCTGCAGAAAACTTTGAGTCTAGTTCCCAGCATCCATACCAGGCCCTCAGAAGTGCCTGTAACTCCATCTCCAGGGCAGCCGGTGCCTGCTGGCCTCTGTGGACACCCGAGCGCATGTGCATATACCCCCCCCCCCACACACACACATCATTTCTTTCTTGCTCAGTTTGATTTGATTTTTCCAGACAGGGTTTCTCTTTGAATCCTCGGCTGTCCTGGAACTCACTTTGTAGACCAGGTTGGCCTTGAACTCAGAGCTTCCCTTGCCTCTGCCTCCCGAGCACTTGGATTAAAGGCGTGCACCACCAAACCCAGCTACACATAATTTTAAAATAACAATAAATCCAAAAAGAAGCCATCACAAAAATGAAGGATTTTGACCTCTGTCCCTCACTAGTATATGGATGCCCAAATTTAGACTCAAATGATGTTCTTGAAGAGTACCCCCCATCCTGTAGACACACAGCATGAGCCCAGTTATACACGTGAGTCACGTGTACAACTTCACCTTTTCTAGTGATCGTATTTCTTTTAGCGATAAGGTCCCATGTAGCACAGGTTACCCTTGAGCTTACCACCCAGCCAAGGGTGATCTTGAACTTCTCATCTCCTTTTTATACCTCCTGAGTGCTGACACTACAGGTATACATTGCCTCTGCCAGTTTGGGTGACCCTAGGGACAGAATCCAGAGCTTTATGCAGGCTGCCACTAATCAACTGAGCTACATCTCTACCCCCACCACAGCGGTCGTATTTTTTTTTAAAGAGAAAGAGATGGAATTTCTATTAAAACCTATTTTACTTCACTGAGCATGTATCATTCCCATGTATAACCAACACTCTCCAAATACAGAAATACTCTACATTCCTTTTTTTCTTTCCTATAGGGAATCTTCAGAACCTCGTATGTATTTGCATTCATGGCACATTTATGTTTGGCCCAACCATATTCCAAGAACTAATGGTTACCAAAAGAGGCAGCACAGGTTAAAAGTATTGACCCTCAAAGGGGAGTCCCTGGAGCGGCGGCAGCAGATATGCAGAGGCTTCTTCTCTCCAGGGGAAGTACTCCAAGACTGGCCTTTGGGAAACTTGCTAGAAATGCAAAATATAAGAGGCCACAATAGAACAAGTGAGTCCCACTCGGTGTACTGCTGGGCAATTGGTGCTCTTACAAGGCCTCCGGGTACATGTGATGTACAGCCAGGCTTGACAACTGTGGGTCTGTGTATCCCACCCCAGAAATGCTTGATCTGCTCTTGCTTCCCACCATCACCAGTGTCTAACGGGGACACGAATCTTTAAGAAACTAACTTTCTGCATCTTCCTGTTGCTAGGGAGCTTATAATAGCAAACCTTGTTCCCAGGAGATATGTTTTTATTTTTATTTTGGTGCCAATTAAGTGAGTTTTCCATTGGCATGCTCCTCTGTCTAGAATGATCCTTTTTACTCTTCTTCCCCCTTTATGTTTGGGGTTGGTTCTTTTGTTTTCTTTGCCTTTTATACTAACCACAGCCTTATGAGATCCACTGATCATGACGTCATTTGCCATCTATTTGGCGTTCTAATTTAACTGGGAACCTTGTATTGTTTCTGATAGATCTATTCATGGCTTTTCCAGCCTTCTAATTCTGAATTCCTTCATGGCCAGATTCCGAGGGCCTCTGGGGGAACAGTTAGGGTGGGGGGTGGGAGCTGCTGAGGAGCAGTAGTGAGAACTGCAGGCTTTTGGTCCCATTCCCCAACAACTTGACTCAAAAAAAAAAAAATCCCTAGATAAAGCCAGCTGCCCAAATGTCTTCCCGGACTTCCCAAAGATGACTCCTTTGGCTTCCAATAAGTGCCAGCTGCCTCTCAAGATCAAGCTCTCAAAAAAAAAAAAAATCAAATAAACAAAGCGAACACTGTCCGTCAATCAGAGCTGAACAAATGCACACACTTAGCGCCCAGCTCAAATTGGACCTCCAGATTTGCGCTATTGAAAAGGAAATTGGCCTCACTTGCTTCAAAACAGCCCCAAAGTGGGGAAATTAATACAGAAGACGCCAAGTCATAATGAAATCTGGCAACGGGAGTGGGTTGTGTGGCATCATCCAATTACAGCAAACATAGACACTGCCCAGGGGGAGAAGCCAGTCTGGACAACAGGCAAAATTAGGACCCTACACGGTAATTACCAGCCGGGAGAGGAAACGTGTTAGGATGGTACAAAAATCACAGCTTGATGAACGCAAACACCCCAGCAACTGCAAAGAATCTCCACTCCACATAACTCCCAAATAAATGTTCTCGAAACATATCAGACCTTGAGCTCCTCCTGCTGACAAAAGCCCTTTAAAACCAGACCTTGGCTTGTGTGTCACCTTTTCTGCTACCCAGCATGGCCCCTCTGCAATCCCATATTGCTGCTGAACGGATGCAGGTCTAGAAGAAATCTCCCCATTGCTAACCTGCTGCATTTTTCTTCTCCTGCTGGTAGACTATACAGAGCCAGTGCTCACGGACAGCCAATGATTAACCTGCAGCAAACAGAGGTCTTCTGGAGAACCAAGATGATACCAAGATCCTGGTGAGAGAGAACTTGAGAATGGCAGAAGAGCAGAGGGAGAAGATTTCAGCTGTTCTCCAAGTATCCATCCACATGAACCAAATAACCAAACGCCGAGGAAGTAAAGAAACGTCTGCGGTGCTCTGGACTCTGCTTGAATGTATAATCAGGTAACACTGTTTTAGGGAGCCCTCACATCTCTCCCACACTGAAGGGAACATCAACAGAGAGTTGGTGCTGGATGAAATGGCTTCAATCTGATCGTTCAGTTCAGAGTTTCCTCTGGGAGTCATCCGTCCGTGAGACTGATGTTTTGATTTCTGAACTTGCTAATTGGCAAGAACTAACATCTCACAAAGGCAGCAAAAAGACAAGATAGTGAGATCCGCCTGCCTCTGCCACCCGAGTGTGGGGACCACACCCAGTGGCTGATCTTTTCCTAAGGTAGATTAGTATGACATAGATGCAGCGGGCCTTCAGTGAGAGAGACAAAACTGGAAAAGCGCAAGTCGTAAGAATTCAAAGGACTGAAGCTGCATGTGACATCCTCAGAGCGCCGTGTGTCTGAAATGAGTCTGACTGCTCTGGAGTTCCTTCCCTGGGGAGATATAAACACCCATCCCCTCCTCATAAGATTGCAACATGAAACCCTAACACCAAGGTGCTCCCTAGGGAATCAGTGGGTCCACAAGGCTTCCTTACAGAGCATGGATGAGAAGGGGCTAGGGATAGAGTGCAGGTGACTCCAAGGCAGCCACACTGGACCATTTTCACGCAGCATGAATGACGGCTTCCCTATAGCCACATAAACGAACCCTTTCTGTTAACCTTCCCCAGCCTGGACCCTCTAGCCCCTTCAGAGTTGTGAGCAATTGGAGAAAAACTGCACACAAACAGCTTGAGAGGGCAGTTAGAATCTGGGGCACACTCTCTCCACTCTCCTTCTGTGAGGGAAGGTGGCAGTCGACAAGCTAATCATAATGGTCTCTTACAAGTAGCACAGGTGATCTGGGGAAGAGATCTGATGGAGGTTGTTTTCCTTGGAGGACAGCACTCTACAACACCAGGTAATGCTGCATTTAGAAAACTCAAGCTGAGTACTACTTTGTGGGACAAGGGTCTGGACCCCGGTCACTTGTATTTTAATAAAATGCTGATTGGCCAGTAGCCAGACAGGAAGTATAGGCAGGGTGACCAGGCAAGAAATAGAGGTGGGGCAATGAGAACAGGAGAATTCTGGAAAGAGGAAAGCTCAGTCTGCAGCTGTCACAGAGGAAGCCAGACACAGAGCAAGATGTGACTGCTTCATTGTTATTAGGTACCAAGCCACGTGGCTAACATAGAAAAGAATAATAGGCCAATTTAAGATGTAAGGATTAGTTAACAAGAAGCCTGAGCTAATAGGCTGACCAGTTTATAATTAATGTAGACCTCTGTGTGTTTCTTTGGGACTGGACGGCTGTGGGACCAGGAAACCTCAGTCAACAGATTACTGAAGGTATTCAGGAACATTTCCATGATGACTTCCATGATGTAAATCCTGTCTATGACAAACATGCCCTGTGATCAAAGAACAGCAGACAGCAATTGAAGCTCACGTTGATGCCAAGACTACCTATGGTTATCTGCTGTATCTACTCCATGTTGACTGTACTACAAAACTCAAGATATTGAGAATATACTAAGATACTAAAAGCCTTCCTGAGCTCAGTACCATGGAAGCTACTCAAGTCTACAAGATGACAGGAGGAAGTCATGACTTGAGAGGTGCAGAGAGCTGTCTTGAAAGAAGCAGTCAGTACATTGATTCTGACAGCTTTGGGAAAGGCAGAACAATGCCTAGGTGGCCTGTTTATGATGATGAAGAAGCTGGCATTGGAACTGCAAACCTTCATGCAGATTCATGAAGGAAAGCGGTCATTCTGGAAAAGCTGCTGGAGACAAGACAGGTTCTAAAAACAGGACACACCAATGAGAGCAAACCACCAGGCTAAGATCCACTTATGATTCAAACTTTTAATAATTGCAAATAAAATGTCTTGTTTGTAGGAGTCAGAAGATGGCTCAGTCAATAAAGTACCCATCTTTGAAGCATGAGGACCTAGGTTTGATACCTAGGATCTGTGTAAAAGTTGGGCAAAGTGGTAATCCCAGAGGCAGAAGCAGGAGGACTCCTGGGACCCAATGTCCACCTAATTGGGGAATGTAAGACCAGTGAGAGAGCCTGTCTCAAAAAAGTCATGTAGAAAGTAACTGAAGAACAACATCCTGGGACATTCTCTGCACCATCCCCCCCCCCCCCCGCAAAAAAAAAAAGAGGTAAAAAGTGATTTTCTTCATTTGTTCTGATACAGGCAGAGCAGCTCTTTACACAAGTAAGGGTTAAATGTCAAGTGAACTAATGGGAGAAGTTTAGGCTCTGTGTCACCTTCCAGAGGCCAATAGGAAATAAAATAAAAGGATATAGCAAGGGTATGAGTCTCAAATAGATGATGTAACAGGAAGGAAGAAACTGTTATTTTTATGAGCAAAGTATATTTCGAGCCAGGAAACTTAAAAGACTGGCAGGGTTTCTCATAGAAAACTTTTCTTTTGGTTATATTTTTTTTTAAAAAAAGTAAGCATCAAAGTATTTTATTTTGGAAGGGCGGAGCCCATGGAACTTCCTTAAACAAAGAAGTAAATTGCTTTAGCAAGGAAAATACTAAGGTTGAAGAAATTTATTGGTGTTTAACTATCACTGAAGGAAGAGATTTGAGGGAAATGAAACAAAGAAAAAGGACGGAGACCTGAATAGGGGAGATGTGGGCACTTAAAGGGGAAACCGAGAGAGCAATTTCCATGCTAGAATGGCCAAGATGGGTTTAACAGTCGGCAAAACACTGTCTTCAATTTGAAATGTGATCCTAAACCTCTGGTGACATATGTGAGATCTTCTGCAGTTGGAACCTTGTGAATTGGAATAGAGGGTGTTTGCAACCACATCCAAGATGATGTGGGACATGGGGGGGAAATGATATAAAGATGGCTAGACATTTGCTGGAACTCTTGTTCCAGCAAAAACAGAAAATCAGAGTGAGAAGCCAACACAAGAGAATTTGAAGGAGAAAAAAAACAATCCCTCAGAAGTAGGAAGGGCAAACCAGTGTCTTTCTGACCTAGACGAAATTAACCCCTGTGGTGGTAAATAGCGATTGTCAAATTGACAGGATCTAGAGTCTCTTAGCAGACAAACCTCTAAGTGTGTCTGTGAGGGGTTATATAGTTCTGGCTGATTAGAATAAGAAGACCCATTCTAAACGTAGGTGGGATTTTCCCATTGACAGGACCCAGGCTACACTAGGAGAAAGTCAAGTGTGGAATGAGCAGTCATCACTGTCTGTTTCCTCAATGTGGATACAGGGTGCCTCAAGTTCTTGCTGCCTTGACCTCCCCACAAGAGTAGACAGCACCCTTAACTGGGAGCCAAAATAAACCCTATCATCCTTAAGTTGCTTCGGCTGAAATATTTTATCACACTGACAGGAAAAGTAACCCAATTCCCAACACTATAGATATTTGATTTGTACCTCCAGAATCAAAGCCAGTAAATACTGGGAGAGAAGAAAACAGAGAAATGAGGGCAGAGAGGGTAGAAAGGAAGAGAGAGAGAGAGAGAGAGAGAGAGAGAGAGAGAGAGAGAGAGAGAGAGAGAGAGAGAGAGAGATCTGAACAAGAACAAGGTTGAAGGGGAAAGACAGGAATCCAATGACTGTTGTATCTGGCGTTGGTTTAGTTCTGAAGAATGTGCATCATTTCAACATCATGGACAGGAAGCAATACTGGTACTAAGGAAGGAACAAGTAAAGGGTGAAAACGAAGCAGATGGCAGAGATACAAAGAAATAATTTGGTACCTGCAGTGTATGGGGATGGCAACTTTTAAACATGTTAAAAAGAAGTCCTCAAGTCCCTCCGCGCTAAGACTTCTTCATCAAATGGTCTTGACCATTGACCTAACTCTCTCTGAGACTCTCTCCTCCTATAAAAAGAAGATAATAATAATAATAATAATACCCCCTGGACAGAGCTGCTGGGACAAGTAACTGAGATAATCACATGTGTTTATGAGAGTTCTCTACGTCTCTAGACATGAATGACTGGATTGTCTGGGACCAACAACCACACTGAGATAAAAACAATTGAATAAAAAATTGTTTTCCAGAAACAAAAAAAAAATCTATTTGGCAGCATTGGAGTATTTAAGACAGAATTTGAAGGTCACAGTCTGGAGAATAAGGGATATTAAAATAGGTGACCCTGGCATCATGTGACCTCTTGTTCCCTTGCAGGCTGGGAGGCAGAGAGAATACATAGGAGGAATCTAGGCTCAAGAGGAGAGAGAATGAGGGAGAAAAAGAGGGAGATGTCCAGAGCCAGCCAGACAGACAGACAGCTGCCAGACAGATACAGGGAAAGCAGGAAAAGTTGAACATACAGAATGAAAGAAAGAAAAGGGCCCCGAGGCAAGCGTAGACGAAGAGAAACAGGTTAAAATAAGTTATAAAAGCAAGTGGGACAGGCACAAGATAAGGCTGAGCATTCATCGCTCATAATCAGTCTCCGTGTCATGATGTGGGAGCTGTTGGTGGCCCAAAAGAAAGCCTGTTACCATCCTTCACCACAGCTCAGCCAATACCAGCTCAGGGCTCTCCAGTTTCCAGAATTGTGAACTAAACAAAACTCCTTTCTTTATAGAAGCCCAACTGAATAATTTTCATAGTGAACAGAATGGACTGGAATAGTACCCCAATACAGATGGGCCCCATTGAGCACAAAGAGTAAATCAGGATTGGATCAACTTATATAGAGAACGGAGTTGAAGTCAACAAAATCTGAGTGCATTAAGGTTCTCTGCCTTTCGGTCTAACCTGCTGCATCAAGAAAAAGGCAGTGTTGTCTGGGCTAAGCACAACCCAGAGCCACAAATTATCTTTACGTTTTTTCATCCAGAATGCTCAGTATGTAATAAAAATGAGCAGACAGGAGCTGGAGAGATGGCTCTTTAGCTAAGAGCACATATTGGCACTGCAGAAGGCTGAAGGAATGTTTCCTGGAAGCCACTGCATGGCCCTCACCTGTCTGTAACTCCGGCACCAAGAGATCCAACACCCTTTTCTGGCGTCCATGGGCACTGCGGTACATGCACAAACCCATTCACAGACATGTATATATGCACAACATTTAAAAAAATAAAATCTTTAAAAAAGAATGAGATAAAACATAATTGAGAGACAAAATCTGTTAAAAAAAAAACAAAAGAATAAAACAAACACAGAGAATCCAGACACTGGAGATATCCGACCTTAACCTTGAATTTAGGTGGTAGTATGCTCAAAAGATTAATCTACAAGAGATCACATTTTTATCACAGAATGAAAACTGTATGAGAAAGAATTCAGTGGAAATTCTAGAATCAAAATGCGCAATTCCAGACCCCAAGCAGTCAATGGTTGGGTTTAACAGCTGAGGAATTGCAGCTGAGAACGGGTACCCCGAAAGACAAGGTCAAAAGAATGGACGTGCACACACTGACAGATGAAAGCTAAGAGCTGAGAGGGAGAGACATACGGGATACAATAAAGAGATTCGGATTATGTGATACTTTGAGGACAGAGAACTGAGCAGGAGCAGTATTTGAGGGAATGACAGAGACTTAGAAAATTCATGAAAGGAATCAAGTCACACATTGTAGGACCCCAGGGGATTTGTTTTAAAAGGAGATCTAGTCGTGAGAAACTGCTACTGAAAAAAAGAAAGAAAGAAAAAGAATCAAAAGCCAACAGCAGGATCTGCTGCATAGGATTTTTCAAGGTCTTCAAAATAGTCATTTCCAGCTCTGATTTTACAGACTGGGTGTCGAGTGACTACCAAAAGGAAATAAGAACAGTTTGTTTCTAGATACCAAAGGAAACTTGAGCTGGAGAGGCAAGTGTTTAGACCATTTTAATTAGGATTGCCGTGATAGAGGAGGCACTGGGTGGAACTAGCACATTCAAGAGGTGGTCCTGATGGCCAAGCAGAAGAGGGAAGCAAAGGTCGGGTTCAGAAGGAAAGAGAGTTCCTCCTAAACTAACCTAACAAGATTCTCCTTGAGAGCAGGCCAGACCAATCGTCAGTCCCCCGGGGGACGGTGGAAGATGAGCAAGCCAATGAAAAATGGACCTTGAGAGTTGACCAGAGATGGAGCGTGAGCAAAGAAGAGCTGATCAGACTGAACTAGTACAATCTTGATAAAAATGAGATGATACAGGGCAGGGAGATGGTCAGTGCAGGGAGGACCTGAGTTCAGATCTTCAGCACCCGCATAAAAAGATGGGTATGGCAGCCCATGTCTGTAACTCAAAGGGGGAGGGTCTGAGAGAGACGGATCTCTGACACTCACTGGCCAATCCGAGAGTGTCAGGTCCACAATGAGACATTGTCTCAAAAAACAAAAAGTGGAGAGAGAGAGAGAGAGAGAGAGAGAGAGAGAGAGAGAGAGAGAGAGAGAAGACATGAGCGAGCTATCAACCTCAACCTCTGGCCTAGTCATATAGTCATATTTGCGCACACGTATGTACATACTCCTCCCCACCCCACTCTTACCCCGTATACACATAGGCAAAGCTGCGATTCCTAGCTGAAAGAGCATTTGAGAGACACCACAGAAACTCGGCCTACAAGATAACCTTTTATATTGTAGCTGTTTTCATTTACAGTTCTTCTTTGGATTTGCTATAAATTGCTCTATCTCTGAGCTACATCCCAGATCCCCAGAGAATGTTTTTAAACAACAAACATCCAGTATATCACTTACACCACGTAAAATTTACTAGCACTTTTACTGGTAGGCGAAAAAGTCAGAGGAAAGAAGGACACAAAAGGAGGCAGGCTGGACAGAAGGTCGGAAATAAAATAACAACATAGAAGGGGAGAATCAGGAAGAAAATGAAATAAAGGAAGGAGGGGGAAAAAAGATAGAGGAAAAATGAACCCACTGGACAATAGCCTAAGTGCCAGGCCAGCCACACGTCAGGATGAGAGGGCAGGGGACAACCAACCCAAGGGCAAGGAGGACACAGCGTTTGCTAACAAGCCATTGTTGTTTGGGCTGAATTTCTGAACGTACTCCTTGCTGAGCATACGCCACTTGATTTACATGCAAATATAAACTCATGTGCTCCGAGTACTTACTATTCAATATGCATTCAAAAGCGTTTTCTGGGCCCGCTCTTCATTCAGCTCTCCTACCAAAAATATCAAACCGACGATCCAGCACATCTCAGTCATCCTCACGGTGAACTTGAGGGAAAATACGAAATTCTTGGAAACTGTTGTCATTGTTCGCATTTTGTGGTCTTGTGTTGGAACTCGTATAGAAAATAAGAGGCCTGCTAATACACATGGCCCTAAGTCTGTATCATTTTGGCCACAAGATAACCCTGCTTTTCATTAAAGGGGATGTACATCAACACGTGGGAAGGGGGTAGAATACTAACCAGTTTTACATAAACTTTGTTTTAATCTTCCAAGATTTTTTCCAGAACACCAAGCAATGCCCCCATCTTTACAACTGAAAACACGTGGTTTAGATAAGGAGAGAGTCGGACTCTCCCAGGGACAATGTCCATCCCTAAAATCTGGGGACCAAGATCTCAGAGACAGCGATGGTAACTGGACCAGAGCCTGTTCAGGAGGGCTTCGTAAGATGAGATTGGGGGGTGAAAACGGGCACTAGATTCTATACCTGACATGCACACTCCTCAACAAGCAGGATCGAATTAAGGAAAATTTCCACATCTTCATTTGTTTCTGCAAAGGCTTTGTGCCTGCTGCTCTTAACTTCTGCTTGACCTTGTGGGCTAATGTTGACGTTATTGGTCCTTGTTGACCGTGGGAGACTGCAGACAAGGATGGGAACACAAATGAGAGGGTATCTTCCTGCCAGAACAGATGCTCCTAGGAGAAGAAGCACATTCTGAGGTCTAGGCGGCCTTTTCTAGGTACTAACGACACACTGAGCTTCCTAATCTTAGAGAGGAGTGTGAGCAAGTATTTGCTGCAAAGACAAACTCCAGACATCTTGAGAAGCTAAAAGCCATTAAGACCTGGTTGCCATCCTCAAAGACTTCAAGTCAAATTGGAAAAATGGGAGGGACTGGAAGGGTTAATTAGCTAACAACACAGGGTTAGTTAATAAAAACAACAACAAAAGACAAGTCGTGAAGAAATGTGGCTTTAATTTCCAGATGAATGGCCCAGCTAATACCGCAAGAGAATGCATAGATGGCTTCAAGCTGGGGTGGATATGAAAAACTTCATGAAGGAAGCTGGAATCAAACTGAGCCTCACTTATGAGTACTAATCATCAGAGCTATGTGTGGCCACCAGCATCCTGTGCTTCCGATATGGACCTCCTCAGACAGTAGCACCAATCCTCATAGGGTTGGTACTGTCGTCTCCATTTTGCAGAAGGGAAAAAAAAAAACAAGATTCATTAAGACTGTGTAATGTTGCCCAGAATCAAAATTCAAACTCAAGCTCACCCTTATAACATATTTACTTGGTTACTTGGGATGCCATTAAAGGCCTCAATAAAAACACATGGCGGCTGGGGATACCAAATATACTGTAGTGGCTGAGAGATCAGTTGGAGCCCTCGAGATGGAAATTTCCAGAGAACAGAATGATACAGCCATCCAAACAAATGGAGCCTCCCCTGCTACATTTATAAGTCACCAAATTATAAGTAGTAGGTGCTATTGTAGAACTGAATTAAAGAGGATGTAACCATTCAATTCAAAATATTTCTCTCTGTCCAACTCGTAGCTCACCAGCACTGAATTCCTATTGAAGAAAAGCACAAGACTTCTAGTAGTCTCCATTCTGAACCCAGAATAATCTACATATGATTTTGCATAAGTTTGCATATTAAGTTCCAAAGCTCCTGCCTCCCCTTGATTATATAGGATGTTAATTAATTGACCAGGGCAACCTCTGGCAGTTTCCTCTCCAGTGCCTCCTTAGCCTGGTACCCAGCTAAGGTGCAGACTTCTCGCTGCAGGGGAATCAAAGGCCATTCTGGCAGGAAACAGTTGACACCACTGCTGATCAGCCTCTGCTGCAAGGCTTTGGAGGAGAAAGCCTGCCCAACCTTGTCCAGAAGAGTGACAGTGAGCACCTGGCCTCCTGGTCCCTGCCCGCCCTCCCTGCGGCTCAGAGGCAGAGATGAAGTGTCCCGAAGCCCTTGGACTTGAAATGATAACTCAGGAGACAAAGGAAGTGGGGGAGGAAAGTAGCCTTGAATCACCTCCAGAAACAAAAGAAGAGCTAAAGATAGAAAGGAGAACAAGGACATCACAGCCAAATGGGCTCTGGGAAGGCTTTCAATACTTCTACCTTCTCTTTGTTCAGCGCCCCGTTGACGGACTGCCCCCTAGCCTGGAAGGGGACTGCAAGTTCCCTAGAGTGTGGTAGAAAGGACAGTCACTAGACCTGCATGACAGCCACATCAGTTCCCGAATTCCTCTCTCAGGCAGGCTCCGCCTACATTCTGAACCCTGTCTCTTATCAGACCCCATACACCGCTCAGGCAGCAGAGATCTGTTGTGCAGAGTTGGCAAAACTGAGGAACTCTCCATTCCTAGGAAGTCAGGCCTGACTGTGCCAATGCACAGGTCCCCGAAAACCGAAAAGGGTCACCTATTTAGCATCTAAAATGCCTCCCTCCTCAGCCCATTTCTTGGATGTAAGAATGACATCAAAATGCTACCTCCCTTTGAGATCAGAGAACAACTGCCTAGAGCAGCGAATGATTTTATCAAATAGGGACTGACGGAACAGAGAAAAGAGGAGTCGTTCTCTCCCTCAGAAAGCATCGTGCCCACAGACCACTGTGGCCTCGTCTTGTCTTGGTCTCTTTGTCTTTGTTGTTGTTGTTGTTTGTTTAGACTGAAGTTCCCTATCTACAGTCTGGTCTGAAACTCACCACGTAGCCTAGGCTGGTTTCAAACTCCTAAGCCTCCTGCCTCAGTTTCTTTAATGCTAGGATCAATGCATGTGCCGCCACATGCAGCTCGTAAAGCCAACCTGGAAGGCAAGCCAGATGTGGGTATTTTGAGACATTCTGGAGGTAAAAGAAATGTTGGATACAGAGCCCCATAGCTCTTATGATGAAGGAACAGTAGAATCGCCAGGCCCAATATTACTAAGGAATTTGACTACAGAGATCTCTGTTAACTAATTATGTAGCTGGTTTGGGGTCCCTACATGAGATTTGAACTAGTTCCATGTGGCAGGCAAAGAAGTAGCAAGGTAACTGTTTGGGGACTCATGACTGAAGTCCTCTGCAAACATGAAGACCTGAGGGAAGACCAGTAAAAGATTGTCTCAAAAATCAAGGTAGAAAATATTTATCCAAGGTTGATGATCTCTGGCCTCCACACATATGCACACAAATGTGCACACACACACACAGAAATACACACACACACAGATACACACATACACAAAGGGAGATTGCTATTGTTTAAAAGCATTGAACTTGAAAAGACAGAAAAAGTACAGCTATAAAAACACAATTTTTTGTTTTAGAAATAAATATGACCACCATTATTTGCATAAACCATTACCATTTATTACCTAATTAATATACAACAAAACAATAATCATGAATATTATTGCAAGATTAAGTTTTAACATTTATTTATTACAATCCTGAAATGTTTATGTAAATGTAATGGGGCAACGTTATTAATATTCTTGGGCTTTCTCTTCCCACTACCTCAAAAACATATTCTAGGTTTCTCTACTCAGGAACTGCCCTTTGCTTTTAAGGGCAGGAGGAGCTTTGCCTTTGCTGGGTGTGTGACTTGGAGCTTTTGAGAAATCAGTCTGGAAAAAAAAAAAGAATGGGAAATAGAAAAAGACAGAAGCAGCAGTACTTGTCAATAGTCCTGAAGAGTGGTTCCAGACAACCCAAAGGAGAGGCACTCTGGAGAAGCAAGACAATATGAAGAACCTATCAAATGGGAAGATGATCAGCTGCTGCAGGTTTTGCATCTAATTCGTGGTGTGTGGTGGTTTGAATAGGAACGGCCTCCACAGGGTCGTGCATTTAAATCCTTAGTCACCAGGGATTGGCACTGAGTGAGATGGATCAGAAATATTAGGAGGTATGGCTTTGTTGAAAGAGAAGTGGGCTTTGAGATGTCAAGAGCCCACCACACCAGGCCCTGTCTCTCTTTCTCTGCTGCCTGCAAGTCAGGATGTAAAGCTCTCAGACGCTGCTCCAGCACCAAGCCTGTCTGCTTCCTGCCATGATGATCGCAGAGTAACCAGCCGAAACTGTAAGCAAGCCCCTAAGTAAATGCTCTTTTATGAGAGTTGCCTTGGCCACGGGGTCTTTCCACAACAGCGGAACAGTGACTAGGGCGTGGTGTCTAAAAAGGTAAAAGAGGTGTTGTGAAACCGACTTTTGGTTCCAGGGTTTCCTCCTCAACTGTGAAATGGAATCTGGACCATATGTGGCCACAGCTCCAGTGGGGCCGTATATGTTAATCCTTCTCAGCTTGTACTTAAAACATATCAAGCAGCTTGAAGAGAAAAGGGAAAATTTTTTCAAAGATATGGAATGAAAGATTGCTCTGTCACTCCCATCTTCAGCCCTTTTCTCCTGCTACTGTGAGGATAAGCTAGAAATAATCATCTTAAAGGGAAAGGTTTGCTCTGAATCATTGCTTCGTTCTGTGGTTCCTTGGCAGTATGGTGACAGAGTCTATCACGACAAAAGCATATAGCATTGGTGTTGGGCCCAAATTATCTCAGGGCCTGCACCTCGAGGCCTGTAGGACAGAGAAAAGCCTGGCTCAAGTTTAAAGGATAGTCTCTAAGCTACCGAGTGAGGTTGAGAAGCAAAATCTAAGTAGATGCCCCTCCAGCCAGGGGGAGGGCTTGACTGTCTCTCGTTGGCTGGAGGTATCCCCACATCACACAATGTCACTTAACCTATATAAGCTGACATGCACAGTAATAAATTGAGTTCCGGCTTTGACTTGACTCCCTGTTGCGTCTGACTGCCCTGCAGAACTGGCAGATAGTGCACTCACCTTTCCCTGGAGAATAAGGCTAAGGAGGCCTGGAACATAGGAGGCTTCTCATAGAGAAAGAGATAAGGGAGAGGGAGAGACACACAGGGAGAAAGACTGAGATAGGCAGGGTGAGCTAAGAGTGGCTCTTAGCTCAATAACCTTTCAAGGACATGTTCCCAAATATCGAACATCTTCCACCCCTTAAAGGCTGGAGACCAAGCCTTCAACTCATGGGTCTTTGGGGGAGCATTTTAGGCCAAAGCTAGAGCACTAAGTACACTATTTTGTGAGAGCAAACTAAGTCAACAACCATAGACTTAGAGTCAATTGGTCCCAGAGTGACTTGGGTTTTCAGCTTCTTTCCAAAATGGCTGTGAAGTTAAAATGAAATAATACAAAGTTCTCATTTAGTAAAGAACCAGATGAAAGGGATGTAATGAGATGTCTCTGGCAATTGACCTTGGCCCAGGGTCTCTGCAGAAAGATGGAGGGAAGTCTGAAGGAGTGATCATCCACATTCAGACTCCTACCTGAAGTTCAAGAAAATAAATGTTTTTCCTAGGGAACTTCTGGGGTCCCATTGCTCTTAAGTCTGGGAGGAAATCCCATGTACTAAAGGACTTGGGGCTGGTACCCCTTATTCATGGCTCACAGACGGTCACATGTCCTATTCTGTAGTCACACTGCTTTCTGCCCTGCACCAAGATGAATGAGCCTTTTCTTAAAAGGTTCCTACAATGCCAGCCACACTGAGGCTGTGGACAGAGGTGGGGGTTTCCTAAAGGGGGAGGCTATAGAGGAAGTCATATCAGAGCACCGTAGACACATTAAAACTGCAACTCCTGGGTTCTTTCCAGCTGGGGGAGGGGCATAAGTTGAATGCTTGTCTCTCTCAGAAACCCCCATTCTCTCTCTCTCCTCTCTCTCTCTCTCCTCTCTCTCCTCTCTCCTCTCTCTCCTCTCTCCTCTCTCTCCTCTCTCCTCTTTCTCTCCTCTCTCTCCTCTCTCTCTCCTCTCTCTCTCCTCTCTCTCTCCTCTCTCCTCTTTCTCTCCTCTCTCCTCTTTCTCTCCTCTCTCTCCTCTCTCTCCTCTCTCTCTCCTCTCTCTCTCCTCTCTCTCTCCTCTCTCTCCTCTCTCTCTCCTCTCTCTCTCCTCTCTCTCTCCTCTCTCTCTCATCTCTCTCCTCTCTCCTCTCTCTCTCATCTCTCTCTCCTCTTTCCTCTCTCTCCTCTCTCTCCTCTCTCTCCTCTCTCTCTTCTCTCTCCTCTCTCTCCTCTCCCTCTCCCTCTCTCTCTCCTCTCCCTCTCTCTCTCCCCTACCTTTCCAATTATCTTCTAGAGCTGGGAGTGTGAAGGCTTCATCTTTCACGCCACACAGGCCCCTAGAGTGGGTCCCTGAACACGGACCTCTTTCCCTTAATGTGAAATGCAGCTGGCTTGGCATGGCATCCCAGCTGCCCCTCCTTGCTTGTTGTAGAGATTATCTTTCTTCCGGATCTAAGTTCCTGTGCCAATAAAGGAGAGGGAGGGGCCTAATGAGTGCTTCCTGAACGATCTAGATTGTTCCTTCCACCGAGCACTTGCTTTGGTAGCTGGAGAACACAGAGGGCTGCGGCCTTTCTGCTGTTTCAAGGGTCTGCGTGGCAAGAGAACAGCTGCTATCCGGCTTTCTAAAGCCCAGGAAAATAGCCAATAACTTATAAGTGACAACTGAAGTTGTTACACCGACATAAAGTGGATAAATGGCCAATTAAGTGGCCCTGTGGAGGTGAACTCCATCATGGGGATGAGGACCCCCCCAGGTATGGAGCAGGCAAACAGGAGTGGAGAGCCGCGGTGCAGATTCGCCACATGAATCCAGCTGAGCCCGCTCTTGACAAGGCGCTGGATTTTTGAATTGACTGTAAAGGTCACAAAGTCAGGGGAGAGTGACAGCAGATCCAAGTTCAGCGTTAACCCCGCCTCGCCCTAGCTTTGAAACTTTGAAACTTTGTTCTGAAAACTACCTTAACTCACTTCTGGAGGAAGACAGAAGTGGACGAGTGGGCGCATGGGTGGGCACTCATCTGTAAAAGAGACATGATGGTCCCCATCCAGCCTATTTGGAGGGTTATTCAACACAGCCTAGTGTTCTTACAGGCAGCTCACTTTTTCTCCTACAGCCAGAAAGGACACTGGCATTCGATTTTTCGGAAACACAGATCCCTATGCAATTCTAAAGGGCTATGGAAATTCTGTATTCACCCATGACATAAGTCCCTCAGCTAGCCCCGCTAGCCCCCAGCCCAGTCCCAGGTCTCCCTCCTCCGAGAATGGGCGGCATTTGGCATCCATGATTTCCCACTCTGTCCTTTATCTGAAAGCCGTACTTGTTAAAGGCTCTGCGACCACTCCGGCGGTTTCCTTTGAGGATGGGAACACCGAGGCCGAAGCTTCATTATTATGCTAATCGAGCTGGTCTGAGCTGCTTTCATAACTGCCACATTAAGGCGTCCCGGGGAGGAGAGACCTCCAGAGCTATTTGCATCGTGCTGGATGAATATTAATGAAGAGACCAGGGAGGAGTTGTTTTTTGAACTAGGCTATCAGGTGACAGGTGACAAGGTCCAGCTTACACTGCCGTATAATAAATAAATAAACAACTGACCAAACGAGTAAACAGATTGGAAAACACAAACAAAAGAAGGCAACGCCTCAGAGGAGAGAAGGAGAGGCTTGCTTAGGGAGACCGTGGTACACATTGCCTTTTTCAAGCCCTGGATACTTGTCCCTAATTCAGAGACAAGGAATTGAGAGCTCCTGGTTGCAAAGAGACTGAGAAGAGCTGGCTGGCTCACCCTTCAGGGGCAAGGTTTTACCCGCTTCAGCACACAAGCCAGACAGGGGAGAGGCTGGCTAAACCAAGGTAGATTTTTACATCTGGACGTTAGGGGATGATGTTGGAACGCAGAAAAAAAAACGCTTCAAAGCATGGAGCTTTGATGGGGAGACAACTTTGAACTAAAGGACAATCTTAGAATTAAGGTCTCCCTGGCCTTCCTCCACCCTTCACCGTCTACCTCCTGCAACTGTCCTTCAGGAAGAACTTTCTGTGATGTTCTGTTTTCTGACCAAAGGATGTTCCTCCACAAGGATGCCCGTCATTGTGTTGATTGTCACCTCTCTAATGGAAGAAATCTGGAGTTCACGCCATAGCCAGAGCCAAGAGGAACTTTGTTCTAGATTATTACGTTGTTTGTGTATGTGTGTGGGATGTGTGTATGTGTGTTTGGTGTGTGTGTATGCATGTGTGGTGTGTGTGTGTGTTTGATGTGTATGTGTGGTGTGTGTATGGTGTGAGTGTGATATGTGTGTATGTATGTGTTTACGTGTGTATGTATGTGTGTGTGGTGTGTGTATATGTATGTGTATGTGCTTAAGCCTTGCCTATTTGAGACCGTCTTTCACTGAACCTGGAGCTTGCCAATTCAGCTAGCCTGGCTGCCCAGCATGCCCCAGCAACACTGTCTCTGTCTCCCCCTTGTTGGGACTCTTGGCTTTTTACGTGAATATTGGGGATCCAACTTCACGTCTGCATACTTGGATGCAAGAGCTCTGTTGACCGAGCTCTCTCTTCACCCCGTTTCTGTTATTTAAGTGCATTCATCTCCCCTAAAAACCATTCACTAGAGTTGCCTGCAGACCCGATTTCCCTGTTTCCTATGAAGAAGCGTCTCTGTGCTTCTAAGTCTCATTTGGATAGTGGGCACTCTTTTTCCTGGGGTGCCACATGGACATGATGAGATCGCATACATCAGTCTGTTTCTTGTCAGTTTATGCCAACCGACTTAGTTAGCCTATCTTCAGAGGGCTTGAAGAAGCAGAGTCAATTGGTTGCCTTCCAATTTCTCAGTTGCAGAAAAATATATATAACTATTTCATGTACTGATAAAAAGCCGCAATAAACAACAATTCCATTTTCCATATCAGAAACATAGACAGACATATCTGCGGCTTTCCACAATGTCAGGATTTATTGAATAGCGTCAAATTCACCATGTATTACTGAGTTCACTTGGTAAAGGCAGCCACTGGCAATCAATGGTGTTTTTATTCCCATCTTAAATGCGAATATAGACTCTAATGTTGTACATTACACCTCACACAGAAATGCCTGAGAGGCGTGCACATCTTAGAGAGATATTTCTAGACAATTCAGTGGGGAGGGGGGGAGGAAAGGCTCCTGTGCCAGCAGCATTGTGAATGAGAATGAATTGCCCTTCCACCCTGAAATTCAGGAAGCTAGGCTGGAGAAAAAGGGCTGTGCCCTTCCCTGGCCTTTCAAGCCAGAGGTCTTCTGGGTGAACTCTTGCTAACTCTTATGTTTTCTAAGATATTCTCTCTTTACTCTTTTTTTTGGGGGGGCTGCAACCCAGCACCCAAATAAATCACATAGAGTCTTATTATTATTTTTAAATGCCTGGCCTTAGCTTGATTTATTTCTAACCAGCTTTTCTTAACTTAAAACATCCTGTCTATCTTTTGCCTCTGGGCTTTTTCCTTTTCTTCTGTAACCTTATTTTCACTCCTACTCCTTGACTGGCTGTGACGGAGTGACTAGCCCCTTATTTTCTCACTCCTAATCTCTCTCCCCCACCCCCCTTCTATTTATTCTCTCTGCCTGCCAGCCCCACCTATCCTTTCTCCTGCCTCACAATTTGGCCGTTCAGCTCTTTATTAAACCAATCAGGTGTTTTAGGCAGGCAAAGCAACACAGCTTCACAGAGTTAAACAAATGCAACATAAAAGAATGCAACACATCTTTGCATCATTGAACAAGCGTTCCACAGCATAAGCAAGAGTAACACATCCTAAACTAATAATCTACAACAATTCTCATTGCTCTGTGGTTCTAGACCAAAGATGAATAAAACATTTAAAAGTTATTGCTGCTTGTTACTCCCATACATTAGAGATAGATGCTTCATTCCACCTCTTCCTCACTGTGGTCCTTAACATTTTTCCAATCAGTCGTGAGCAACCTGTATATTAGATTCATAGTTTCACACTTGCTGGTAGAGAAATACTCTGGTGTGTGGTTCTCTACCCAAGAATCATTCCCAGCACTCTCTTTCCTTGTCGACAGATGCCTTTCACTCTCCAGATGTTTGCAGCAACTCTCCCCTCTTCACCTGTGTGCCTTCAGCCAAGCATCTTCCTGCCCCATGTCATACTGAGTGTAGGTAGTGTATATTGCCAGATTCATTTCATCCACTTGCTAGCAGCACAATTAGGTGAAATCACATCCTATAGCACGGCTAAGGAAAAGACTGGTGTGGACCTTAGGAAAGTCTCCAGCATTCAGAAAGGGATCAGGAGTCAAGCACCTTGCCGCATTCCTGCATCATGTGTTACAACACTTTGAATTATGGGAGCTACAGGTAAAGCCAATCATAGATAATGACAAGAAGACCATGAAGGAGACAATGAGATCTTGACTTCCTTGGGCAGCCGAATCCATCAACTCTGGGACCACCCACTATCATTGTATTGTTAGGTAAGATGGTGACATCCTCATCCTTTCTAGGTCATGTTTACCTGGAATTTGTAACCAGAATTATCATATATTCCCTAAATCTAATCTTTTCTAGTCTTTTGTTAGTTTCTTTGGAACAAGATGTCAATTTTGAGCAGGCTAACTCCTACAAGACTACGTGGTTAACTATGGGAAGTGGTACAGGTGCTTCCGTCTGTGATGGGCCATATATACTACAATGTGTCACTTGATGACGTCTTCATTACCTTAGTTCATGTAAGTACACACAGATGTTTAGATCGTGATGGGATCACCTAAGGATGCCTTTCAGAGAACACGATCCATCACTAAGTGGGACTGTAGTTTCATCGCCTTATCAAGGATTGGTATACTATATAAATGTGACCCCCAAACTACCAATTAAATGAGAGTAGAGACTTTCTGGATACTCTACGGAAAGTTTTCTTGCTTTGGGATGAGGAGAAGACACAAAGAAGAAGGACTCTCTTTCCCCTCACGCTTGGAAGTCTCATGCAGAGAGCTATGACAGCCATCTTGCAATAATGAAGGGCAGTGGGCAAGAGACCGGTGCATGTTCATTGTTAAAGCACTGCCAAGCTGGCCATGTAATGATGAGGTTTAACTTCACAGTTTAAGAATGGATTATTTATAGTTCCCCAGTCATATATTTTCCAAATATTCTCTTGAATGGGAAAGGAAGGGATGGCATAGCAGGCAAGTGACAGGAACTTACAGGCACTCATATTCTGTCCTGTGCAGGCCAGGGGAGTAGTGAGTGCCAAGTAAGGGGGTCCTATTACTATTTGTGGCAGCTACAAATTACCATGGTGCTTGTGAGTTTTTATTATGACTTCCCGTTTTCATTTTAATTGAATCATCACTAAATTTTTTTATCAGGAAGAAGGAAAGCAAGGACAGATTAAGAAAACCTGCCAAATGCATTAGATCTTTAAAAGATGGAGTTCACTATTCACACGGTTGTAAAATGCTCTCATGAATATCAAGTCCCTCACGCTATCCCCTGCCACACAAAAAGAATGAGCACAAAGAAATGGTTGTGACTCGATTGGCTTCATTTTGCTGAAAGACGGTTTAAATTCTGTAGAGAATATGGTTATACTCATTACTGTGTATGTCCTGGGGTGTGTTGGGATAGAACACAGTCAAGGACCACTGCTCTGTGACCAAATGACCATGCCAACCTTGGTTGCTACCAGAGAGACTGTGTACTAGAGGAATATCAAATGTTTCTAACCTTTAAAGCCAGAGACGAAATTGAGAAAGGTATAATTTTAATTAGTAAGTTTGAGAAGTTACCATTGAGCACCAATAAATATAACTGTACCAGACAGATATAATAACTCACCCACAATAAATATATTGTTCAATGCAGTCTTAATGAAAATTCCCACACTCTTCACAAAATAGAAAAAAAAACTCTTAAAATCCTTATGAAATCACAAAAGACCCAGGAAAGCCAAAGCAACCTTGGCAGAACAATTCCAGATTTCAAGACATATTCTATATCTAGAGCAGTAAAAAACAGTATGGTGCTGGATGACAACAAACATGTGGATCAACCGAACAACTGTGTGTGAGCGTAACTACCCCTCCCATACCTGACATCAATCCGAAAACCCAAACTAAAGAAGAGACGGCATCTTAAACGGTGCTGAGGCAATGGGATGTCATGAGCAGAAGAATGAAATCAGGCCCCCATCTATCACTCTGCATGGAAAACTAACTTCAGCTAAATCAAAGACTTTAATCTGAAATCTAAAATTCTGGAATGTCAAGGAGAAAATGGAGACAGCCCCCTGCAAGATATAGGTGTAGGGAAGAACTTTCTGGATAGGACTCTGCTTGCCCGGTAATTAAGGCCAATGATTGACAGCGTGGACCTCATCAAACTAAAAGCTTCTCCACAGCTAATGAAATAACTGAGTAAAGCCCACAGAGTGGGAATCTTTGGCAATATACATCTAACAGAGGATTACATGCAGAATATTTCAAGGTCTCTAGAAACAGAAAGATTTGGGAAACCACATAACCCAATTTGGTAAAATGGTCTTTGGATATAAACAAAGAATATTTTATTTTCCAATAGAAAATTTTAAAAAAATGTTGCCATCACAAACCACTTTAGTCATTATTCAGACTGGATTAAGGGATGTGGCTGTGGCATTTTCTGTCACTGTGATAAAAATGTCATAGCCTAAAGCAGCTTAGGAAGAGAGCTTATTTTGGCTCACAGTTCCAGAGGGATAGAGTCCACCCCTGTGGGAGAGGCACGGCATGGTGGCAGGAGAAAGAAGCTATATGGTCACATTTTCAGCCATTCACAGGAAGCAGAAGGAGAAAGGAAACCGTGGAATAAAACTGTGACTCCTCAAAGCTACCCCAGTGACTTAATTCCATCTCCTAAGGGATCTATAACCCTCCCAAAAAGCACCACCAACTGGGGACAGAGTGTTCAGACACATGAACTGACAGGAAACAGTTCCCATCCAACCACCACAGTGGCCTAAGAGTCAATTCCCAGATCAAGAAATAGAAAATGTACTACATATAACCATTGCTAGAAGCCAGAGTTTTGTGTACGTGCGTGCGTGTGTGTGTTCATGTTTGCATGTGTATATATGTGCCTACGAAAGCCATGAGTTTATGCTAAATGTGTTCCTTAGTCATTCTCCACTTTGTGTGTGTGTGGCGGTGTGTATGTCTGAGAGAGAGAGAGAGAGAGAGAGAGAGAGAGAGAGAGAGAGAGAGAGAGAGAGAGAGAGAGGAGGGGGGAAGGGGGTCTCTTAATGAACTTCAAACTCACTAACTCAGCTAAACTAGCTGACCCTGGGATTCACACACACACACACACTCATACACACACAGGTATCTGCCTCCCGAGCTCTGGGAATTCAGGGGCATACTCTCACTGGTAGCTTGTTTACATAGATTATGGGGCTATGGACTCAGATTCCCATGCTTGTGCAGCAAGCATCTCACCAACCAAACCATTCCTTTAGGTTTTTTTTTTAGTGTAATTTTTAAAATATGTATGAGTCCTTTGCCTGCTTATTATGTACATACACCACATACATGCCTGGTATCCACAGAGGCCAGAAGAAAGATCAGATCTCTTGGAACTGGAATAACAGGTGATTTGGGCTTCCATGTGGACACAGAACCAAACCTGGGTCCCATGCAAAAACAACAAGTGCTCTTAACCACTCAGTCATCTATCCAGGCCCCATATTTTCCCCCGAATCAATATTATAGAATGCAAAGACCAAAAGATAATTGTGGTTATGATCTTATTCATAAGCATGTATGGAACAAGCTTATGGAAGAAAGACGCTGACAAGCGACATGGAAACAGCAACACAGAGGAGGTGATGGCAGAGGCAGAGATGGGAGCGAAGCTATGAATGTACTAGAGACTGGCAGCTGCCCCCAGAAGCCTGACAGCACTGGGCAGCATCCCACTAGCACCTCTAGACGGGAGCCGCCCACCCATAGAACAGATCTTGATTTCAGACCTCTAGCCTGAAGAACCGAGTAAATGATGTCCTGTTGTTTTAAACCACCCAATTTATGGCACTTAGAACATCTATAATGCTGGAAGAAACAAGGAGAGAATAAAGAATATTATGTTGGGTGTGTATACATACACACATGAATTTTTTAAGTAATGAAATAAATAATCTTTTGCAACTCGATTAGAAAAAAACCTTTAAAGATTTCTCCAGTTCAGAGATACACTTGAAAGAATGGTTTCATTAAAATCAGCTCTGTCCATCCTGTGGGACAGAAATATTGGGGGAAATTAGTTTATACTTAAATGACATTTCTGAATCCTTTTGAAGGGGTTAAAGTAAGGAATGGTGCTCAAGGTCTCAAATAATTTTTTAAAATCTGAGATTATGTGCCTGCAGGGTAGTAGTGATAAGGCTGCAGGCTCTTTTTTAACTATATCAAGGCACTGAAACACTCAAGAAAGAACTGTTCAGGTACCCACCTGAATTCTGAGCATGTTGGCCCTGACCTTATGGGCTGTCTCACTGTTCTCTATGAAGGCTCCCCCATTGCTGACCCTAACTCAGAGGCATGGCTCTCTCTCATCTCTCCAACTGCCTCCTCCCAGGGACACCCTAGGCTTACAGCGTGTCTCATCTGTGGTGCATGTGAAAATGTGTGTGCATGTGTGAGTTCGTGTGTGTGTGTCGATAGGCATGTGTGCATATGTGCACACACATGCACAGCCTCATCCAAAGGTGTGTGTGCCTACACATATCCATAGAAAGCCCAGAGGAGGAGGATGGGTGTTTTGCTCTCTCACTCTGGTTTATTCTATGGTGAGCTTCCATGTGGACGATGAGAACTAAAAGCTCAGTCTATCACTGAACTGACTGGTAACCAGCAAGTTCCACTGCTTCTCCTATGTAGACAGAGACCGCAGGTTGGCTTCCCAGCCTCTCTGATCTGAATAGTCACACAGAAACTATATTAATTACAACACTCTTTGGATGATGACTCTAGAGTATTCCTGGCTAGCTCTTACATCATAAATAAACCCATTTCTATAGATCTATATATTGCCACAAGGTTATGGCCTACCAGTAAGGTTCCTAAGACCCTGGCGTGTTCTTCTCCTTCAGCAGTTACATGACCTCTCCTTGATTCTGCTACTCTCTCTATCTCTACTCTGATTTTCCACCTAGCTTTACTCTGCTAAGCTATTAACCAAACAGTTTATTCATCAACCAATAAAAGCAACACATATACAGAAGGACATCCCACATCATCTCCCCTTTTCTGTCTAATTAAAAAGGAATGTTTTAACTTTAACATGTAAAATTATATTTCTACAACAAAACAGGTTCAAGCAAGAATTACAGTTAGAATATTTAGTCTATTTGTATCTGGCAAAATTAAAGAAAATATACTATCATCTATTTTATCTTTGTGAGTCTAAAGTTTCATATCTAATTTATCTTTTATCTATAACTATCTGTCTTTAACTCTTCAAAGACCCCAAAAGGATATAATATTACCTAAGTAAGCAGAAAGTGCATTGTAAGCAACTTCCAAAGTTCTAGAATTGACAGAGACATCTTGTTGCCTGGACAGTCACCCAAAGTGGCTGCTGGATTCAGTTCCAGTTCCCGGAGCACACAGAGGACTGCAGATTGCTACTCTTTTTGTGAGTTTATCCCCAGAAAATAAACCTTTGTTATACTCCATTTCAGGCTAGTGTGGAACCCTTTTGTACAACAACACTCCTGTCTCCACTCCCCAAAACACTGGGGTTACAGTTGTTCAAGGCTACACCTAGCTTCTCCAAATTAATACTAGCATGTGCACAGCAAGCTATCTTACCTGCTGAGCCATCTCTCCAGTCCGTCCCCTGTTTTTTTTTTTTTCTTAAATTTTAATAAAATGGTCTTCGAACTTCAAAAAACAAATTATTCAGGACTAGCAAGATGGTAGCCAGTAAAGATACTTGCTACCTAAGTCTAATCCTTTGGACTTACATGACAGAAAGAGAGAACCAACTCCCACAAATTATCCATTCTCTCTCTCTCTCTCTCTCTCTCTCTCTCACACACACACACACACACACACACACAGACACACACAAAAAGTAAAATGTAAACAAAATTTAATATAAAATAAATAAAAATAAAAGCAATACAAACCTAAAAAGAAGAGCTATAATTTGACAGGACAGTTGGAGTTTACATTTGCTCTGGTTAAACTCCATAAAAATTCCATTTTGTTAGGACCTGCAGAACAAAGAAAGCAAAAGGGATGCTAATTTAGCAAGACTGTTTTATCTTTCAAATGTGTCCTAAGATATGATGCATACAACTCAAGAATGAATCTTGTGTTCAAGTTGACAGACAGCTAGAAACAAATAAGTTACTGCCCTCTTGCATCCATTTGCCTATCCATTTAGGGTTTGGGTTTTTTTCCCCTTTTTGAAGAAAGAGTCTCATGTACTCTGGGCCAGCCTGGACTACATTGTATAACCCCAGGATGGCCCTGAAATTCTGATCCTTCTGCTTCCGTCTCCACAGTGCTGGGGTTACAGATGTGCAGAGCCACAGCCAGTTGACATGGTGCTGGGAGAAAAACCCAGGACGCTGTGCACGCTGGGATAGAAGTCCAATCCCAACCCAATTGTTCATTCATCTGATGAGGGAGTGTTGATTCCTCGCCACTCAAGACATCTCCTGGGAACTGGAGTAGATAACAACATGGCCTGATTGGAGCTACTATACGGAGAAAGGGAAAACACGGGGATAAAAAGTAACCAATATGCAATGGTTACAAACAAATACGCAGTTACAAGTTGTTATAGGTCTATAAGGCATTGCATTGCAAGAGCTGACAATGGCCATAGAGATTTGGGGGTATGGGAACTCCCCTCTATGGCTGTTGCTTAATTTCTATCATCAGTTAGTTAGATTAGGAACGCCGAGGGCGTTAGTGTGAAACAACTTGAAAGTACCTGTGAGAATGTTTCCAGAGAGTCTAACTGAGGACTGCCCTGAATGGAAGGGGCACCCTCCCATGGGCGAGGGTCCCACATTCACCAGCTGAGCACCCATATTCAGTTTGTTCTGCTGCCAAACTGCAGACATACCGTGACCAGTCTCCTGCCATAACTAACTGTTTATCCTCACACCATAAACCAAAATAAACTCGTCCTTTTAAAACTGTTTCTGTTAGGCATCTTGTCACAGCAAGGAGAAACTGACATGAGCCTCTGACTATGGAAGGGCTAGTGTCCCCGGAGATGGCACGGTGGCTAAGAGCACTCTGTTCTTCCAGAGGACCTGGGTTTAATTCCCAGCACCCATATGGCAGCTCACAAATATAAATCCAATCACAGAGGATCGATATTCTCTTCTGGACTCTGTGGTGATCAGACATACATGCAGGCAAACATCCGCACACATAAAATTAATCAATTAGTAGTTAGTTCATTAAAAATAAATAAATATGTAGGGTCTGAGGATAAAAAGGAGCCAGCCAAGCAAAGAGCTAGTAGGTGTGTGAGGAAGGGACGTTTTAGGCAACAAAATAAAACAAAAACCTATGTAAAAGCTTAGCATAGGAGAAAGAGCCAGCGTGTGGCTTCGGAAAAAATAACACAAAATATCCACGGAAACCAAAGCCAGGGTCAGATCTCCAAGTGTGCAATGAGAAGATGATGGACTGTTTTTTAATGTTTTGTTTTACCACTCTCTACTTAGAGCAAAGATTAAATAGATACTGTGGGGCAGGACTGAGTTCCTCCCCCTGCATCAAGGCTGGACTAGGTAATCCAGCATGGGGACCAGGGTCCCAATAGTCAGCTAAGTGCCAGGGACAGGTCTTGATCTTGTCTAAGTCCCATGCAGGCTCCCTAACTGTTGCCCTGCCTCAACTTGATGTGCCTTGCTTTGTTCAAGCCCATGGGAGCCCTGCCCCTTTCTGAATGGAGAAGGAGTGGATGGGGAGGGGGGAGGGGACTGGTAGGGAGTGAGGGTGGGGTGGAGAGCAGAGAAAGAAGGGAAAACTGTGGTCAGTATATAAAATAAATGAAAAACAGTTAATTAAATAAAAATAGCTATTGTGGGGGCTGTGTAGAGAACAGACTAGAAAGGGGTAGGAACAATCATAGTGGGGTCATTCAGAAGCTCCTGCCATAATCCACAGCGACAGCGGCAGTGACACAGAAGGAAGTGTGTGGATGGAGAAGCATCCCCACAAGGATGATGCTTTCCTCGCAACCACGGGGAGCAGGCAGATGGTTCTCCGGGTGAAATCTCCAAAGAGAGCACTGCCAGCAATTCTCCCCTTGAAATGCTAAAGTCCAAGCTGTCAGAGGGGAAAGCAATATCTACACGCCAACAGCTGGAATATGAACTTGGAGATTCATTCTAAAATTTCCTAGGAAACCATCGTCATATACTGACCCAGTTCAGAAACCCAGGATTAGCATCTACCCAAGTGGTCAAGGCGGTTAACCACCCACACTCTAAGAAGGAACGCAGAAGCAAGGGTACAGAAACCAGAACATGACAAGGACAGTAGCAGAAATGCGGTGGAGACCCTGCAAGCGAGAAGGTTCAGGGGACACCCAGCAAGCACCCCTGAGTTTCTGAAGAACTCTGGCAAAGTTCTGGCAAAGGGCAGCCTGTTCTTTCACCACCAAGACCCAAGCTCTGCCTCAAAGAAACGTCACAGCGGCCACAGAGACTATGCTGCCCAGAAGAGCAGAGCGCCTCCTCGTGGACAGAGAGAGGTCTTTAAGCAAATAGGAGAATACAGTCAATCAAGAATTTTGTGGGGTTCCTGGATCTGCTATGGGCCAGGAATCCCTAAGAACTAAATCTTCCTTTTAGAAGCTGTTCGTGAGGGTGATCAGGGGTGAAGACGGGTTGGTAGAAGATCTACTCCTATGAAACATTCTCCAGCCTTTCAAAAGACTATTCAAGACCGAATTCTTTCTTCCTCCCCGCGAGCGGTGTACCAGCTGACACTGTGGATCCCATAGTAAACAAAGTTAGTGCCAAAGCACTTGGCACTGGCTGGGTCTCTCCGTCATTCTTTTCAGCCCATTTCACTGCCAAGTGACATCAGGCCTCTCTTGCTGGCACCCGAATAGCTGCCTCGCTAACCTTGCCTTGTGAGACGCCACATCAAAGCCTTGTCATGTGACGATGCCTTCCCCAAACAATGCTAAGTCAGGCCGGGCTCTCACTTCACGTGTGAGCCATCATTAAATATCATGACAGGATGTGAGGAAAACATCGGGGGCCTCGGGGATCAAAGAAGTGCAGCCTAGTTGAAAAGCACCTCTTTAACGGGCAGCCAGGGCAGGAAGTTCCCTTTGTGAAGCTCCGGCCCTAATGACTTCTCTCTGCTTTGCCCATAAAGGCTGCCTAATTATGTCACATACGTCTGCACCCCACATCCAGGGCCCCTCGGTGTCTGGGTCCCCTACTGTCAGCTTTATAGCCTCCAAGGTCATAAAAGCCAAGGGGACCTGCTACTGGATTGCTGATCGGGTGACCGAGTTTTCAGGATTGGACACACCACCCCTCCTCAGAAAGAGTGAAACTGGGGGATGAAGGCCAAGCATCCTTCCTCAAATGAATCCCCATTGGTTTCATTTTTCTTTCAGTCCTGTGAGGAAATCGCACTGGGATTCAAGATTAAAAGTGACATCCTATTTCCATTGAGCTAAAGAGACCCAAACTATATCTCAGTGGTGGGCAGACCATAATCCAATTTTTCAGCTCAAGTATCAAGACTGAGACTAATTGGATCTTGGCTTGTCCCACCTTCATCCCTGGTGACAACCACAACAGACGAAGTAGCCACCCCGTGTCCTATAAAGCCCTCCCTCGTCTAGGCCCCTGCAAAACCCCACTCCCCGCAGCGCTCGTTTTAATAATCCAGGACGGCTTTACTCTATGGAATATTTTCATACGAGCCTATCTCTTCCCAGCCTTCTCCAGTGTCACTTTCAAGGTTATCAGTCAGCTCTTCATTGCTCTGACAAAGCCCCTGAAGTGACAGGTTCAGAGGGAAGGTTCATTCTGCTCCCAATGAGAGGTCTCGCCCACAGTCGCTGGGCACTGGCTCTGTGGACCTGTGGCAGCAAGGCACATCACGGTGACAGGAACGCATGACAGAGAGACCTGTTCACGTCACCGTGGGAAAGTTGGGAAAGAGCAAGAGACAACAGACAGCATCCCAACATCCCCCTCAAAGGCACAGCCCCGATGGCTTAGCTTTTCCTACTGGGCATCACAACCTAAATTCCTGCCCCTTTTCAGTAATACTACAGGCTAAGAACCCAAGCTTCAACACGTGGTCTTTGAAGGCTGTTCAGGATCCAAACTACAGCACAAGGGGTGTATTTGTTTTGGTTTAGCTGCTGATGGATGGATGAATGGATACATGGATAGGTATGTGGATTAGATGGATGGTTATGTGGGTGAGTGGGTAGATAATCAGATGATGATGAAGATAGATAGGTAGACAGACAGACAGACAGATAGATAGATTTATCAATTTACTGGCTTCCAAGCAGTTTGCATGCTGCCCCGATCACATCTGCCATGTGTGAACCTCAGCTCAGAAAGAGCGCTCACCTTGGGTTAATTTCAATTGTAGTCAATTGTAGGAAACCTTCCTTCACAGAGCCGTGGCAGTATGCACTAGAGCAACTCGTGAATATTCCACAGCCATAAATCTGAACTCCGGCCTTGGGAAGAGACACATGAAAATCTTACCTTTTTTAAAGAAGTGTTTTTAACTCATATGATCTACCACTGCCTTATGTAGCTCCCACCCAATGTTTGACTTCTCCTGGCTTAAAGAGAAGGGATCTGAAAGAGTCAACATAGCAGGGCGGACATTGCTTCTTCGGGATGAGACAATTGTGAGTGCAAAGCCAAGCTCTGCCTCTCTGTGGTTGCGGTGTTTCCGGAGGACAACAGGACAGCTCTGCTCAGTCTCCTCTGCAAATTAACCTGTCCTCACGCCCACCGTTACAGAGACTGGGGAAGTGCGTGTAGGGGGTAAACAGAGCGTGCTCGTCTCTAAACAGCCACTGTTACATGATTCCTATTCTGGGACCACCTGGCTTGTTCTCCAGGCTCTGTGACGACTAAAACGGTTTATGTACGGAAGACACAGCCAAAGCACAAACACCCCGTCGTTTGAATGAGAATATCCCCCACAGGCTCCTGTATTTGAACACTTGATCTGCAGTTTGGTGGAGCCATAAAGGTTATGGAACTTTAAGGAAGTACCGCTTTGCTGGCAGAGGTACATCAGTGCTATCTTTCTTTAAAGGTCTATAGCCTCACCCCTACTTCCTGTTCTGCCCTCCCCACCCCCTGCCTCCAATGTGTAGATGAAAATGTGACCAGCCATCTTCCTGCTTCTGTGGCCACGCTTTCCTTACCTGTCGCCGTATCTTTGGGGCCATAATGGATGTGATCCCTCTGGAATCAGAAGCCAAAATAAACCCTTTCTTTCTTCCTTAACTTGCTTTTTGTCAAGGCATTTTGTCATAGCAACAGGAAGGTAAGTAATACACACCACACACCAAAGAACACAAACGCACAAAAATATTTTCACAAGCACAGTCATTCAGGAAGACATCAGGCTGTTGAGACGATGTTCAGGAGGTTCTCAGATGCAGGGAAAGATTTGATGACTGATCCAAGACTTTGATCACCTTCATCAAGAAAATGAGGCAACCTGGGCGGTGGTGGCGCACGCCTTTAATCCCAGCACTCGGGAGGCAGAGGCAGGTGGATCTCTGTGAGTTCGAGGCCAGCCTGGTCTACAAGAGCTAGTTCCAGGACAGGAACCAAAAGCTGCGGAGAAACCCTGTCTCGAAAAATAAAAAAAGAAAATGAGGCAGTCATGAAACCTGTCACTCAAGGGAAGGTGAGCGAGCCACACCGTGTTCCTTCTAGACACCAAGGCAAACATTTCGCTCCATAGCAAAGGGAGGGGAGACGGCCCCGAAGTGCACTTTCTTCATGTTTTGCTTCTACCTCAGCATATTTACCTGTGACAAAGGATCTCAGACACCTCGCTAGATGACTGTGTAGTTCAGAGCTGCCTCAAAGAGCTGGCACAAAAAATGTTTGTCAAATTGCCACTGGTCCCAGACAGCTGAAGCCATGTTTTCTGGCATTATATATAATCCTAAAACTTAAGTTTGCTTAGGATTTTGAAAGATTAAAACTCTATACTCTCTCTGGGGTAAAGGTCTGAGCACGTTGGTCAAGCAGCAGCTTTGAATATGAAGACACAGGAGCAAAGAAAACCTCGGTGTTCAATTCTGATCCTAGGCAGAGACCCAGTAAGGGGTTTGCTTGTTATGTGTGACAGGCTTCTGTTGTCAGCTCATTACAAAGTCTCCCCACTATGTGGTCCATTTGGGAACAATAAAAGAACTCCAAGGGTCAGAAGCTGATCCAAGCAGACCATTTTCAGTTTCTCCTCTGAAGCCAGCATCGGATCACTGGCACTGGAACTAAGGGCTGTCTCAGCCCACATGATGCTTTATCTAGAGACGCTAATTCGTCACGTGAATGCTCAGAAGCCTGCATGGAGCACATCCTCAGATGCCCAGGGAGCCTTCTGGCTGCTGACTTTGTCCCTCTGAAGTACTGTCCCATCCTCAGTCACCTGTGCTGGTCAGGGGGGCTTGGGTCATAACTCAGTGGAAGTCTGATCAAATTCAGCCTCCAGCCGTTCCACTATCACCATGTCATTATGGAACACTGACGTTCAATCCAAATCCTCTTCCCATACAAGAAAATTATCTCCCAGTCATTCTGAAAACCCAGAAATCAGCCTGCTGATTGCCCAGGATTCTCTGGGACCAAGATGGTTCTCTATCAAAGGGAGCCTCTGAACAGAGGATATTTTTCATAATGAGATGAAAGATGCCTCCAAGTCAAGCATGGTGACGAGAATCCCAGCACTCAGGAGGCTGAGACAGGAGGAGCTTAAGTTTAAGGCCAGCATAGGATCCATAGAGATATATCATCAAGAAAGAAAGAAATAAAGGAAGAGAAAGAGAGAAAGAGATGGAGGGAAGGAGTGATAAAGGGATGGACTGAGGGAGGGAGGAAAAGGAAAAATACCATGTGATTCCTACTTACTGATCTTAATTGGGATACTAACAACCGCACACTAATACAATATCATGACACATCAAATAATTGTCTTATTTTCTACAAACTCTCAAATCTCATTTGGAGTATGAAAACCAGGTTGCAAAACACATAGAACTAGCTCACTTTCTTTCCTTTCCTTTCTCTTCCATTACAAACGTATCCGCCAGGCCCCCATCTCTACCTCCCTCCTCCATTCTTCCTTCCTTTCCCCTCCATTCATAAAATTATGGCTAAGCATGTGTTGTGGAATACTATTTTAAGATGTGTTACATTTGTTTTTGCGGTGGAACATTTGTCTTAATGCTGCAAAGCTGTGCTGCATTTGTTTAACTCTGTCAAACTGTGATTCTTTGCCTGTCTAAAACACCTGATGGTCTAATAAAGAGCTGAATGGCCGGCTGCGGGGTAGGAGAAGGATGGGAGAGGCTGTCAGGCAGAGAGAATAAATAGAAGGAGAAATCTGGAAAGAAAGCAAAGGAGCAAAATAGAATAAGGAGAGGAGAAATAGAAGGAGTCCCCAGCCACCCAGCCACCCACAGAGTAAGCGTGAAAGTAAGATATACAGAAGTAAGAATAGGAAAAGCCCATAGGCAAAAGGTAGATGAGATAATTTAAGAAAAGCTGGCTAGAAACAAGTCAAGCTAAGGCCAGGCATTTATAAGAAAGTATAAGCCTCCATGTGTATTTATTCGGGAGCTGGGTGATGGGCCCCCAAAAAAGTCAGAGTAAGAAAAAAAATCAACAACATTTTGGCATCCCAATGTGGAGCTACAGTAAAAGAAACTCCAACAACATGCAGCCCCCAAATGAGCCTCAAGGAAGACAGACCGACATGGGTGTCAGGGTCACCTTCAGGAGTAGGAGTCATAAGATGTGTTATTTAAAAGGGAATGGGGTAAGATGAGCCAGACTTCCACAGCAGAAAGGAAGAAAGCCAGAACGCACCCCCATAATGCTGGGTTAAAGTTGGAAGCATCCGTCTGAACTTGAGGGTTTCGATGCCCAGAAACAGGCCCTCTTTCTAGTGTATGACATCAATGTGCCATTTCCAAGTTGTTCTTCTTCTTTCACTTGTCTTTTGTTTAGTCCAAGCTGGCCTCAAATCCCTTATGTAGCTGAGGCTGGCCTTGAAGTCCTGGCTGCTCAGTTTCTCAGATTACAAGGATTACAGGCACGCACGGCCACGTTCAGCTCTTAACGTGATTCCACAGTTCTATCCATTAATGAAGCCTAAAGAGTGACATCCCACTATCAATGAACACATCTGTCCCTCAAATCTTAGCTTCCTGTATGGAATTCTCATTGAAAGAGTGGGGTTGCCTGGAGTACTGGGAGGCTCCAAAGCTAAGACAGAGGAATCGAATGTGTCTGGACCAGTGGATGCTGCCAGAGAACAAGAGTACACTCAAAGAAAGCTCATCAAAGGATGCAAGACTTTGATTCCAGCACTGGGAGTGACTGATAGGGGAGTGTCATATATCAATTTGTTGATTCCTTTGGCTAAGCAATAAAGAAACTGCTAGGCCCATTTGATAGGCCCACCCTTAGGTGGGTGGAGTAAACAGAACAGAACGCCCAGAGGAAGAGGAAGTGAGGTCAGACTCCACAGCTCTGCTCTCCGGAGCAGACGCCTCAGGAGAGACGCCATGCTACCTGCTCCAGGGAAGACGCACACCATGCCCCAGCTCCGACCCAGGATGGACTTAGGCTAGAATCTTCCCGGTAAGCGCACCTAGGGGCGCTACACAGATGATTAGAAATGGGCCAGAGCAGTGTTTAAAAGAATACAGTATCCGTGTAATTATTTCGGGCCATAAGCTAGCCGGGCAGGCCAGGCGGCTGGGGATTTGGGGACGCAACCCTGCCGCCGCCCATATTACTACAAGTGACTTCTGTCTGAGGTCCAAGGCAAGCCCCTGTGTAGATGACCTAATCACGATGTGTCGGATGTAAATTGAAAGACATCCAACAAAGTAACTGACCTATATAAAAATCAAAGAAAATGAAAAAGTTTCAGAATAAAAATGCCCGAAGGGACACGACAACAGACAATCCACGTGACCCTGAATCAGACGCACTGCTGAAAAGGAAGTCACCAGGATACTGGTAACATTTGAGTGAGGTCCCAGGGCGGAGGTAGGTGGGAGTGCTTTGTATTATCTTTACAGATTTCCGTGAGTTGGTGAAAATTTTAAAATAAGATCATTCATGTAGATAGTAATTCTGGGCTTTCTAAAGTTTCCTCTCTTAGGAAAGGCCTCTCTAATGGTAGCTAGAAATTTCACCAATGTGATATTTCCCAACTGTCACCCTGATGCCCTAGGAGGGGAGCTTTGTTAAGGACAAATGTCCCAGGGAGGGCTGACTCTTCAAGCCAACGCTCATTCTCAGTAATGTTTCCCAAATAACCCTCAGTGTGTTAGATTCAGGAGCTATTTGTGAATAGACCTAAAGAAAGGGAAGCGTTGTAGTTAAGGACTTTGGAAAACCTCAAGTTCTAGCTTTTTTTGTGGCAGGACTCCTAAGAACCTCCAGAAGCTAATGTGGGTTTTACATTGGCCTGGAGGAAGTGGCATTTGGAGCTGTTTGACCCCCCTCAAGATAGGCTCCAAAATAGCACGTGCTGGAAACTCTGGTTGGCATCTCCCAATCAGCTGGCAAGGGAGGAGTAAAAGTTTAGATTCGAGAACGCCGTCAAGGTTGAACAAAACAGGAATGGAAGAAACAGCTAAGAAGCCTGGAGCAGCCTGTTTTCTGTTGCTATAACTAAGTGTCTATTCCTGGATGCTTTATAAAGACAGAAGGTTGTTTGTTTTAAAGGAGGAACATTCAAGATCAGACGGCACCATGGGTAATGTCTCTGGTGAAGGTCTCAAAGCGGATGGTACCAGGCAGGGAGCTGAAGAAATCACACTGTGTGACAAAAAGCCAGAGACCGGAGCAGGGTCACTCTCTCTTACAACAGTTTTCTCTCTCAAGAACTTCCTTACTCTGCAAAACCAGCATCATCTCTTCTGAGGCAAGTGCCTCAGGACCTAAAAACCTTGTATTAGGCATCACTTCTTCAAAAGCTCTACGGCTTCTCGGTGCTGCTGTTTTAATGGCCAAACGTCCGGCACACGAACCTGTGAGGCACAAACAGCATCTGAACCGTGTTAAAGCTCAGTGTGCTCAACGCAAATTCCTCTGACACTGTCACTTGGAGGCCCATTTTGGGGGCCCAAGTCCCAGACTGCGTGAGAAGGGGAAAGCCAGGCAAGCACTGGGATTCATCTCTCTCTGCTCCCAATGGCTCGTGCAATGTGACCCCATTCCTTCCCCCATCATGGTGGACTGTGTCCCCAAACTGTAGACCAAAGGAAATCTTCCTTTCTTCGGCTGCTTTGTCTCAGGCATTTTATCACACCAAGGAGAAAAGTAACAAACAAGTTATCAAAGAATCTCCCCTAAAGCCACAGTGTGCTGTGGAGCAAAGGCATACCTGAGTCTAGACTGCCCTGTCCCTTACCCAGAATGCCCAATCTCTCCCAGTGGGGAGGGGAATAGGGCCCAAAAAAGCATTTTCTTGTTTGCAAACAGCTATAGCTACTTGTCTCTCTGTAAGTATGGTCAACTGGTCCACACAGTGAGCATCCTCCCCCCCCCCCACACACACACAGCCTGCTTCTGGCCTCATGGTCATTCTCTTCATTTTTGCAGGGAGGAGAAATTTGAAGAGTATGGCTGTCTGCCAAACAGAGTGACCCAAGTCGAAGCCCCCATGCCCCAGAGTCACCATGGAGAAGCTGACCCCAGGGGGCTGTCAACTCACCACAGACAGGCTTCACCAGCGCTTCAGAAAATGAAAAGCTTTATTAAACTTTCAAGTCCGGAACAGATGTGCCCGGACATAAATATTCAAAAGAGCCCATCTGTTAGGTAAATCGTCTTTGGATGTAGGAACGGAAGGAGCGTACGTTCATGAGACCCCATTGCTGAGGGATCCCAGGAGTGCTGGAAATCCTGCAAGCAGATGCCCTGACATCCAAAAAGAGAGAAGAGTTGGGGCAGAAGAAATTGTATGCCATACCACAACCATGAGGAGTTTCATTGACACACCAGTCAGGGTCAGAAGCTGCCAGAGTGGGATGGCAAGAGGACCCCAAAAAGATGGAGGGGAAGCGGGATAGAGAAAACAGCCAAATGTACTCCATGAGCACCTCAGACTATTTGGTAGGAGAGGTTGAGCTTCTTCCTGAAACAGCAGCAATCTGCTTGCTTGCCTCTTCCCACTCCCAACCCCCTACTGCCTCCATCAAGGCTTCTAACCACGCTGAGAGGAAGTAGCCCCATTGCTACAGCCATCCCTATACCTCCTTTATGCCATTCTCTCCATGGGCACTGGTAAAGGAAACAGCAGTAGCTATAAGCCTAATCTGTGTCACCTAACCAAGTTCCAGGCACAGGATCCTTTGATAACCCCAGCATCCCTGGGGGGAAAGATGCTCTGATCATTCTCATTTACAAATGGGAAAAGTGAGGCAGGAATGGCTTGTGTGTGTGATTTGCTCAGGAGGTCCAAGCTGGCAACTGGAGGCCAGGACGAAAGCCCAGCAAACCACTCCTCAAGTTGCATATCATATCAGAGGGTGAAAATGGTCCAACTCCAAGTGGCAAGGTGCATCCTGAAAGGATGAGGTTCACATCCTAACATAGAAAGAAGAAAGATGCCCAGGAAGCAGTAACTGAATCCCCCTGTATCCCAGTCCAAGTGGAGTGAAGGAACCGGCATTCTGTAGCATCTAATGCCTGAGGTTTATTTGTGTTCTGTGTTGCAAATATTTTTCCCATTCCAAAGTTTCTGAAATTCAACATGTACTTTTTATAATCCACATTACGGTGTTCTCCCCATTCCAGCTTGCCACTGGCTTAATGTCTTATGATCCGTCTCTATTATGATCAAATGACTATGGTCCAGACTTCTGGGTCCAGAGTGAACTGTGCACTCCCTGAGCAGAAGCAAATTCATTCTGTATCCTAAACACCTGAAGTCTTTCAAACGTTGGTTGATTAACCCAAGTAAAGATCTTCAAGGCGAAGGCTATTTAACATTCCTTTGACAAATATTTATTGAGCACTTCTTGTGTGACGGCCATTGCAGGCAAAGTAGGGATGTAACATCCAAAACCAATCTGGAGAGGTCCCCGTTCACAAATCTTTGTTTTGTCTTGAAATAGACATGACTCAGAGAGGCAAGAGCAGAGCAGTGCCCCAACGCCAGCAACTTAGGCAGGTCGTATCGGGCCAGAGCTAAGACGAAAATTCAGAAGGTTGCAGAAGATGAGGGTAGTTAAATGTGAGTTTGCCAAGGACTTGAGACCCATGCTGGGGGGTTTAGATTAAAGGTAGGAGGCAAATGGGAGCTCCTGCCGACTTCTAAATGGACGAATGACAAAATCAAAACAGCACTCTGAGAAAATTAGCCTAGCCGTTGGGTATGGCGTGTATAGAGAGGGATGAGGCTTCAGGTGGACGCGCCGCCAGGAGGAAGGCTGCTGTGGAAGTCAGCAGGAGCGGCGATCAGAGCCTGGACTCCACGGGAGGCTTGGCTGTGTCCATGGCTCAAGGTCAGACTGCAGAGGCAGAATTGCCAGCCCATTCTGAGAGGGCCAGACCAAGAGAGGAAGTAGTCAGAGGTGAGCTCAGGGCTGAAGAGAAGCCAGGGTGACTCTGATAACGGTGAACAAAGAAGCAGGCGAGATGAGAATGAAGCTAGGTAGGTGCCCTTGTGCAAGCCAGGCAGAAAGATAATGGAAAAGTCGGAGACTGGGGAAGAAGGGGTAAGAATGTCCACTGAGTCACATAGGCAGCCCTGCGTCTTCTGAGTCTATAAAAGAGGCAGGTCTCCTGATGACTCCGGGAAGAAGAACACTTTGACATATTTTGTTCTGAGTTGAGTTGATAGCTAGGTAGAAGACCCAACCAGAAGGGCATGTCCTTGAGTCCCTGCAGGAATAAGACTCTCTCTCTGCACATTCACACTCGTGTGTGTGTGTGTGTGTGTGTGTGTGTGTATTAGTGTGACTGTGTCGTCAGTATGTGTACATGTATGCAGATGCCCATGGGGGCCAGAAGAGGGCATCAGATGCCCTGGAGCTGGAATTTCAGGTGCTTGTGAGCCACCCAATATGGGTGCTGGGAACTGAACTCTAGACCTATGGAAGAGCACCAAGAGCTCTTTTAACTGCTGGTCTTTTTAATCAGTCCTCCAGGGACAACTAACACAAATTCTTTAAGCAATAAAGTAAAAGATGAAACTCTAGGGTGAGAGCCCAGAGCTCAGCGTCTAAATCTTTTTGAAGCCTGTTGTTCCACTCTCAGAAGCCCTTGTAGGAGGTCTTCAATGCTCTCTTGAGCTTTTGGTCATATTCTACTGCGTTTATGGGAAAGGCATTCAGTGATTGTCTTAGTCTGTTTTATGTTTCTGTAACAGATTTCCACAGCCTGATTAGAATTTTTTTTTAACAATTGAAATTGATTTCTAGTGAGTTTGGGGGTTGGAAAGTCCCATTTGAAGGTGTGTGCCTCTGCTAAGGGAATTTTTAACTGAATCCTGTGTCAGAAGATGAAGGGACCGGAGCAAGAGAAGACTGGGGGGTTGAACTCACAACCCACCCTCAAGGTGATAAACACACCATTGTGATAATGAAATGAATCCACGAGGCAGCGCCCATACAACCGTCAGTCTATGCTCGCCAACACCACTGTACCACAGCTTAAGTTTCCAACCTACCAACTTGCTGGGACGCAGTTGAACACTGCACCTGCTAAGGATATTCTTTGCTTTGGTGACTCTCAGGACAGCAAGCTTCTTCCAGATGTTAAGGGAGAGTTATGTGAAACGAATGTACTGTGCCTATACAATGTCTGACACGTAGCAGGTGCTCCGTAAATACCAGGTGCTGAAGATGCCTTCGGCTCTCGGGCAAGCGAGAGAGGGAACGGAACACTGGCGCCGCCACCTGCCT
Source organism: Microtus pennsylvanicus (assembly GCF_037038515.1). Lineage (NCBI taxonomy): Eukaryota > Metazoa > Chordata > Mammalia > Rodentia > Cricetidae > Microtus > Microtus pennsylvanicus. The sequence continues at coordinate 38,611,255 of NC_134595.1, read as the reverse complement.
ACGGCATGAGCAAACTTGCCCCCGAGATCCAGGGACACAGCTTCGGCCCTATGATTTAAAACCAGAACAAGGACCTACACCCCTGCTCTTCTGTCTCTGCCATCTCCAGGCACCTCCTAGGTTATCTACAGTCCAGCCCGTTGTCGTTGGAGACTAGACAGAGGGGACGCCGCTTCTCTCCTCCGGCGATCCTGGCTGAGAGGAGCGCAATAGCATATCTCATATCAGGCCCCCAGTGAGTGCCAGGGACCGGTGAAGAACAGAGGCACTGCAACTTTGTGCAGTTATTGGAAAATATGAAATGAGGCAATTAAGGCTAGGTTGGTAAAGCTCATACAAGAACAAATACTGTATAATTCCACTAATATGAGGCACCTAGAGTAGTAAAAGCTATACAAGTGCTTGCCTCGCACATGTGAGGACCTGAGTTCTGGTGCCCAGTAACCATGGGGAATAAAAGCCGGTTATGGTGATACACACCTATGATCCCAGAAAGCGTTTATGTTCTATAGCAGTGATGTTCTAGGCCAATGAGAGACCCTGTCTCAAAAAATAAGGTGAAGATACCTGAAGACAGATACACAAAGTTATCTTCTGACGGCCACACATGAGCTATGTATGCTTGTAAACACACACACACACACACAAGAACATACACACATATATACACACTAAAAAGAAATGGTACAGCTGCTATAGAAAACAGTATGGTGGTGCCTTAGAATCAACGCGTGATCCAGCGATTCTAGGAATACACCCAAAGAACTAAAAGTGGGAAGTCAAATAGCTATTTTTACACCCGTGCCCATATTAGCGTTGTTCACAGTAGCAAAGAAGCAGGTGCCGTCCAAATGTCCACCAACAAACAAAGGGGTAAGCGCAATGTGCTGGGCACACACGGTGCCGCACAACTGAGCCTTCGCCAAGAAACTCGGACACATGCCACAACACAGTGACCTCGGGGGGGGGGGGGAGCATGCCAGGTGGAAATGAGCCAGTCCCACAAGAACAAATGCTAGACAATTCCAGGAATATGAGGCGCCTAGAGCAGTAGACTATATAAACTGACTTAAAATTACCAGGGCCTGGAAGGAAGAGAGCTATTACTTACTGGTTATGTATGTAGTATACATGTGCAGGCGTGTGAGCCCACATACACACATGGAGGCCAGGGGAGGACAGGAGTGTCCTTCATCACTTCTTACCTTATTCTCCTAGGACAAAGCTTCTCACTGAACCTGAAGCCAGGATGGGGACCAACAAGCATCAGCGATCCCCTTTTCCCACAGAACTGGGGTTACAAGTACATACGGCCCTGCTCAGCTTTTAATATAGATTCTGAAGATGTGAACTCAGGTCCTTGTGTTGATGGAGCAAGAGCTCTTACCCACTGAGCCATCTTCCCAGCCCCTAGACCTGGTTATAGTGATGAGAAAGTTCATGGATGCAGGCAAACATGCGGAGATACCTAATACCACTTCTCTGTTCTCTTTGAGAAGATGAAAAGGACAAAATGTACACTATCCGCATTTTTACCACAGTTTAAATATGCTAAAATTAGCCGGGCAGTGGTGGCAACATGTCTTTAATCCCAGCACTCGGGAGGCAGAGGCAGGCAGATCTTTGTGAGTTCAAGGCCAACCTGGTCTACAAGAGCTAGTTCCAGGATAGGCATCAAAGCTACAGAGAAACCCTGTCTCAAAATTAAAAAAAAAAAAAGATGCTAAAACCCCCCAAAAGAGTAAAGATATTTCTTTAAAAATCTTGGTACTCATCCAGTAAATAACAGGATTGATTGAGGGGTTGGAGGGCAATCCATCCTTTCTCTCATATTTCAGCTCTGTTTGGCAGTTGGAGAGTCGAGGCAAACCTTGGGGTCCTCTCCTACAACCTCTTCCCAAGGTCATGAGTTACCTTTATGCCGCTTCCTCCCCAGGCAGCCACCTAGCCCCTGGTGGAGGACAGCAACAGCCAAGATGCTCACTGTTCCTGCCCTGCCTGCAGCAGGCATTCCGGATTCAGTGGCTCTCCTTGGTGACAACTGTCCCTACCGGACCTCTTTCCTCTCCCACCCCACTCAACCTTCCCTTAATCACATTCCTGGGAGGAACCTAATTAGTCCAACCCCCTTCTGCTGTTTTCCCACAAAAAGTAGAGAATCCGACTGTTTTATGGAGGATATGGCTAGACCACAGGGCACCTGTTTTGCTTTATGCTGTCTTAAACCGAGGAGGCCTGGGGAGCTTCTGTCTTCACCAGACAGCAGAGCTGGGAGTACGGAGGTCCAGAATTTGCCCCTGGATAGTAGCAATGTGGATTCTGGTTTAGGGAAGAGCCTCAACTGTCTATAGACTGCCTTTAGACTAGACCCACAGAAGAAGCAGGAAGCTTCAGAATACAAGCTTGCCACAGCTGCTGAGTGATAGCATCAAGAATCTAGCCAAGAAGAAAAATGAGAAGAAAAAAAAAGCCTGAAAATAGTTGATTGGAGAAATGCTCTGCCAGCCTCTAGCTGTCACAGTCAGACCCTTAAAAAAACATTTATAAAAGTAGAAACATATTGAGGATTTCCTCCCCATGACAGCAGTGAAGATGCCAACCCCCAGGAGGCCTGGCTCCTGCCCCTGCCTTCCCAGCACAGACCCAGCACCTCCTTTGCAGAAGACCTTGTCAGAGGCTCGTTGTCACACAGTTTGAACTTGGCAAGTCGTTGCACTTTGAAGACCTGAAATGTTGGGCTGTAGAAACATGACCCTCCTCCTGCTTTGCCACAGATGAGAACCTGCCTTAGAGGTGTCCACATTTGTCGATACTCTGGTCCTCACAAGAGAAGGGTTCGAATGGCCAGGAGGTTTGTGTTGGCCAGATCTGGTCAAGACTTCTCTAGAGGAAGTTTTCTCTACCAGTTATTTGGTAGGTGAGGTCTACACAGTCGGTACCAAGCTTCAGTAAGGGAGAGGCAGAGTAGAATGGAGCCCCAGGCTAGGTTGAGCTGTTTAACCTACCTCAGTCTGCCTAACTCATCTGAAACACCCCTAAAGGCTCTTTAAACTCTCCACATCTGTTAGTTCTTTAAGGATAATGCTGAGAATTAACTGTGTTCCCTATTCCCCAAAGTGTCCCACCCAATACTGACTGTGTGGTCGGGGCTCCACGAATTCTTTCCGAATGAGGGAATCCCCACAATGGTCCCAGGAAGGATATAAGACACAGATTAGAGTCCCGGCTCACAGAGGAGGAGGGCAGAACCCACGGAAGTTCCCCTCGACTCAGCCAGAGCTACAGGGGCTGGCTACGTTTTGAGATGGGGGCCAACCTTCTTTCATTGCTCTCTGATGGCATTAAAGTAGATCAAAGGCCACATCTTCGTGTGTTCTTGTGAGTTCTGGCACCGTGTTAGAGTCCAGCCAGGACCTCTTGCCACCTCACAACTTCATAGCTCTTGACACTCGAGCCTGCTCTTCCTGTTGGAGCACATTTTCTCTCCGTTAGACCATGCCACACCCCAAGTTCAACAGCATCCCTCGGCAGAACAGCCTGTCTCCACGCCGTATGTGAAACAAGGCAGAATTCCTCCTCTCTCACATAATGTGCCCCCCATGCGCCGCCGGTGTCCCTTCAAAGGAGAGCGGGCAGGTGGTCATGGGTATAGACAGCACAAAAGAAATTGGTTTCCACAGAGTTGTCCAGATGGCCACCATATTCCACTAACTGCTCAGGCATGGACCAACCTTTCTCAGCAACAGTAATGTATCCCAAAAGTACAGCCTGGAAAATAAACAGCCTGGTGGCTACAGATGGGTCCAGCAGAGAAGCAAATTCGTGTGTCTAATTCTTTGGGGGCAAAGGTCAAGGCAGATTTTCTATTTCATCTTTATTTATACTTCTTCACTGTACCCATCTCTTTCTCTTTACGGTCCATGGACTCTCCGAGGAGAGATATGCTGTTTGCTTCCTCCTCTCTGCCTGATGGCCTATCATTCCCCCACCTTGGTTTGTTCTTAACACCCTCTCTGGTCCCAATAAAGCTGGGTGGAACCATTTTATTGCCAAGTCGCTGCCCCATGGTGGAGGTCAAGGGCCACACAGGCACAGGCATGTACCACCGAATCCATTGCTTGGCTCGTTTAAGAGAAAATTGAAAATATTCAACTGACTTGGTTTTTAAATTAAGACTAGGGGATGTGAGGCTTTCTCTCCAGTAAAAAGTTCCCACCTCTAGCAACCACACGAGACGGGTAACATACATTTGTTTCCTAATTCAACTTTCTCTTATTTATTCTATCCATTCCAATTTATGCAGCTGTTTACGTTATTCTGCCGCACATATCTGGGTGAATAACTCAAATCATTTTTTAAGTCAAGACAGAAAAATGTCATAAATTCAATTCATGTCACAAACAATAAGAAATACTACATTTTAACAATGTGAACGTAAAAGTGGATTAGATAGTGAACGGAGGAGGGAGGAGAAGAAAGAGAGGGGAGGGCAGTTTTCAAACTGGAGGGGGTCTGAAGGCAAAAGGAGAATGAGGGGGCGCTGAGGAAACGGTGCTCTGGGAGCTTGGGGAGATCCCAGTGGAATCAGGGTTCCTTCTTGGGATCTTAGTCTGGTTTGTAAAAACGTTGAAGAAGATACTCCAAAGGAAACTCCGGGACAATTTTACTAGATTTTCAAAGAAAGACTCCAAAGCAAGCAAGCTGTAAGTCCCCACAGGTGCCCAGAGAAGGGAAACAAGAGGAAGAGAGAAAGACTTGTTGGTTGAGGTAGGCATAGAGGACAGTCAAGTGATATACAAGAGCCTCCTGGCAAAGGCCAGCCCGGCCGTGGTGGTACAAGCATTTAATCCTAGCGTTTGGGAGGCAGAGGGAGGCAACAGGACTCTGTGAGTACAAGTTTGAGGCCACCCTGGTCTACATGATGAGTTCAAAGACAGCCAGACAACATAGAGGAAGCTTGTCTCAAAAAACCAAAGAAGATTTTTTTAGAAGAGAAAGAATTGCAAAACAGGAGGAGCTTTAGAAAAGAGTAGAATCCGAAGTGTTGGGGAAAACATGCTTAGGACAGAGATAGAAAGAGGAAAAGAGAAAATTTACATTTTTCTGAGCAATTCAGAAAAGCAGGCAGACTTACAAAGCTGCAAGCACTTGGCTCTGGAAGAGGGTGCACTAGGGGAACATAATTAGAGGGGCAATTACCTTTAAGGAGAGAATTTACTTCTTTCCTCCTATCTCTTTCTCGTGGCTTAAGGTAAGCCTGCCTTCCAGGGGGGTCATTTCTAGGGCAAGTGATTGACTTGCCCAGCTGGAATGTTAGGCTTGGTCTACCCAAGCCACGGAGTCTATTCTCTTGACCAGAAGAAGTTTTCCCTTAATGAGCCTTCAATGCAACTACATTGATGGCTCAGTCAGTGAGCACTTGCTATGCCAACATAAGACCTGAGTTCAGACCCTCATAGAAGGCAGGCGTGGAAGTCTGTGACTATAACCCCAGTGCTGGAGGGGCAGAGGTGGGCAGATCCCTGAAGTTCTCCGGCCGGCCAGCCTAGCCACATTGATATTGCAGGTTCCCTGCAAGAGCCTGTCATAGAAACAAGGAGGACAGGGCTCAGGAAACATCTCAGAGGAGGAGGTAGAGACAGGGGAAGCAGGATGGAGAGAAGGGCTATGTGTGCCTTCTTGACATCACATGGTGATCATGCTGGGGAACTCATGGCGACTGTACTTGCACAAGATCCATACAAGACCAAGGCAGCCAAGACTGACGCAGTTGGAAGAGGTGCTCCCCAGGCCTCACCCCTACTGAGGAATGTTGGCAGTAGATAGCTACAGAGGAGGAAAAACCATTCTTTTTAGGGTATGGCCAGTGGTAGGTTTCCCATGCTCGAAGGGGATCTCCCCGTACCCATGCACACATAGGCAGCGCTCATGGGATTTAGTGGGAAAGAAGACATGGGGCTGGAGGTGGGGCATGTGGGAATTACCTGAAAAGAGTTGGAGGGGGAGCAAGAATAAAGAAAATTATTTAAATTTAAAAATAAAAATACAAAGGAAAATATGTCATTTAACACAGGAGAGGAAAAAAATGGCATGCGCACACTAGGGGAAAATGCCTGAAGTCAACCTCTGGCCTCCGCATGCACACACATGCTTGCACACACACACAACTGCATACACCACACAAGCATGCACACATAGCTTCCCACTAGGTAAAATTCTCCTCTCATCATCTGGCTCTCTGCACCTAATTGCTGAGGGTCTGACACCTGCCAGGTGCTGGCATTCATTATTTACAGTTGTCACAGCAGCTCTGTAAAGTAGCAATTTTACCCGTGAAGATGCTGAGCCTGATCAGAGGCATCATGGGATTGCGTCATACCAACACGGACCTGAGCAGGTTTGGTGGACAGCAGACCTTTCTTTAGTAACAAAACTCCACTTGCCCTGTGAGAAGGCGCATTTCTAGCCTACCTGCCTAATCCGTCCCCTAGCCAGATTTAGGGATGAACATGTAACCTCATCCAGGTCAATGAAATCTCACTCTGAAAATCTGTTGAAGACCCAGAATTCTTCCCACTGAGATTGAACAGGAAGTAACAGAAGAAAGAGGAACTAAGGGTGGGAAAACAGAAAGAACAGGCAAAGGAAATCTTTACAAATCCCTTAAGCTCTTAAATACAACTGAATTTCCCAGTTGAGAGAACCAATTCATTCATTCATTCATTCATTCTCTCTCTCTCCTTCCCTCACTCACTCCCTTCCTCCCTCCTTCCCTCCATCCATCCCTCTTTCCCCTCCCCATACTTCAAGTTTCACAACACTTGCAAAACCAAAGTCCCTGACTAATATTGTGCGTCAGCAGCTGGTTCATATCTACCAACCCACATGCATTCACTCCCTGTCTTCTACCCCTGCTTTCCTGGAGCATGGTGGGGGTTGCCAGCTTTCCCCTGCTCCACCCCTTATTTGGGAGGTCTACACACCTGGCTGCTAAATCCCGCCACTCCCATATTGACCACTGACAGCTCCTCCCTTCAAAAAGACTGTCCACAGAATCATAGAGCCAAGGCTTGGTACAGCTGGACTGTGGCGCTGGTGCATGGAGAATCTGGGCCTTCTGAGGGTAGCATGTCTGTCCTCATGGAAAAGATGTGGGTGCTGAAAAGACCACCAAGGCAACTCCCCCAAAGAAATTAAATTAAAACAAAGACAAAAGTCCGCTCCAATTTAGGGCCCAGGGGTCCCCATCATTAACGTAGTAATTTCTAAAGATGTGTGAAAACTAACCAGATTCTATTCTGGTGTCATAGGACAGTTTGAAGAAGGGACGCAAATGTAAGCTTAGAATCTTACATACAGCAAGAGTATTTCATCTGATTCGACATCATCAGAACCTATTGTCAACATCCCTGAACTCTCACAGTGGCAGGAGAATACCTGCCTAACAAAGGGCTTGATTGTTGCAAGATATTTGATTATACTGTGTAAGGATGTGCCATTGTGATTGGTTTAAAAATGGTAAATAGCCAATGAGCAGGCAGGAGGTGTAGCAGAGGCTTCTGGCAAGAGAGCACTCTGGGAAGGAGAAAGGTGGGTTGCCAACCAGACTCAGCAGGAGAGGTAAAAGCCATGAGTCACGTGGCAGCAGGTAGATAAGTATAAATAGATTAAGTTATAAGAACTAATGGAACAAGCCTAAGCAATAGGCCTGACTTTCATAATTAATAATAAGTCTCTGTGTCATGTTTTGTGTGCTGGCAGCCCAAAGAAAAATCCATCTACAGTTGATCTGATCATTGAGTAGCTCTGATTATCAATGATGTAAGGGTCAAAAATAAAAGTGATCAATGTAGACTCTAAGGTGGGAGAGGGCTAGACAAGGAATCCACAAGGCATGATGGTGAGTCCTATTGAGAAGGTAAGCGGAGAAGAGGTCATTCTGGTGATCTCAGGGGTGGAATATATATAAACTATCTGAGGTGGGGAGTTTAACAAGTCTAACCATACACTTAAAAATAAATTTACTTCCCTTAATGTTCTTCCTGGGGACTCTAGCAGTTTTAATATAGTTTAATTGCTTCTGGTTACTGGGTTGTGCTCCTCAAAATGTAATTCTGTGCCAGCATTGCTAGACCAGGTGAGATGAGTGCTGGATGGAATTATATTTATACGAGCTATAATTCGACTTCTTTATAAATCTCCTTCGAGTTATAAGAAAAAAGATTCAGGGATGAAGACATCAAACCAAGTATTCTGAAAGCGACAGAAAAGATGCCTAAAGATGGAGCCTGTGATCTGAGGGGGAGACAGTGAATCATCCGAGTCAAGCAAATGCCCTAAGGACACCATCCCTTCCCTCAGCTGCAGGCAGAGTCAAAAGTGGAGGACTGAGAGGCATGAAGATGGGACCCGTGCACGTCATCAAAATATACATATGTCACAGTCATTAACTGCAAGCCATAGAAACTGCCACTGGAAGTTTGAGCAGAAAATAAGTTTACGGAGGAGATAGCAGATGTCCTGTTGAATTTGGGGAGGGCTGGAGAAACAGCTCTCAAGGTTAGTTTTAAGAAATGAAACACAACCCCGTGCATTGTGACGTGGATTTGGCTGGTCCAGAAAACAAAGCAAAACGAGTGAAGAGATAACCTGCAGAATTGGTTTTAAGAAATCTATTTTCAGATTGTTCATTCAGCAAAGGGCTTGTGAATAAGAATCCCTGGGAAGAGGCTGTGATTACGAAGATTGATTGACAGATTAGCACATCAGTGACGCGGAGAGGTTAAAATGTTCCAAGTTCAGAGCCAAATAGCTTGGACACCTTAAGCTTCCTTAAAAAACTATTTATTGCTCCCTCCTCTACATGCCAAGCATCTTTGTGATGACCGGACGGTTGTGTGAATCCTTTGGAATGATGATCAGACCCCCTCGTTTCCACCAACCAAAGGCTAAGAATGCCATAAGATTAGAGTCTGGGGCCTACAGCTGGCATTCCCCCAGCTTTCTGCAACCCACCCATCTGATGCACACACAAATGCATTTGAAAAGGGTCTCGATTTATGATCTTCTTTGTTCTGTTACTATAAACACTTAAAAGAACCCTGATCATGTTGGAACATGGAATTTGGAGAAACCTAAATCTATGTTTCTGGGTCAAGATCACGCATATTCGGCTCCAGAATAAACTTTCCTTTGAAAAGAAAGCTAGTAACCTAATGACCAGAACACAGGAGGGACTAGAAGAAATTTACTAACAAGAAAATTGGATGTCTAATGTCAGAAATGAGCAAATGATCCAAATAGACACTTCTCAAAAGATAACACCCAAATGGTTCTTTAAAACAAGTCTTCCAGCATAGACAAGCCAGAAATCACTATCAAGCAATTTCCCAATTGTGATATTCAATCTTATAGATATGCATTCTTTCAGATTGTGTATGGAAACACACTGCTGCCACTCAGCATACACACACACACACACACACACACACACACACACACACACACAGGAGCTCCCCATGGCGGTGTCTGCTGCCAGGGCAAAGGCCACCCATGACTACTCTATCAGTCTGACCTTAAGTTCCTGCTTCCCCCAACAACCAGTTGCCCTCACTGTCACCGTCCCCAGACACATGAAATCAACACTGAGTCTGTGCTTCTCCTGCTACTCCTGTCTGAGCAAAAGTCGATCTTTGTGGCCTCTTCGGACACTAAGGTCATTTGTCTTTGCAGACTGCCGAAGACTTTTCCTTCGGCAATCTGATTATTGAACTGGGGCATTGGGCTTCCTTCTATGATGGAAATATATACCACCAGATCCCCTGATTCCTAGGTAATTCATATTAGTTGCCTCACTGGTTCCCAGGGGTCTCTTGCTTGCGGATGACAGGCTATGGGTCTTCTCAGCCTCCACAATTGCATGAACCAAATCCTCTAACAGGTGAATGGGGGTACGGATACGCCCAGAGGGTGCCATAAAGTCAAACACCCGCACTCAGTGGTAATAAATGAATGCATTGTCATGCTATTTCAGGTGAAACAGAACTTTAAAAGTCAGCATGGCACATTCTTGGTTGGTCCTCACCATTAAAACCCGGTTTACTTTCTACATACCCAGCCATAGGCTCCTAGATTTTATTCTGTCGGCTCGCCCCTCACCAAGAAGTTATTTATGTCTAAGTTCAGTTTTTAATATGTTTGTATTATCATCACATATTACCTTCAAAGCACCGTGACATGATACACTAATAATTATGAAGTACCGACTGTGTGCCTACACATGGATCAGTGTGTGTGTGTGTGTGTGTGTGTGTTCTTCCTCACCACACTAGGTGGAATTGATGATAGTTTTCCATTTTGAAGTTGATAGAACTAAAGCCTGAAGAAACTAAATGACTTACCAAGGTCACACAGCTATTATATGATAGAACCAAGCATCAAAGGAAGATTAATGCATGACCCTTTCCCTTGGACCAGGCTGCCTTCTAGAAGGCATGCCGATAGCACTGACACTTAGGGCACCCTAGAGGTCCTCTCTTCCAAAGCTTCCTTACTCCATGGATCAGGCACAGACCATAAAGAACTTGGGTGGGGTGGCAAGCTGACGAAGGACTCCATGTCCACTACTGTCCTAACCTGATAGGAACAAGCAAGGCCCACAGAGAGTAAATGATTTATAGATCGGGGCCCACCATGAGTAAGTAATTTATAGACCAGGGCCTATGAATTAGCAACAACAAAACCCCACCTGGGTTCCTCCTTACACCATCTCAATTGCTTCTTTCCTCCCTGAGCAACACTTTCTCTCCTAGACTTGAATAAGATGCTGACTTCCATACCCTGCACTACAAGGCAATCATCCCCTCGGGGAGTTTGATCAATAGGTTCAGAAAAAGAAACAGGCTGGGCAATAAACACTCCATCCTTCATCCTCTCTGCTCCTCAACACATAGACCTCTCGATCCAGCTGCTTAAGTGTGTTCACAGTGTGGTTCTGGATCCCCGCCCCCATCCTCCCAAAACAGGGGTTTTGCAGAGCAGGGCAGAGCAGGAAGCATAGGATCTTCTTATGGCCTAACATCATAATCATATACTATCACGTCTGTATCTCCTATTGGTCACAGAGAAGAATCCTGCCACAATATGGGAAGGGACTGCACACAGGATTCCAGACAGCAGCCAAGGATCAGTGTGACCGTCTCAGAGGCTGGCAGCCAAATGTAGGTCTCTCCAAAATAAGGGGACTGGGCAGCGCATTTATTTTATATCCACTTCGGGTTTGCTCTCTATTCTACTTCAGTAGAATAGAAACAGGCTTGGGATTTAGCTCAGTTGGAAGAGTGTTTGCCTGGCCCATATCAAGCCCTGGGTTCAACACCCAATATCATGGTTGAAAAATAAATAAAATAACAAATTATGTAACAGCAGTGGAGGGAGGAGGATCAGGAGTTCAATGTCATCCTCAGATACATAGTGGCTTCTAGGCTAGCTTTGGCTACATGAGACCCTGTCTCAAAAATAAAAATTTAAAAACTACATATAGCATAAAGCTTTCTCAGCATAACCATGTCAAGTTATACATGCCCAGTGTCACAGCGCTACATGACCTTGGCTCTAGAAATAACCATTAGCACAGACAAAACTGCAACTCAACAGCAAAGCAAACATTTCTTCTTTGTTCAGCATCTCAGATGATCCCACTGGTAGAATAGGGACAAGAGAAATGTGACCATCTAAGGGGCTGAGCCACGCTCATTACAGCACTCTACCCGCAGACTGGACTCTTCCATAGCTGATTACAAATCCAAGAGAATGGACATGCCTGAAAGTCCAGCCAGGTCAGGACAGTGCATAAGTTCATTCTCTCCACCTCCACCCCTGCCCCATGACTTGGTGCTCAGGCAGGAGAGGTACCACCAGGCTTCTTTCTCTGGGGGAAACCAAAATGCCAGCCGCACTCCTCCCTTCAGATTCTTTTTAGCCAAGCATGAGATTGCCCCTATGGATTTCCAGACAATAAAGCTAATGGAGGAAAAGAGAACCAAACTTCTGATATGGATTCTATTCAAAATAACCAATACTATCCTCGTAAGTCTGAGCCAAGTGCCCACGAGGAAATGGAGTCACTTTAAAGTATTGAGATCTCTGGATAGTCCCCAAGGAGCTAGATGCTATGACATCCCTACCCTACCCAAAGCAAGGGACGTAATATTTCTTTCAAGTTTCCCAGAAAACTAATGTGAGTGTGGTGAGATCTGTAATCAATAAGGAATTTGATAAAATGGATACAAATTGACTCAGGAGAGGAGCGCAACATCCTAGGAGGCAAATTTAGCCCTGACCACTTTCAATCAGCCATATCAAAATGCAGAGCCCAGATACCCAAGTCTCTGTAGGGAAGCTGGATCAATATTCTAAGCCATAACGCCTTAACTTTATGCTAACAGCAAACAGAGGTGGGGGGTGGGGAGGAGAATGAAGTCTTCTAAATTCGAACAAAGGGGGAAAGAAAGATGGGAAAGGCAGGGGAGGGGCAAGAAATATGTGGGCTGTAAGTTACACACAGCTTCCAAAGAATAAACCTGCCTTTCCTCATGTAGACAAATGGGAAAACCCAGCCCAGCCACGAACAGTCCCTCATGAATACTGAAAGAAGAAAAGGGAATATGCAGCTCACAGAGTTATCTGATTGAAAGTCAGGAACTAAGTGAAGCCTGCAAAAGTTTCATTTCTTTTTTTATTAATATTGGGAGAGGAATGAGACTATTCTAGGATGGCAGGCACAGAAGAAAGGGAAGCCAGCGCAGGTTGCAATTTTTTTCCCCAAACTGTATGAATACTATCATATATAAATATTTTCATTCGCAAGGAAGTGTGATTCCACACGAAAGGTTCTCATGAATAAGCACCAAGCATTCAAAGCAGATCTCCATTGGAATTCCGGGAACATTCCTGCTGTCCTACCTGAGCACCGGCCTCTCCTTACCCATCCACAATAGCCAATCAAGAAAGCAATTCTCAAAATTATAGTCTTCGGAGAGGACATCAAAGGCAGAGTCTTGCAGTGCTTTGATTGCATTCTCGCTTATGGAGGTCATCTGAGGTCTACTCCTATAAGATCCTCAGATACACACAAATGAAGTATGAGAAACAATGTTGGAATGATAGGCATGATGAATTATTTTATAGGCGTCTCCCCTCTGCTCTTCTAAAAAGAAATGATCTGATCAAAACTATTTCCAATTGCAGATCAACTGTCTGTCTTTGTAGAACATTTACTATGTTCTAAACACTGCATGATGTATAGAAAAAATGCCTATCATAGGTCCCTATGGTGGTTTGAATGAGATTAGCCCCCATAGGGTCATATATTTGAAAACTTGATCCCCAGATGGTTAGAACTGTTTGGGAAGGATTCAGGAGTGTGGCCTTGTTGGAAGAGGTATGTCACTGAGGGTGGATTATTGGTTTTGAAAACCCACACCATTCCTAGTTATCTCTCTCTGGCCTGTGGTTGTGTCTCAAGACGTAAGTTCTTAGCTACTGCTCCTACACCAGGCCTGCCCACCAGCCTGTTGCCACGCTGCCCACCATAATAGCCAAACACTCAAAACCTCTGAAACTATAAGCCCCAAATAAAAGTTTTCCTCTTAAAGTTGCCTTGGTCATCATATCTTATCACAGCAATAGAGAAGTAACCAGACAGCCCCTCTCTCAAGTTACCCTGAACCATCCAGTGCTGTCCAGATGATAGACAGCCGGCCTGGTAACTCCTCCAGGCTCCCTTGAAGACGGGAGAGGAGGAGCAGCCACCAATGGGATGCTGCTATTCCCGCATCCACAGTTCAAATTGTGACCCAGTGGACATGAAAACAGCTTGGTCAAGAGCCCAAGTCCCAATCATGCTACTAGATTGGGACAAGGTACGTGTATGAGCCTCGGTTTCTCTGCCTGTGAAGTGGAGGCAACAACACGGGCATCATAAGGTTGAAGAGCAAATAAAAGAGATATATTAAGCAGACTGCTAGAAAAACACCCGAAACGGAGTCCATTACTTCTTTTTCCCGTTAAGAAAATCTTTTGGCTCAGAGCAAACAAATGTTTAACCACTACCCCTTTGGTGTCTACTGCAACAGCGCCCGGACACGAGGAAGGCCAAGCCTCCAGCCTACCCAGGTTGTCAGCTCACCCACTACTGACATGGAATTGCTTCAGAGAGGGAGAAATTGGACCCAATCCTGGAAAGATGATTGAGGTGTTTCAGAAATTGGAAAGATAATGTGGCTGGGCAGGTTCCAAGGCCATTTCTACTCGGTAAGCTGAACGAGGCAGCCTGCTGACTCTCAGCAGAGGGAAGCGCCTCTCTCATGATGGACTCCCCGAATAGTCCAGAGGAAAGAACTGGGCTCTACATTTTGAAGGATTCCAGGACACTAGATAGAGGAAACAGATTTGAATTCATAGTTATGTATCTTGGGCAACAATAGCCAAAAGGCAGAAGCATGCAAAATGCTCAATAAGCAAATAGATAAACAAAATATGATATATGCATTCTATGTAATATTCTACTAGTCTAAAAGAGGGATGAATATATATGCTAACCATGGGTATCCTTGAGGACATTATGCTAAGGGAAATAAGGCAGACACAAAGGGACAATATTATATGATCTCACTTGCATGAGGTACCTAAAAAGAGGCAAATCCATATAAATAAAAAGTAGAATTGTGGTGCTGGAGAATTGTCTGTAATCTGTCAATCATATTTTAAATAAATGCTGATTGGCCAGGCAGGAAATATAAGCGGGAAAACCAGACAGGAAGTAGAAATGATGTAATGAGAACAGGAGAATTCTGGGAAGGAGGAAGTTGATTCCTCCCACTCCTGCCCAGACTACCTAAGCAGCAGGATGTGATCTGTCCCACTGAAAAAAGGTACTGAGCCACATGGCTAACATAGAGCAGAATAATGGGTTAATATAAGCTACCAGAGCTAATAAGAGGCTAGAGCAAATGTGCCAATCAGCTTTATAATTTATAGAGATCTATGTGTGATTTTCTTTGGGGCTAAACAGTTGTGGGGTACCGGGTAGGACAAAAACCCCAACAACAAACAAGCAGGCCTGGCCCTCGTGTTACACAACTGAGGTTACCAGGAGTTAGGAGAAGGGATATTTGGAAATCACTGGATTAAATTCATTAAAAGTCCAGAATTTCTGTTCGGAGTAATTTTTTTTAAGTTCTGGAAATTAACATTTCTGGTGACTTTATAGTGTGAGTGTGTTAAATATCACTAGACAAGCAAAATGATTAGACAGGAAATCCTTCATACTGGCACCACCTTCCTATTCTACCCACAACTACAGAGCAATAGTTCTCAACACAGCCTCTACTGGCACAAACACAGACACACGGACTAAGAAAACATAAGAAAAGATGCAGAAAATGAATCTACATGTTCCCAGTCAAGGGATCACTGATTAAAGTAGCAAGGAATAGGAAATAAGAAAATATGGTTATCAATAACTCATGTTGGGAAAGTTGGGTTTCTACCTGTAGATAAATGAAATCTCACCCTTTTGGCTCCACGCCATATTAAAATCAACTTAACATACAATAGAAAATTAAACACAAAGCCTGAACCTAGGAAACTACTCAGAAGAAACAGAGGGTCAATCTTCTGATTTATCTGGGCAATGTTTTAATATTCTTTTAATATTATTCTAAAAGAACCAGAAACAAAATCAGAAATAGACAAATGGTGGATCAAGAAACTACATCCGACTTAAAAATGTCTGCTATTGAAGGGTAAAAATGTGGGTCAAAGACAACCTACAAAATGGAATGTTTCCAAATAATAAAACTGATAAGGAGTTAATCTAAAATACATAGATGGAAACAGCACAGCAGCAAGTAAGAAAATAACCACGTGGAAAATGGATGGCCTACATAGACACTTCTCAAAAAGACACATGTAAACGAACAAAAATTATCTGGGACAAAAACAAAATTCCCAGCCTCACTATCATTAGAGAAATGCAAATGAAAACCAAGAAATCATCTCATCCCCATTAAGCCAACCATTTTCAGAGAGTTAAAAGAGAGGCTGGAGAGATGGCTCCATGGTTAAGAGCACTGGCTGCTCTTCCAGAGGACCCAGGTTTGTCTTGTTTTGTTTTTTAGCCCAGTAACCACCTGGTGGCTAACAAGTGTCTGTTATTCCAGTTCCAATGCCCATGGGCACTGCATACTCATGGCACTGACATATATACAGGCAAAACACCCCTACACATAAAGTAAAAATAAACTAATTAATTAAAAAGTTAAAAGAATAATTTTGACAAGAATGTTGTTAGCAGGTATGTAAAAGGGGACAATCATTTTAAGGAAAAAAATATTCGGCAAGTGTTATAAATAGAACCAATATATGGCCAAACAATCCCACTGTTAGGCATATATCAAAAGGAAATTAGCATGTGGAAGAGACTTATATACTCCTATGTTTATTGCTGTATTATTTACAGTACCCAAAATGTGGAAACATCCAAAGTGTCCGTTGACAGAGAATATGGGGTAGACAGCGGAACACTACTGACCATTTACAGAATCCTTGACATCTGAAAAGACACAGAATAACATTGGGCATGTTGTGCTAAATGAAACATGCCAGGTACCGAAATCCAAATTGCCACAGGATCTCAGTTGCATATGAATCTACCGATGCCAAACTCATAGAAGCAGAGAGAGTCCAAGGAAGTTATAAGGGACAGGAGGCATGGAGGCGCTTCGGGAAATACGTCAAAGGATATGAATTTCCAGTTAGAGTGGGCATCTGTTGTGGAATAGCATGGCCACAGTGAACAATAATATATACCCAGGTTGCCAAGCACGGAAATCATCAACATTCCCACCACAAATATGACAAATATGATGGGTATGTTTCACTGGCTTGATTTAATTATTTCATAATGTGTATGTATAGCAAAACATCTCACTATGTATTAGAACCATAGGCTGGGGAGACGGTTCAGTGGTGAGGAGGCACCTGAGTTTGCACCTCCGGGACTCATATTAAAGTAGGGTATGGCGGTGCACACCTTGAACCCCGCGGCTGGAGGGGGAACAGAGAAAGCACCACTCCAGGGGCCCTCTGGCCAGTCAGTCTAGCTAAATCTGTGAGTTACAGGTTCAGTGAGAGACCCCGTTTCAAAAAAATGTATAGTAGAGAGTAATAGAGTAAGATGCCCAAGTTGCCATCTGTTCCTCAACGATGTGGGGGGTACACCACACCCCACAAGCATAAACAGGAGTAAACGACATTCACATATAATGAATATATAAAAGTTCATGTCAGTTACAGCACCTGCAATGGCCACTCCTCATCTAAGGGAACCACCTGCCTGCCATAAATATTCTATACTATGTAGTTACCTGATGCCAAAGCCACCGGTGTGGAAAGATGAGAATTTTTGGCCAATTTAGGAGTTTTCAGACATATACGATATGGTCTAGAAGCAAGAACAGCTCATCTGATACTCGCCCAAAATTTTTAATTAGCAGTGCAGTGAGATAGCGCACTGCAATAGTGAGAGGCTGCAAAGTTGTAACGTAGCAAATGGGATTAGAGCGGCCATGCACAGGATAAAGCTGGAGGGTGTGAGCGGTACGAAGAAAAAGGCAGAGGCCATTTTTACCAGTGCTGGTTGTCTCTGCCAGATCTCCCTGTTGAGTTCCTGGACTGCAAAGGCCAGCACACCCAACACAGAAATCTGAGAAGGGTTGGATGAAGTGGCTGCCCTCAAAGCCGGGATGAGACTGGGGGCCACTGGCAAACAACAATAGCAGGTGCTCTTACCACCCTGGTCCTGATGGGGAGGAAACAACAATAGCAGGTGCTCTTACCACCCTGGTCCTGATGGGGAGGGTTCTTCAGAACCAGGAGAGACAAGCTGAACGGAGAAGGCTGCTCTGGGCAGGACAGAGTTGTTGGCTGTGGTGAAGAAACCCAGAGTCAGTGGCAACCCACTCAAGTACAGAAAGAACACCCTCCAGATGAGCTAACACCAGGAACCCAACACGAGCCGGCAATGACCTAACTAGTGCTACCCTCCTCAAGCCAGTGGGCAGTGGGACTTGTTTGAACAAATAGAACACAACCTATCAAACATCCTAGTGGGCCCTTAATTTGTATAATCACACTGAAACTCTCTAAGTGTTTTTTTTAAAATAAATAAAAATTAAAAACGCCATGCCAGGCTTTGTTTGACACCCATGGGAGGCCTGCCTTTTCTGAACAGAAACAGAGGAGTGGATGGGGCAGGGACACAAGAGGGAGGTGGGTGAGGGAATGGAAGGGGAAAAGGGATAGGAAAAAAAGAAGAAAAAATAAAGTAACAAAAGAAAAAAATGTTGATTCTACCAATCCCTGAGCTTCAGAGGTCCTTCTGTATTTCCTTTTTCTGTTGTTTGATAATTCTTATTGTAGAAGCCATTCTCATGTTCTGCCGGGCTTCGTTCTATAGAGTTTATTTTTTCCAGCTACTGCAACTAGAATTTTCTTTAGAATTTCTTCTTTAGTTCATTGTCACTGTTTAGAAAAGGGCACATTTATTTTAAAACAAAACCTTTTTTTAAAAAAAAAAAACCTTTTTTTCCTTATCTTACTCCCTACAAACAGTAGGTTTAATCTCCTAATAAGGATTTGATTTGTCTGGCAAACTAATAAACTCACTTTACATAGTTTTGATTTTTTTTTTTACATAGGTTACCCTTCCTGGGACAGAACAAGACAGGTGAAGAAGGGAGGTGGATCTGGAGACGTGAGTAAGCTGAGTAGGTGAATGGAGGCATCAGAGAAAAGGGGTTAATAGAGAAAGCAACAAGAGATGACCAGGGCAGAGAGCATCGTGAGATGGCTGAATACAGACCCAAGCCCACAGAGTCTTATTCCCCAGCACCACCTTCAAGGTCCTGGCTCCCATCTCTGATCCTATGCATCCTGAGACTTGTTGGCCCATTTCTTTCTGCTGAATTTCGATGCATTGTACACTTGAGTACCAAAACGTATGTAACACATAAGGTGACCGTGTGCAATCGTCTGTGTCTAGTTCCCCAGCCAGTATCTCTCCCCTCACCTACAATGCTTTTTTAGCTCACACCAGAAAAAGACTCAGTCAATGGTCACCAATGGCACTGAGGACCTCAGTACCTTTTTCCTGGATGGTAGGACACTCCAAAAAAAAGCATTCCCCTATCCCACAGATGTTATCAAAGCAGGGGAGCTGGGAAATCCCTTTTATCGTTTTATGCTCAGTCTCATCATCTCACCCCAAACTTCTACATCAAGCTCAGAAAAGACTTGGGAAGTTCTTTACTGAAAAATTAGGACACGCTGCAAAAGAATTTCATGACACAGGCACAGACCAGTTCAAGCTTTTAATAACTTAATCTTTCCAACATCATCCAAAAAGAAATGCGGTATGACTTCCTCTCAATATGATTCCTGGCTCCATCTCAGAGGCCAAACACGGGAGGAAGAAACTCTTATCTTTTAATGACTGCTCCATACACACCATAATGGATCATTCAGGAAAGGTCAGGATTAAATGTTGTCCTCTTGCCAAGATGAGAGAGAGGAATAGAGAGGGTGTAGCTGGCTTCCTCCAGTTACAGTCATAAGAGGGCTCGGGATACATGGGCAACTCAAAAGATATTTGCCACAGGAAAAAAAAACAGCTCTAACCCACCCAGGGAGAAAGTGTCCAGTGGGCTCACAATGAAGTGTGTGTTAACATTCATGAAGCTCATGGAAGGAATCACTGACACAGTATGCCTGACTCAAAGATGGAGGGTTAGGAGGGGTTCATTTCAGCAGACACACCAACTATTTAATCTGCAATCAAATCTTCTAGAGCCAATACATGTGAAAAGCAATTCCATGGGTAGCATGTAACAGAGTTTTTCTTCAAAGAATTTTCTACTGCCTGCTTCTCTTGGGCTCATTTCCCAAGAGAAAAGAAAGTGAACCCGTGAAAGATGCTCTCTGAGCCTTTGATTTTGTGTGCGTGTGCGTGTGCGTGTGCGTGTGCGTGTGTGTGTGTGTGTGTGTGTGTGTGTGTGTGTGTGTGTGTGTGTGTGTGTGCGTGCTCTGCACATTTGGGGCAACCCCAGAGAAGACAGCCCCTAGGACACATCTAAACTATGTGAGAGAAAAGAGACTCTGGTGATGTCCATGGTAGACCAGCATCGTTTAGCGTCACTACCCAAGGCCAACTTCACTAGCAGTGGCCACGGGGTAGAACTAACATTCAGATGGAACAGAGAATCCTATAGAGCAAGAGGGGAGACAGATGTTCCCCTCAACTGTACCCCTTCCACTAACCTGCTTCAGAACTCCAGGCTCAGATGGGGAAATTCAATTCTGTCTATGGCTGCATTCGACCCGCAGCAGGCTCATAGGGGCCGGTCTCAGGCTTCAGCCAGAATCATCTGAAGATGGTAAATCACCTGGGCCTGGATCCCTCCCACAGTTCTTAGCCTAGAAGATCTCCATGTCCAGACGTCTCCAGATAGTCCTGATGCCTCTGGGCTACGGATCACATGTTTGAGATCTGCTCCCTGGCTTACACAAATAGAAAGCCACACTGAAATGGTCCCCAGTACTGAAGACACAGGAAACTCAGGAATTCCAACCGTGGACACCAGAAAAGGGCAGTCTGCAGGAAGGTGTGTCTCTGCCACCACCTACCCTGTCCCCAAATCTAACAGACAGCACATTCTCGGGAGAAAGACAACATAAAACTTGGAATCCAGTGGGATTCAAGAGGGCCTTTCCCTGTTGCCCCAGGAGGGGATCCTCTTGGCTCCTTCCCAGGTATGCAGACCGCTTGCAGGAGCTCTCAGAAACTTGACTCCTCAAGTGTGGGACAGTCCCACAGCGGGACTCCAGGGCCACCGTTCCTTCTTGTTTATGTTTACCGTTCACGTCCAAAACTGTTCCCCCAGACTCTGGGACAGCACAAATGAGCACCCCATGTGTAACATGAAGACATCTGTTTCCTCTTCGCGTGCTTCCCATTCTGATCCTCTCCTGCCCTCCCCCTTTGTCTTACTCAATCACAATGCAACCTCCCAGAAATAGAATTCCCACAAGCTCCAGGAAAATCCGAGGGGTCCACTCAGCTTAAACTACAATTGAAAATCTTCCTGCTTGATTTGTCCACTTTGAAACCGGGAGCACGTGTTCCTTGGAGCTGGAGACAAAAGGCTGCCCCTTCCCCCACAGCACATAGCTCGGCAGGATTGTTTCAGAACTGCAATTAGAAAGGGCTCTTTGGGTTTTAAAAATGGATTTCTAAATAGCCCATATGGTACTTTTTTTTTCCCCAGAGAGAATAGCTTTCAAAGGTCCAGTTAGCTATGCCTTTGCATGCTAAGGAATTCTTTTTATCCATCAAAGGTATTCTATGGGTCAGACAAAGACTGGGGATAGAACCTTAAAAGATCGGGCAAGTCGATTGTCCGCTGAAAGATGTCGGCTACTGCTTGATATGGGCAAAGGGGCAGCCCTGCAATACGAGGAATGATCATGCAAAGGATTATGGCCTCACATAGTAGAGGGGCCTGCTGGAGCAGTAATGGCCTTCTTCTTTCAGCGATTCTATAGATCTGATCTTCTTGCAGAGGGGACAGCTCTTTAGAGAAAATGTGCTGAGTCCCAACTTTCTGTCACCCCACTTCTAGCTCCGCACAGACTCTCTCTGTAACCAAAGACCAGTCTGTTCCTAATGGGAACCTTACAAGGGCTTCACTTAGCAGTCCTGTCCTCCATCCACCATGTTAGACTAGCTCATGGCAGTAGGACCTTGTCACTCCAACACGCGTGTGTGAAATACACACACACACACACATGCACGCACAGAGCAGCTACCTTTCCCTAAACTAGCTGCAGCTATCATGAGACAGGCTCCCATCACAAAATCTGTGGGCTGTTTGGCATTTCCAGCAACACCTTGTCCGGTTCCCCCAAATCCATAAATACTCTGTCACAAGAGTCGTCCCCTTCCAGCCCCACATGGAGGAACCCAGCCATCTGTTTTTAGATCTCAGCCTTCCACTTATCTTCCACTTTGTTTTATGGGCGAGGATTAGGTCTGGATTTCCTCGGGTGCCCGGGTTTCATCCTACCCGCCAGTCACCTTTTTCACCTCCAGCCACATGTGGAGGCCAATAAGCGAGCTCCGACGTGCATCCCACCCAACGAATGGTCCCGGTCGGTGAGCTTTAGCCTCCTCGGTGCTGCCCGTTGCGAGGCACATCCTTCACTCTCTCAGGAATAAGCTTTAACATAAAGCTTCCCTGGAATTATGTGGTCCAACGCTATTCCGCAAAGCACAGGGCTGGAGGATTCCTCCACAAAAGGACAGTTTGTCTTCTAGGTTAACAGATTAGCGATTTGGAAAAGCAAAGAGAAACATCAGCAAAGAGCAATGGCAGAAGAACCCAGATCCACTACCTGGGTGCTGAGGACGTGTGTCATAGGTAAGGCTGAAACCCCACAAGAATTTAAAACAGTAATCTCCAAGTGGGGGTCTTAGACCACCACATCATCTGAAAAACCTGTTAAAAATTCCAATTATCAGCCACGCTTATGACCTATGAATCAGAAGCCAAGTTGAGAAGACATCCATCCAGGTGACTAGAAAACATGTCAAAGTGTGACGTCACTGGCTTAACAGCCAGTGTGGACGGCACAAGCTGGCCCTGTGTTGCTGGAGCCTGGGGGCCGTGTGGGAAGGAGCTGCAATGCTGTAGAAAGCCTTAGATTATAGACCTAATTCTGTCCCACTTGGGGGGAGCTGTTTGGGTTAGTCACCCCACTCTGACTTTAATTTGATCATACCTTAAAATTATCTGGAAACTTTCAGATACCCAGGTTCCATTCGTCTCCATAGGTTCTGCTTTCCTTGTTATCTGCTAAAGCCTGGATGTCAGGGGGATGTCAGGGGTGTGTGTGTGTGTGTGTGTGTGTGTGTGTGTGTGTGTGAGAGAGAGAGAGAGAGAGAGAGAGAGAGAGAGAGAGAGAGAGAGAGAGAAGAGTGTGTGTGTGTGTGGGAGAGAGAGAGAGGGTGTATGTGTGTGAGAGAGTGTGTATATGAGAGAGAGTATGTGTATGTGTGTGTTGTGTTGCTAATATTGAATTGTGAGAGTTGTACAGAGGCCAAAAGTTGGCATGGAATATCTTCCAATATAACTCTCTACTTTTAAAGATAACGTCTCTCACTACATCCAGAGTTTACTGATTGGCTAGAATGGTTGACCATCAGGCTCCAGGGATCCACCTGTCTCCACCACCCTGGGCCTAGGGTCACAGAGACACTCAAGCACCCCCAGCTTTTACAAGGGTGCCAGGGACCCAAATTCACATCCTTGTGTTTTCCTGACAGGCACACTACTGACTGAACCATCTCTCCAGCCCTAACACGAGGACTTTAAAGGTGATTATAATGTGAAGCCAAGGTTGCAGTCACTGTGTCAGAGGGCCTTTCTAGCACTTAGCCCCAACTATTTGGCCGATTCCGTGGGTCTAGATAAATGATGTCAATTTAAAAAGTTTGAAAGACCTAAAGCAGGGACAATGTTGGGACAGATGTGTTTTGTTATAGACATGATCTAAGTGGGTATAAATAATAATAATAGCAATAATTGAATGCTCTGATGCATTAGATTCTACTCAATTGAAGTCTGGCCCTAATATATTCTTTTCGAAGATTTCATGTTTTGTACAGAGAGATTTGGGACTTGAAGTCTTCCAGCTGAGTCTCCACTCTTCAGGGATTTTTTTGTTTTGTTTTGTTTTTTTGGTTTTTGGTTTGTTTTTTGTTTTTGTTTTTGTTTGAGCAAGTTGATGACTACCCTACCTATTTTTCCTTTGAAGTCATCTTAAACATGTATAGTGAGTTCTTTCTTCTAACACTGACTTAGGATCCGCTCCAAAGCCACACACGCTCACAGATGCAGGAGGAAAACAGCTCAAAACGAAGTTGAGCTCTTTTCCATATCCCCTTGGCGTCGTTACACTGCATCCCTCCCCTTCCCGGCGGGATTC
Source organism: Microtus pennsylvanicus (assembly GCF_037038515.1). Lineage (NCBI taxonomy): Eukaryota > Metazoa > Chordata > Mammalia > Rodentia > Cricetidae > Microtus > Microtus pennsylvanicus. The sequence goes on along the minus strand of NC_134595.1, from coordinate 38,587,150 downwards.
TCGCTGTTTTATTTGGAAATAGACGCCATGCTTTGGACTTCCATTGACTGACCTATTTAGCGTCCCTACTTTGGGTAACTTTAGCTAGGTGAATCAATTTCTACAGTCTCTTCTGAGTTGTCACTTTTAGTGACAAGCTGAAAATTGAAATTTGCAAGCCATTAGCTATTAAGATGATACATAACATTTTAAGATTTGCTGGGGGAAAAATATCCTCTACTGTCAGATAGGGCTTTTTTTTTTAAATTAAGAGCTCCTGTATATAAGTGGGCTTTACATACATAATATACATGTATATAAATATACACATGATGTATTTAAAAGAAAGTTTTAACAACAAGAATGAGTGTGTTTCAGTTTATGAGAAACAGAGTCGTAGGCTGTAGAGAATCAGGAACCAGGCAGCTCTTCCCCCATCCCCCACTTCTCCTCATGTCCTTCAGAATATTTCAAAGCTACTTTCTCTCAGCGCTTCCTCACTCTCCTCTAAGGACCAGCTTTCTTTGCTTTCCCATTCTTCCAGTGAAAGGTGGTCCTCTGTTTCTGAGCAGATACTACTCAGGTTCAAGCCTATGACTCACAGCCCATCCCAAGACCGAGAAGGAGAGGACTGTGAGAGCCCACTATGGCTAAAGAGACAAACATGGCTGCTGTCACCTATGGAGCACAGAGATAAAGGAACGCAAGGCAGGATTCTACGACAGGTACCCATCAACATGAATAACAGAATTTCAGAGGCTTGTTCTCTGAGAGCTGCCATTATTCCTCCAGCTTAGGCTTGTGCCATGGCTAAGAAATCACCCCCCACTAGCTCCCCTCTTAACAGCGGGGGAGATAAGGGACCATCCTGTCTCTACAACTTGCATATCAGTGACTCAGTTGTCCCCAACATCGACTTCCTCCTCCCTGGTGAGCTACAACTTGCAGTCAGTAGCATGGCCAGACAGAGTGAACACAACACTTCTCAGCCCCTTGCATCCAGGCACGGCCAGTTTCCTAAGTTCCGCCCGAGGTTGGAGCAGAAGGAATTAGTACAACTTTTGAACTATGCTCATGAAGAGAAGGGACCCTCTTTCTCCTTCTTTCATCTTGCTGCTTAGAATATGGACATGCTGACCAGACCTCTTAGACTGTAAACTGAGGTGATAAGAAAATGCTCTAAGTTTGGCAGACCAGGAATGCAGAAGCAGCCTGGGCTCCCAATGTTCCTTCTAATGGGAGACATACAGGTCTCCCTTCCTTAAATCATTGCTGCCCTGTATACTGTAGAAACTAGGAACCACGAAATACAAACTACATACACAACCATTGCGTTTCAAAGCTTTCTTGTTGTAGTATAATCTGGAAATTACCCCGGCCCAGCCTTCACGGCAACAATGAGAATTTAGGGGATCAGAAAGTGACTGCCTTATTGTTCAGGTCTGGGACTGGACCAGATCTTCTGATACCTTCCCAGCTTGCTCCCAGACCAGGAACCTTTTCTTTGCATTGTTTGAATTTCTCTACTAAATAGGTATTGAATATTCAGCAATGTGCACTCAAATTTGGTTTTAAAAGCCTTTCCTCAATTAGATGTGTTGGTACACACCCCTAATCCCAGCAATCCAGAGGCTAAGGCAGAAGGATTTCAAACTTGAGGCCAGCCTAGGGTACATATCCCTAGATTTGAAACTCCCATTTTTCAGGGGAAGGAGAAATATATAAGAATCTTTCTAAATAGTAGAAAAAGACAAGATCTCCTGAGTAAATTGGGAGCATAGGGACCTTGGGAGACGGTTGAGGGGGAGGGGAGAGGCAGGGAGGGGAGCAGAGAAAAATGTAGAACTCAATAAAAATCGATTTTTAAAAAGTCCTTCCAAATACAAACACGCACAGAGGCATGCATGCATGCACATGTGTGTGAGTACGTATGGACATTTATGCACACACACACATACAAACACATGCACACACACACACACACACAATCTGATCATACCCTGTTTCATATTGCTTTCACTAAACCATGAAAATGAAAAGAAAACACACATACTAGATGATTCAGAAACAAAACAATGACAATCTCCTCTCTGCCTGCCGCAGGACGGGAAGTAAAGCCCTAAGGGATGCCTTCATTCTTCTGCAGCACCCACTTGGATCCTCCTGTCTCCACTGTCCCTCGAAACAAGCCAGATTTAGCATAAGTGAGTGTGTGCTGCGGGTCACTCGGGAAGACATTTCATCTCCCTGAGTCTCTCATTCCTCCTTTGAAAAATGAAATTGGACAGGAGCCATCCGGCTCTGAAATTCTAGACTTCTGTTAAGGCTACAGTCTCTCTAGTCTGAATCCTTACCGCCACCCCCAGAAAAGTGATTTCCTTTTAAAAAATCACTTTCCACTTTCAAAGGACAGAATCAAGATTTTTAAAATAAAGGCTTCAAGCACCATGTATCTCACATCCCCACGGCCCAGGCCTCAAGAAACCCTTGGAGGGACAGAGGAAAGGGCTACAGGCCATGGAGGAGCGTGAGCCCACGTAGCAGCCTGAGCTGACATAGCATGTTGTCCTAACCCCTTCCTTGCCCTCTTCCCTTGGTTTGTTATTTTGGGGAATAGGATGGAGACAGCTGTGATTCACTGGCCCCGAGAGGGCTTCTTGGAACTGGCCTTCCAGAGCAGCAGAGGAAAAGAGAAAGCAATAGAAAAGACTACATTAGATCTCTCATACAGTTGGCGCTTCTCGGCATGTACAATAATGGGACCCAGGTCTGCAACTCCCATTTTCACCCATTGTGCGGGCGAGGAAGGACATAGAATCCTCAGACTCCGGTGCACACATACATGCCTGCATACACACGAGCGTTCACTAAATACATTGGGAGAGAACAGGCGTAAAATGTAGAAAGGACCTAAATTTTGTTTGGCTCTGCTTACCAATGGGAGTGAGAGAAGAGCGCATAGGGAACTTAAACCAGCACTCAACAAGGCTGGAAATCATTTTTCCCCCTATTTTTAAAAGTCATTACAGCCAGGCGGTGGTGGTATACACTCAGAAGGCAGAGGCTTGAACTCTCTGAGTTCAAGGCCAGCCTGGTCTATATAGCAAGTTTCAGGACAGGTTCCAAAACGACACAGAAAAACCGTGTCTTATTACAAATTAAGCATTAAAGTATTTGACTTATGTTTCAATGCCATTGGCACTTTAGATGCCATTCTACTTTAGAATAGTCAGCAGGGCATAGGGGCACATGCCTTATTCTAGCACTTGGGAGGCAGAAGCAGGAGGATCTCTGTGAGTTCGAGGCCAATCTGGTCTACAAAACAAGTTCCAGAACAGCCAGGGCTGTAACAGAGAGAAACACTGTCTCAAAAAACAGGGAGAAAACAAGGAATAGAATAATGGTTAGACTAAACCATGCCTGTCCTTTGCCAGAAATCCCACAAGGACCTAGTTCCTACCCTGCCCACTCTGGTCTCCGAAAGTTTCCCTTTTGCTGCTCCTGAGGGTTTACTAAGAATGACTCCCATAGGCTCATATATTTGAATACTTGGTACTTGGGCACTTCTTGGGAGGAATTGGGTGATGGAGGAGGGTCATCTTTCTATCTGTTGTTTCATTGGTTAAATAAAGAAACTGCCTTGGCCCTTTAATAGGACATAAAATTAGGTAGGCGGAGTAAACAGAACAGAATGCTGGGAGAAAGAAGCTGAGTGAAGGAGTCGCCATGATTCTCATTCCCGACATAGCCACAGGTTAAGATCTTCCCTGGTAAGACACCTCGTGGGCTACACAGATTATTAGAAATGGGTTAGGTCAATATGTAAGAGCTAGCCAATAAGAGGCTGGAATTAATGGGCCAAGCAGTGTTTAAAAGAATACAGTTTCCGTGTAATTATTTCGGGGCATAAGCTAGCTGGCCGCCGGGAGCTAGGGCGGCAGGGAAGCGGCCCACAGCTCCTTCAACAATTGGGAGGTGTGGCCTTGCTGGAGAAAGTGTGTCACTGGGGGCAGGCTTGAGATTTCAAGAACCCGAGCTAGCCCCAGGGCTGCTTTCCCTTCCTGCAGCCCTACAGCTCAGGTTGCAGTTCCCTCAACTTCTCCAGCACATGTTTGCCTGTGTGTGGCATGCTCGCTGCCATGACAACAATGGACTAGACCTCTGAAACTGTAAGCCAGTCCCCAGTTAAATACTTTTCTCCATAAGAGCTGCTGTGGTTGCTCATAGCCACAGAATGGTGACTGAGACACAGGCAGCCTTCTCCCAGCCCCTGGGCGTCATGAGCACGGTCTTCCAGGCCATCCACTCCAGACTTGACATCATCTCTCCATCATTAACAGTAGGTAATAACCGTGCAAACTCCAAGCCAGGTTCAGGAGATAAAAAACAAAGAAGGTCTATACACGCCCAGTGGAGTCACAATGTTCTTCCTAGATCAGTCTGTAACTGATTGACGTCATGGCTTTAGAACTCACTGATCTGGAAGTTTTCCTGCATTCTTTCCCCCACTGCTGATAGACAGACCCCTGAGGATACCCCTGAGACCCTCTGACGACTGGGGAAGCCTCGTTTTCACTCTAGCCCTTTCGTTTCGTTGTTTAACATTTGGGGAAAATGATAATCAGGATAATGAACTCTTTCTCCTAGGTTTATGGTTTCCAGTGTTCTCTACTTAAAAGAACAGCGGTTCTAGAAACCATCAATTGTTCTATGATTGGCTTTCTCCACACAACTCCTCAAACATATATGTACATATATGTGCGTGTGTATGACATCATCTTTTTCTCTTGTCACATATAATCTCTCTAAAATGACCTGTCATTTCCATGCTTCTAGATGCTCAGCCTTTCCCCTAAAAAAACAAAGGCAAGACTTTTGCAAAGGGCAGCTCAAGTTTCAAAACCATGCCAAGCAGCCTTTCATCTCTGCGCACGGGACCAAGGCTGAATGAGTCGGTTTCTATCTGCTCCAGGAGACACTCGGACAAGGGTCTTGGGGGACTTGGGGCAGCTACCATCCTCCTGGCCTCTGCCCCAACTCAGTTGATATCAATTACAAATGAATATGAATTCCAATATTTCCCACTGAAAAAAAAATACCCTTAAGGGGAAAAAGGATTCTTTACTCACTTTCAACTCAAGTAAGTTAAAGAATGCTAAAGAGGCCAAAGTCATCACTAAGCCGTGCTAATTAAACTTGAATCAAATTAGTAATTAAGGATAAACCCAGGAAAACAAAACTTTATTCAGCCAATTTGAAATCTGTGTGTGAATTTCGAGTTGAATTCACAGCACTTAACCTTTCAACTGCAAATCTCAACACAATTCACTAAGTGCTTGTGAGGACAGCCGCTCCCAGGATGCCATTCACTGTAGCCAAATCCCAGCATCCCCTTCAGGGGCAACATTGGAAACTGAGAGGAAACATTAAAATGGCCTCCGCTTCCATAAGTTTAACCTTGTCAGTCCTTGTGAAGCATGAATTCTGAAAACCACGTCATAAATAAAAACAGAACAAGCTGCTGATTCTTTAAAGTCAACTGTGAGCCACAAAAGAAAAAATAATAGATGAAGTCATATCTCTCCCAAATGTGCCAATCTCCGGAGACAAGGCAGCCATGGTAGATCAGAGACAAAGGTGTGACCCCAGGGTCTGGAAGCCTTTCCTTCCAGTCCCAAGAGTTATCCAATAAGAAGCTAGAGCTAATGGACCAGGCAGTGTTTTAAATAATAAAGTTTCTGTGTGATTATTTTGGGACTGAGCAGTTGGTAAACAACAAGCGGCCTCCCATATGACAAATGCTGACTTGTCAAGGTCTTCTCTGTGCGAGGCAATACCACATGCAGCAAGGGGGCCATTGAGCAGAGTGACCATCCAGGCTGGCTCTGCAGCCATCCTTAAAAATTGCTTGCAAGAAACAGACCATGTAGGTAGCAGTCCAGCTCCATTTGCCCTGGAAGCAGGCCCTTCTCCCCTCTTCCTTCTTCCTTTCTCCCTCCCCTTTGCCCTCCCCCTCCCCTCTTCTCTTCCCTCTCTCTTCAATGGCGCACCTCTTCCTCGTCAGACCCCTCAAACCTTCTGGAAGGACAGCACCTAAAGCCAGTCATTCTCCTCGGAATTTACCACATCCTCTTCAGTAGCATAGGGGAGGCAACTTGGGTTAACGTGGCTGCAGCTGGCTTTCTGGTGCAGAATAGTCCTGTCAGAGAAGCCAGTGTAAGCTTCAGAAAACCTCTCCCAGACATGACCGCAGGCCTTCCTCCTCACTCAGGAAGACCCCAACTGTTCCTCACGGTGGCCCCAGTCCCCTCCTCCTTTACCTCATCCTTGACCTCCGGACCTCATCTCCTTGCCTTGCCTAGCTCTTCCTTCTCCCCCTCTCTCAGCATACCACACACGTTGCTGCTTGAGGGCCTTAGTGTTGGCTATTGCCTCTGCATGCTCCTCCCAGAACCAGCTGGGCCCAACATCTCCTTCAAAGCTTTTTACAAACATCTTTCAATGTTAAATGTCCCTGCATGATTTGGTCTTACTAACTGAGCTATTAAGAAGGTAGTGGTGGTGTTAGATCCTTAGGAAATCAGGCCCAATAAAGGAAGTTAGATCATGGGTGACATATCCATTCTTGTTCATATCCATTCTCTCTCTCTCTCTCTCTCTCTCTCTCTCTCTCTCTCTCTCCCTCTCTCTCTCTCTCCCTCCCTCCCTCCCTCCCTCCCTCTTCTTGGCCACCATGAAGCCAGCAGATGTCTGTCACGTGCTCCCTGTCATGATCTATTGTCTCAACACAGGCCAAAAGGCAACTGGGCAGAGCTACCATGAAGAGGCAAAAGAAATCTTTATCGTATTAAATGTATTCGATTTTTTTATCTCAGGTATTTTGTCACAGAGATGAAAAAAAGTTGCCTGATATATGTGATAAGGTTTTCCCCAAGCACCCCATTTAAACAGTGACTTCCAGCTTGCCGCATAAACACACACACACAATTTGTCTTTCCTGATTCATTTGTTCTTCGGAATCATCACTATCTAAAACATGACTTGATGGGGCTGGAGAGGTGGCTCAGTGGTTGAAAGCACTGGCTGCTCTTGCAGAATACCCAGGTTTAATTCCCAGCACCTAAAAAGCAGCTCACTAATGTCTGTACAGTTCCAGGGGATCCAACACCTTCACACCAAAGCACATAAAATAAAAATTAAAGCATGACCCGGTCATAACTAGTTTATTTTCTCTGCACCACCCCCATTTATATGCTCTGAAAGGAAAGGACGTTTGCCCACTTTCATTGTAGTGGTTTCAGTTCTTGGAAAAGGACCTGAACGTAGGAGGTTCTCGGTGAATTTTTGTTTAATGAATAGGCACAAAAAGTACATATATAAAAGATCTCCCTTTGTGATTCTGTGGCCTCCTACCACCTTTCTAATAGGGCTTGGTATGGAAAGACTATAGCTGGGCAGCAAAACTGGATCAGGCTATCAGTCTTTCCTTCTACCAAGTGTGTGTGTGTGTGTGTGTGTGTGTGTGTGTGTGTATGCCCATATATGTGTGCATGTGTGAGTGCCTAAGTGTGTCCCATGTACATGTGTGCAAATGTGTGCAGGGCAACCTTAGGTGACATCCTCAAGAACATTGGCCATCTCCATTGAAACAGGCTCTCTCTGCCTGAAGCTCACCAGTTAGGCTAGAATAACGAGCCAGCAAGTTCCTTCCATCTTCCAGCCTCTCTCCCCAGTGCAGGAATAACAAGTGATTTCACTGTACCCAGATTTTATATATCTTAGGGATCAACTCAAGTTACAAGTACTTTACAGAGTATCTCCCCAGCATTGCTTCCTTCTTCACTTGGGTGGGGGTCTTTGAAACATATGGTATTTCTGCTTCTCAATCCTGGAATACAACAGAGCCACCACCATTGTGGGTTACAGCTGTTCCAGACCCCAGAAAGTGTCAGTGAGAACAAGTTGAACACAAATATTAATATCAGAGTCACGGGGACAGCAAAGGAGGGTCAGAGCTCACATGCACATCTTCTGGCCCCACATACTTTCTTTTCACGCAAGTATGCCTCAAATAAATAATGCATATATAATATTTCACCTAAAGAGATTTCCCCTGTTTATCAGCACAGGATGCAGCACCGGCAGCCTTCAGACTCTAGTGCCCTGTGGAGTGGGTGATGGGCAAAGTCCCAACCTAGCTAAGGAGCTATCAGCAGTTTCTATCTGCTGAGAGAGGGAGTCAGTTCTCTAGAAAGTCTATCACATTCCAGGGGACAGACACACACCCAAGAGTGTGCGGGCAGCACAAACTCTGTGTGATGGGTCAAAACAAACAAACAAAGGACAGGAAGTTGGGTGGATAGAAAAAGGGTGGGTCTGGAAGGAGTCGGAGGGGGGTGTGATCCGAACACACGGTACAAAATTCCCAACTAACTCATAAAAAAAGGAAGGGCAAAGAAAAATCCTATTGCTGTGCCAACAGCCCCATCTTTGATTTTGTTTATTCTTAAAACTGTACTTGGTGCTGCTGAAAAGCCCTTGCGCACACACCTTTCTAAGAGTGGGGAAAAATTCCAATCAGACAGGCAACCTTGGGCTCCAGCTGTTGCTTCTCCGGCTCACAAAAATCGCTACGAACCCCCAGAGTGCTAAATTACCACCCCAGTCCTCTTCGTTTAACCTCAAACTGGGTCACCCTCTAATCAAGAAAAATTAATGACTGCCAACATATTTTTCCTTTCCTCTTAATTAGAGTAATTCCACCCTGGCAGTAACTCTCAGGCTGAAACTATGCTAATGACCAAGTTTCAGCCCCGAGAAAAGGGACCGGCAATCAAGGATAACTAGCCATCGCCCCATTACTAGTGAACTGCTAGACATGGGTTTGGGCCAGTGGCCCATTTACTGCATCCCTAATGAGACTTCGACTTCAGAGCCCAGAGCGGTGAGTTCAGACGGACGCGGGCTTTTGTAACTTTCAGACATAGGACATTCTAAGGGCAATGGTTATGCTTGCTCTCTTTCGGTTCTGTTCTCCCCTGCCCTCCCTACCTTCAGACTAAACAGTAGGAGGAGAGTGGCTGCTGGCATGTTTTAGGAATCTACTTAGGGGAAGTTTGGAATTACAGAGTATGAGGAGAGAGATATACATGTGGCTTGCAGTCAGTTTTGCACATAGGGGTCCCTACTGGGAGGCATGATACAGAAATAGCTTTTTTCTAAACACTCCTACTAAACAATGGTCCTACTCACCTCTGCCACAGGGAATGGGCCAGAACTCATAATGCAATAGTGCCCGTATTGGTCAAAGGATTCTACTTCTTGAAGTCCAAATGTCTATTCTTAAATGAGGATAATATCAGCACCTATTTCAAAGACTGACAGGGTTTATAAAAATAGATGATTGTTCTTAATATCAATGTTACTCATGCTGTATCAGGCAGTGTGACTTGTATAATGTACATTGTCTCAGTAATTCCCAGGCAGAGGGAAATAAATCTGATAAAGAAATAAATGTAGGCGATCTTTTAAACACAATGCCTCACGGGCTCCATCTAGAAGCTAAGTGTCACCGTTATAGCTGAGGTTATAAGAAGCAGAGCCAAACCAAAGTCAGGTACCTTTCGAGATTTGAAAACATCCATGTTAAATCAGAGAATGTATGGGGCGCACGCAGGTCTAGCTTGTGGACCAAGGTTCAGGCTCAGTATCAGAAACCCCAGGGAAACACAGCAGAACAACCCTCGACATGTAAGTACCAGGCATATCATATCATATCATATCATATCATGATATTGGGAGGGAGATCATTTCATATTTACTAAAGCAGCAAAAGGGGTTTTAAAATAAAATAATATTCAATACTGGGACTCTTGCCAGAATGCTACACTTACTTATGCATGGTGCATATATTATTACTGAGAATCAATTTAAAGATAAGTATAGGAGCCATGAAGGTATCGATGCACTTTGATACTTTTGACCCACTGTTGGAAACATATCCGAAAGAAACCTTTGAAAGAAAGACCAAAAATGTCTATTAACCAAAAAACTAAATTAAAAAAATGTTTGTTGAGATATTATTTGTCACTCTGAAACTTTGGAAGCCTCCAGCACGAGCGAACAAAGGGTCTGACAGGTAAGTAAAGGCGCATCACTGGGATGGGTACCACGGATTAGTTAAAGGGATCAATGGCATCTACATGAGAAGTTAAAATAATCTACGGAATCTACCATGGCAAAGAACTCAGCTGCTATTACATTATTTTGCAACAAGGAACAACAAGGAATTCGTATGGATAATGGCAGGAAACCAAACATTTGTCCTAGGATGAGGTACCATGAGGGAGCTCTTTCATCTAACACTTGGAGTGGTTTTTTTTATATTTATTTAAGGGTTAAGAGAAAGCATAAAAAATACAGCAAACAAATGCCAGCATGATCTGGAGGAGCAATCAAACAGACAGGACAGCAGAGCCAGTCAAGGACCACAGGAAATCCTTGACTATGGCTCGACCTGAGTCTACCAGGTACAACGGAATTCCACGATCAATGCTTCTGGATAGAGTGCCATCTCAGTTGCTATAGGTCAATTTCTTTCATCTGCACGACTAGAGACTGACATTGGCCAGCCTCAGTGGTTATTGGGAATATCCACTCAGATAAAGTTATGTCACTTCATGGCAGAACATTTCCATATGAGCCAATTCGCTGGTATAGTTTCTCCATCCAAAGTTTTGGGTGGAATAGGCCACCTGGCCAGTCCCTGTATCTCTAACTCTTGGTGTTCACATATGATAGTCTGGCCAACTCACACACTGTGGGAAAATAGTCCAGGTTAACCCACTTACTCTGAGAGCTGTCAGGAAACAAAATACAGCCATTTAAAGATCTCAGTTGGCTTTATTGTTTTCATTCTAAAGGCAGGCAATACTTCGTTGAAAAGTAGAATATGTATTTCAATATGTCAGGCAAAAGTTGGTTTTACAGACAGAAAGGGGCTGAAGAAAAAAATAACAAAAACAGAACATTTCTATGTTGCATTCTCTATAACACAAGAACAGGGAGACAGGACAATTAAAAAAAAACTCATTAGTTAACATTGGTCATTTTGGAGATTATATATATATATATATATATATATATATATATATATATATATATATGAATGAATGAATTGGGAGCTGCTAGTTCCAGGAAAGCCAGGGCTATTACACAGAGAAACCCTGTCTTGAAAAACAAAAGAAGAAGAAGAAGAAGAAGAAGAAGAAGAAGAAGAAGAAGAAGAAGAAGAAGAAGAAGAAGAAGAAGAAGAAGAAGAAGAATTGGGGGTCTCAGAAGTAAAGAGCACTGGCTGTTCTTCCAGAGGTCCTGAGTTCAATTTCCGGTACCCACATGGTACCTGACAACCATCTATAATGAGTTCTGGTGCCCTCTTCTGGTGTCTGTATACATAATAAATAAAGAAATCTTATACGCATTTAAAAAAAAGAATTAAAGCAAAAAGGATTTATCAGGCAATTGAAACTGATCTATTTGGGAAATTAAGCTATGATCTCCCAAATCCTGATTTCTCAGGTCAGACGAAAAGCTTCGTTCCACTTAGGGAACTTGGAGGGAAAGCACAAGACCATTCAGGTTGAATCTTAGCCTAAGATGTGAGCCCATGCAAGAGCTTGGTCTGTCATAACGGCATCCTATGCTTCATTTACCACAGTTCCTGTCTCAGTCCTTCCTGTATTACAATGTCCATGCCGCCCACCCCTTCCAGTCCAAGAGAAGGAAAACTCCTTGATGCTCCTTTTTGAACTACCACCAAGAAGACAGGGCATTCTCCTGCCCAGCTACCCCTGGCATGCCCTACAGTGAGTGGAAAAAGTCACTGAACCAACTCTGCTCCACTCAGGGACGCCTTCACTACTGATGTCCTAGACCCAGAACCTATGATCTTGTCCCCTCTAGGGTCCTCAAAGCTATCCCCAAATAATGAAGCTTTTAAACAGAAGGGACTTGCTTATTTGATGCCTAGCAGACTCAGTCACCTTTCGGGCCAACTCAGATATTACTCTTTGGTACTGTCTCCCAATCTTGGTGTTTAGAAGCAAATACCTTTTGGTTTTCCCCTTAATGTCTGTTATATCAATGAAAAGGTAAAAATTACTACTTTGTTTAATGAGAACTGATATAACAGACAAAAAGGTCTGTGCCACAATCAACTCTCATTTAGATTTTTAATGCTATTATACCAAGTTGCATGGATACAGACCCCCCAATTCTCCAGCATGGTGTCATCTACCTTTTGTCATAACCCCTCCTCCAGCCTTGGGGAATCTCTCCTTTTGATTTAATATCCTTGACTGGAGTGGGGCTGTTTTAAAAATTATCAATTCACTTTGTTATGGACAAGATAGCAGCCTGGATAGCTAAAGTCAGCCCTTGAGTGAATTCATCCAAGGCACCTTGAAGATTGCTAGAGCGCCTACTGACCTCTATAATGGTGCTCACCAACTCACGGAAAGCCGTGCAACACCTCGTCAGGTGGTTCATAAGCAGCCGCTGAAAAGCTAGCGATTAAGATCAACTTGGGTGATGTTGGTCTTAGGTGACCCAGTTGATCTTGGGCGACCTGATTCAGATCAGCTTGGGTGATGTTGATCTTGAGTGACCCGACTGACCTCCTTCCTAGCCTTTCCACAAGGAGGAATAAAATAAACAGATCTCTCATACGCTGTACCGCTGCCTTTCTAATGTACTCAGAATAGATCCCAGAAGTGGGCATTCGTGTTCTTGGAAGTGTGCCTTTACAGCAGCCAACACCGACACCACAGGTCTGGTCGTGACCGGTACATATTCAGATCTGCTGAGTCATTGGGCAATACCAGAGACAAATTGAATAGTTCTTCCATCCATAATTTTGATATTTTGCGGGGAGGGGGAGTCATTTGTCTGAAAATCGACTCTTCAGTTCATCTAACTTAACACTTAACATACCAAAATCTTCTTACACTAGCTTCCTTGTAGTCACAAGTGACTCAGAGAGAGTGGCTGACCAGGTCTGTACCTGTTGAATGACTCTGTCCTTATCTTGGTGATCAGGGATGACTCCTCCAAGGAGCATGCTTTGAGGTACATTTTCTCGGGTTTCTCAAACTGTCTCCAAGGGCACCAAGCATGAGGACAAACCCTGGAAATTGAGTTTGCCTATGACGATGTCCCCCACAATGTGAATCTGGACACTTTGTTCCCAGAGAAACAAAATTCTTCCTCATCAAGAGAAGGGCATGGAGACATCATACATGGACCTCATTTCGAAATTGAACTCAGATCTGAAAACTCGTTAATAATGCTCTTCTAAGCCAGCTGATAGAGGTGCACACCTTTAATC